>NC_072380.2:143225673-143526153 GCF_028885625.2 Pongo pygmaeus
TGGAGAGTGAGACCCTGGAGAACTGCTGGGAAGAGAGGCCCAAGGGGTCTGGCTATGGTTAGGGGTGGGGGAGCAGCAGAGGAAAAAAAGAAGTAACACAATCAAAATGAGCTGGGCATAGTGGCTCATGCCTGTAATCCCAGCAATTGGAGAGGCTGAGGCTGAAGGACTGCTTGAGCCCAGGAGTTAGAGGTTACAGTGAGCTATGACTGTGTCACTTCTCTCCAGTATGAGTTGGACTCTCGAGGTGGGGGGAAAAAAAAAAGTCTCCTCCCTCTGGTTTCACTGGAAAGTGCTTTGAAGTGTGTTAACAGAAAGTTTAGGCAAGTGAAGTCCTACCAGCAAGAAACGGAGGGCAAAGAAGGGAGTTCCCATGACTGCCCATCTGCCTTCACTCAACCTCTACTCCTTTTTTAAATCTCCTTTAATTCTTACACTATCCTGTGAGTGGCATAAGATGTTCCCCACTTTATACACCAGGAAATTGAGGCACAGAGAGGTTAAATACTAAAAAGCATGATTTCAAAGACAGGACTGTTTTCTACATCAGCTGTCTACAGCCATACCTTTGCTGATGTGCCTGAGAAATGAATAATAAACAGGAAAACATACATTTCCATGTGATCTGATGTCCTGAGGAGTAGGGGGGAAGGCAGGGAGTTAATTTACCTCTACCCCTGCCTCTTCAGAGACATAAATATACATTGGCACACCACACACAAATTAACAACAACAACAAAAAGACATAATCAATTTGGAATTAGAGCTTCCAGGAAATGTGGACTCCCAGATGCACATACTATAGTAATTCAGGTTGTTTCTCTCCCTCTCTCTGGTTGGGGAGCTATTCTGATACTTTCCATTTGGAAGCACAGATAGGGCCTCCTAACCACAAGGCGTGGAGATGTGGTCACAAGGCTGGGCTGGGTGCTCCACCCTGAATGCCAGAGCATCCTGCTGGGTCCACACAGCCAGGGCCTAGTGGAATCCGCATCCAGGCTGCTTTTCTTTCCTTTATCTCAGGAATTCAGGCAAAGGCTATAGGACAAGGCCCAGTCATCTCAGTAATTGTGGCTGTATGCAGCTGGTGCAAGAACAGCATGGCATTTATACTTGCTTCCTTAAAAAAAAAAAAAAAAAAAAAAAAGGCCTGGTGCAGTGGCTCACGCCTGTAATCCCAACACTTTGGGAGGCCGAGGTGGGTGGATCATGAGGTCAGGAGTAACAGACCAGCCTGGCCAACATGGAGAAACCCCGTCTCTACTAAAAATACAAAAATTAGCTGGGCATGATGGCACGTGCCTGTGGTCCCAGCTACTCAGGAGGCTGAGGCAGGAGAATCGCTTGAACCCGGGAGTCAGAGGTTGCAGTGAGCCAAGATCGCGACACAGCACTCCAGCCTGGCAACAGAGCAAGACTCTGTCTCAAAATAAATAAATAAATAAATAAATAAATAAATAAATAAATAAAATTAGCTGGGTGTGATGGCAGGCGCTTGTAATCCCACATACTTGGGAGGCTGAGGCAGAAGAATCGTCTGAACCCGGGAGGCAGAGGTTGCGGTGAGATGAGATCGCCCCATTGCACTCCAGCCTCGGCAACAAGAGCAAAACTCCATCTCAAAAAAAAAAAAAAAGAGTCTTGCTCTCCAGTTTCACATCCAAGTTGAAATGGGGCAAGAGATGTGAAAAGTTTTCTGAGAACCACAGAAAAGAATCAGATCGTCTCAGAGTTAGATGGATTTTGCCATCATCTTCCCGGTGACAAACCTCACAAATAGCATGGACAGACAAACACACATACATCACTTAGAATTCCTGAGCCCAGGAATGGAAAACCAAACATCATATGTTCTCACTCATAAGTGGGAGCTAAGCTATGAGGATGCACAGGCATAGGAAGGATACAGTGAACTTCAGGGACTCAGGGGGAAAGGGTAGGAAGGGGGTGAGGAATAAAAGACTACAAATTGGGTTCAGTGTATACTGCTCACACAAGGTGATGGGTGCACCAAAAGCTCACAAATCACCACTAAATACCTTATTCATGTAACCAAATACCACCTGTTCCCCAAAAATACAATAACAAAAAAAGAATTCCTGAGACCATGTGTGATCGACAAGCAGACGTTGCAGAAGGGGTGTTTTGTACTAAAGATCAGTCCCTTGTTGTTTATTCATTTGACACGCACTGACCAAGCGCCTCCTGCCTGCTGGCCTCTGTGCTGAGTACTGAGGTGTAAACAGGAGCAATACAGGGCCCCAGCTCTCAAGGAGCCTATGGTCAATCAGAGTATGCAGGTGGCCTGCCAGGCCCACTCTGTACCCTCCCTCTCCTGCTGACCTGCTCCAGACACATCTCAGGGCTCCTCCACCCTCTGGCTTCTACCTGGATTCAGGCAAAGGCACGAGGTAAAATGCAGCCGGCAGAAGAACATCAGAGGAGGGGAGTGCTCCCCTGCTCTCCAGGCTCCAGCCCTCCCGGCTCTGTCTCAGGGTGCTCTCCACACAGCCTCTCTGGCTCCTGCTTCCCAGAGGCCTCCTCCCTCTCACCCCTTCAGGCCTTTGAGGATCTGAGTGCCCGACTATCCTCTGTGGTCCCCCGCCCACTGCCCACACTTCTCTCTTATTAAACTCTCTTTGGATTACCCTATTTCCAGTGTGCTGTCTGTTTCCTCCTGGGACCCTGACTGACACAGGGAGACAGCCATGTAAACAGACAGTTATATAATGCAGAACAGTAAAAGATAATGTTGTTTCCCAGTGAGGTACAAGAGCTCTGGAATCTGATTGCTTGGGTTGTACATCCTTGCTCTACTACTGACTATCTCTGTTAACCTCTTAATCTTCAGTTTACACTTTTGAAATACGCGGTTAATAGTAGTGCCTACTTAATAGGGTGGCCATGAGGATTAAATGAGAGTGCCTCAATGCTGACAAATATTAGCAGGGATTCCCATATAGTTAATGGTGCAATTCCTTTAATAGAGCAAGTGACTGATATGTACCTGTTGAATGATGGAAGCACTAAAAGAAATAGATACTGGGACACAGAAGAAGGGACAAGGCAATGGTAAAGAGGAAATCAGGAAGGACTTCGCAGAGAAGGTGACACTGAGCTGCCTCCTGAAGGAGGTTAACTAGCAGGATGGCTGGCAAAGGATGGTCCAGGCACAAGTACAGCAGGTGCAAGTGCACAGAGGCTTGACAAGCACATAGATGGGAGTGGTGCAAATAGCTCAGTGCAATGAAAACAAAGAACACATTGCAGGGAGGGATTGGAGCTGAGGTTAGAGGGGTAGGCAGGGGTGGCCGAGGAAGACCTTGGATGTCATGTCAAGGAATTTGGTTGTTGCTTTAAAAGTGAGGGAGAGTTTCTAAGACGGCAATGGACACGAACAGTTTTGATGCTGAGAAGGTTCAGTCTGGCTGCAATGTTGGGCCTGCCCTGGGCACCACATGAGCACACAGTAGGTGTCCTGCAGATGTCTGTCAAATGCATATTAGCAGTTCTAGACAGCAAGATCTGTCACCTCCCTACTTCCTTCCAATAAACATGCACACATAGAACATGCCATGATCTGGGCAACTCACAGTCACAGGCCTTTCCACATGTTTTCTCATCTGATCTCATTAATATTATGAGATCATTGTGGTATCATAAAAAATAGATTTGGTCTTTGTCCTTGACTTCTGGCACAGAACTCTTGCAATCTCCTGAGTGATAAGAGTGTTTTTTGTATGCTAATGAGATGGCCAAAAAGATGTCTGGGGGAAGAAGAAGGACTGAAGATAGAGCTCAATCACCAATGGTCAATGATCTAATCAATCATGCCTATGTAATGAAACCTCCATAAAACCCCCTAAACCACAGAGATCAAGGAGCTTCTAGTGGGTGAGCCCAGCCATGTTCCAGGAAGGTGGAATGTCCTGAGAGGGCATGGAGACTGTACCACCGCCCCCTCCCCCATACATGGCCCTAGCATCGCTTCTATTGGGCTGTCCCTGAGTTGTATCCTTTGTAATAAACCAGTAATAGTAAGTATTTTCCTGAGTTCTGACGAGATCAAGCGTGTTCAGGGTGGTATGGCTGTAGATGTATTTTCCTGAGTTCTGTGAGTTCTAGCCAGTCATCAAATTTGAGAAAGAAATTGTGGAAACCTCTCAATTTATAGCTGGTTGGTCAGACACACGCAGCCTCTGGGAATTGTGACTGGCATCTGAAGTGGGAGCTGTTCTATGGGACTGAGCCCACAGAACTGTGGGGGTGGCCCTAATTCCAGATAGTTAGGGTCAGAATTAAATTCAGTTGTTGAACATGTAGTTTGGGTAGGAAAATTGGAGAATTGCTTGGTATAGAGAAAACCCCAAACATTTGGAGTCAGAAGTGGTGTCAGAAAGAAGACATTGCACCTGGAAACACTCTACTTCACCAGAGATGCTGGATGCTGCCCGCCCCATTCCTGCTGAGACACTCCCCGAGCCCTACTGCCATAGTGACACAAGAGGCCAGCGCTCATCAGGGTGGCTCTGCCCTCACTGACTCAGTGGCTGATTCAACTGTCCCTCTGAGTGTGGCAGCTAGAGGCACTAGGGACCAGCCAGACACCACGCCCTAAGCCTGGCACACTCATGTCACTGCTCCTTGTCCTCAGGCTCAAGATCTAGAGGCTGCAGGAGACTGGCCAGGATCTCCCTGCCACCTCACCCTACTCCCCACCCCTGACAGTGGGCAGCCAGCCTGCGTCAGTCATGTGCTGGAGAGACAGGCCCTCTCCTCCTACTGAGCACCTACCTGTTGGGCACCCCAGGTCTCAGGTTGGGTTCCCCCAGAAGCCCAGCCTGGGAGGAGGATCTGAGTACAAGGAGTTTATTTGGGAAGTGATCCAAACTAGATGAATGGGGAAATAAAATAGCGGCAGAAGGAAGCCAACAATGGGTGTATTACAGAGCAGGATACCACTGAAGGTGACCTTCGGGAGATGCTAGAGAGCACACCTCAGAGCCGTGCACCTGAGAAGCAGGATGATGGAGTGTGTATTCTCCAACTCTGCTCCTTCCTTGGCTGAGGGCTGCTCCTGGGGAGTGAACTCCCAGCAGTTCTGACCTGCCCTGCATGCAGCCTGAGCATGCCAAAGAAACCCTCAGGAGCAGCAGCCAAGGGTGTGCAGGGTGCAGGGAACCAGGGTGCACCAAGGTGACCCAGGGGGAGCACCAATGTGGTGCCTGAGGACTCCATCAACCGGCTGGGGTCACTGTCCTCAAGGAGGAGCACGGACAAGTCAAGAGGTGACTACAACCCACGAAGGTAAAAGCAATGGCTGAAGGTGCTTGAAGGGCAGTGCTGGCCAACAGAAATATAACCCAATGCAACCCATGCGTGGAGTTTCAAATCGTCAGCAGCCACAGGAAAAAAGTTAAAAGGAACACATGAAATTAATTTAATTTTTTTAGAGACAGGATCACACTGTGTCATGCAGGCTGACATGCAATGGTGAGCTTATTGCAGCCTCAACCTCCCGGGCTCAAGTGATCCTTCACCTCTGCCTCCTGAGTAGCTGGGAGTACAGGTGCGCACCACCACACCTGGCTACTTTATTTATTTATTTATTTATTTATTTATTTATTTATTTATTTATTGAGACAGGGTCTCTCTCTCTTGTCCAGGCTGGAGTGCAGTGGCGTGATCCTGGCTCACTGAAACCTTGCCTCCTGGGTTCAAGTGACTCTCCCACTTCAGCCTCCCAGGTAGCTGGGACTACAAGTATGCAATACCACACCTGGCTAATTTTTGTATTTTTTTGGTAGAGATGGGATTTTGCCATGTTGTCCAGGCTGGTCTTGAACTCCGGACCTCAAGTGATCCACCTGCCTCAGCCTCCCAAAGTGCTGGGATTACAGGGATGAGCCACTGTGCCCAGCCCCAGCTACTTTTTAAATATCTTTTGTAGAGAGGAGGTCTCACTATGTTGCGCAGGTTGGTCTTAAACTCCTGGTCTCAAGCAGTCCTCCACCTTGGCCTCCCAAAGGGCTAGGATTACAGGTATGAGCCACCTTGCCTGGCCCAATTTTAATAACATATGTCATTTAACCCAATATATTCAAAATACTATCAGTTTGACATGCATTGAAAGAAAAATTATTAATGAGACAGAGTTTTTCATACAAAGTCTTTGAAAACATATATTTTAGACTTACAGGACATCTCCATTCAGACTAGCCATATTTTAAGTTCTTAGTAGCCACTTGAAGTGGCTCCTGTATTAGATGACACAGTTTGAGCACCAAAGAGAATGGAGAATTGTGCACCTAAGGGACAGGATGATGCCTGGCTTGGAGAATGCTTCCTCCAAGCTAGAAAAGAATCACTACGGTGGCTTCTCAAGGCACTGAGAATAAAATCTACTCCCATAACTTGGTCTAAAGGCCTTATATGACCAGGCCACTGTCCACCTCCCTGACCTCACTTTCCAAACCTTTGTCCTCTCTTCTCACTACAGCCCTGCTTTTTGTCATTTCTGGAACACACCCCCCTGAGGGCCTTTGCATGTGCTGTTCCCCTCAGCTGGAATGCCCTGCACCCAGGCCTCTGCATGCTTGTTCCTTGTCACTCTCCAGGTCTTACTCCACAGGGTCCCTCCTTCCTGACTACTCTCCTCCAACCCTAATCCCCATCTCTTCTTCTCCCTTTACCTGTGTTTATTTTCTTAAGGTACACACCATCAGAAATTACCTTGTTCAGGCAGGGCGCAGTGGCTCAAGCCTGTGATCCCAGCACTTTGGGAGGCCGAGGCGGGCGGATCACGAGGTCAGGAGATCGAGACCAACCTGGCTAACACAGTGAAACCCCATCTCTACTAAAAATGTAAAAAATTAGCTGGGCGTGGTGGCAGGCGCCTGTAGTCCCAGCTAGTCGGGAGGCTGAGGCAGGAGAATGGCGTGAACCTGGGAGGCAGAGCTTGCAGTGAGCCGAGATTGCGCCACTGCACTCCAGCCTGGGTGACAGAGTGAGACTCTGTCTCAAAAAAAAAAAAGAAATTAAAGAAATTACCTTGTTCATTAATATTATTTATTGATTTTATTGTCTCTCCCACTGTCCCCGAATCTCCAGCTTCTAGACCAATGCTCAGAAAAATACAAGGTGCTTAATAAAGATGTGTTGAATAAGTAACAAGTAACTGCTCTGATAAAGGAGAGGCAGAGCAGAGAGGAAGGACCAAACTAACTCTTGACACAGGCACTGTCATGCATTCTCATTTGTATCCCCAGCACACAGTGCTACCACCCAATAGATGCTTGTTCAAAAATGGAAAAGCAATCCCAGCACTTTGGGAAACTGAGGTGGGTGGATCACTTGAGGCCAGGAGTTTGAGACCAGCCTGGCCAACATGGTGAAACCTTGTTTCTATTAAAAATACAAAAATTAGCTGGGCGTGGCGGCACACCTGTAATCCCAGCTACTCAGGAGGCTGAGGCAGGAGAATTGCTTGAACATGGGAGGTGGAAGTTGCAGTGAGCCGAGATTGCACCACTGCACTTCAACCTGGGCGACGGAGCAAGACTGCCTCAAAAAAAAAAAAAAAAAAAAGAAAGAAAAGAAAAACAATTAATGATAGGGAAATGGGGCTGGAGGGGAGGGGTAAAGCTTTCACTTTAGCCAGAGAAAGCTTCACTGAAGAGTTGGGTCCCAGGGATGCATGGGAGTGTGCAGGGTGGATAAGGAAGTCCCAGCAGAGAGAACAGCATGTGCAAAGGCACAGAGGCACAGAAGAGCATGTTATATGCTGCTGATACACACTCACGGTCTTCCCTCTCTCCTAGTTCCCCCTCTCTCAGAACAAGGGCTTGCAAGGCTCTATTCAATCTTCTGCCTGGAAATGACATCTTACCTTCAATCTGGTCCCCATTTCCTTTTTGCCAAACCTCCCTGCAAGGCAGGCAGACTGCTCACTTCTCAGACTTCTCCCTCAAAGGGCTCCCCAGGCTCCAGCCCCTGGGAGGAGTGCTTCCTGCCTGGTAGCATACGCCTGCAGCCAGTGAGCATGGGTGCATGTCCACATCCCACACTTTTTGTCGAAAAGAAATTCTTTAGAGTGGACTACAAGCCAGGAGTCTGTAAGCACAGAACCAGTAGAGACCATCAAGGGGAGAAAGCCTGCCTGAAAATGAGGCCATCTGAGAGGACAGCAGAGCCCAGAGGATCTACTATGAACCAGGCACAGTGTAGAGGACCTACTATACACCATGCACCAGGTACAGAGTGCTAAGTTCTCTCATGAACTGCCTTGTTTAATCTTCACTGCAGTGATGCGTGGGATCTAATATTATTCCCAGATGAGGAAACGAGGGTCACAGGGGTTCGTGGCTTGTCCAAGGCCACACAGCAGGGAGATGTTAGATGGGGGATAATAATGTTTATTATGTTTATGTTTGTTTATCTTAATGTTTATGTATGTAGTATCACAACAGAAGACAGAGGCCTGACCACACCAGTGGCATCCCTGGATCCAGGAGAGCCCTGAAGCCAGCACTAGCCTTGGATTTTTCTTTCTTTTCTACCACTTGACACTAAAAGATACCTAACTGATACAGAAAAGCACCAGCCCATTTCTCCCACAGAGGTGAAAGGACTTGCCCATGTCTCCCTCCCCAGCAGTCTGGGTGCCGTAAGAAGGACCCAGGTCTCCTGGCTCCTTTCCAGAGCTGGCCACCTGCCCTTCCTATGGTTCATGGTGAAGACTGCCCTTTGTGACGCAGGTCACACTCACCTGAACTCTTATTCTAACGCTTGCATAGGGGAAGCCAGAGTCCTGTAGGATTAAATGTGCTACTGAGGTGGCAAGTCAACATCCCACCCTTGCATGGTTCCAGGTCCTCTTTATAACCAAAGGAGATTATGGCAACCCAAGGACAACAAGACCTTCTGAGATGAGATGGAATGACCTCAAGTTACCGGCAGGGAAGGGCCTCGCTGATTAAAATAAAGCACAAACCACTTTCCCCTCCACCATAAGAGAGACCTGCTAAAGGGGTTATTACACCTTTTCAGATGCAACATCAATGCTGTCATTGCTATGTAATTTACAGCCTGGTCTGCACACAAGCATCCATTCTGTGTTAGTATGTGCCACCCTCCCCCTCTTCTTACTCAGAGAACCCCACTGTTGGGCAGGGGGGAGAAAGTGGGACATTGGGAGTCAGAAGACGTGGGCTTCAGGGAGGATAGTGTCTTTTTTTCAGACGGAGTCTCACTTTGTCATCCAGGCTGGAGTGCAATGGCGCTATCTTGGCTCACTGCAACCCCCGCCTCCCCGGTTCAAGTGATTCTTGTACCTCGGCCTCCCGAGTAGCTGGGATTACATGGGCGCCCGCCACCATGCCTGGCTAATGTTTTGTATTTTTAGTAGAGACTGGGTTTCACCATGTTGCCCAGGCTGATCTTGAACTCCTGACCTCAAGTGATCCACTGATAGTGTCTTTTATTATCTGGGGAACGTTGGGCAAGTCACCCTATCACACTTCACATCCCTCAATGACTTCCTATTGTCCTGTAATTTGTTCATTCAACAAACGTTTACTGACTGTCCACTACGTCCTCAAAGCTATGCATTGTGGTGAGCAAGGCCGAGATGACCCCCGCCCTCCTGGAGGTTATAATCTAGTGAGAGAGGCAGAGACTGAACATAAATAAAAGCGAGACAGTGTCCCACGTACATACACACACCATGGCTCTATGGAGGCCGGGGCTTGAGGTCCAAATATTGTCTTTGATCGAACAGGATGAGCTTGAACAAGGAGCTACAAGAGGGGGATGGGAAACATCACCTCCTTCTGCTACACAGACATGGCCTGGAGCAATCCCAGAGGCAGAAGGCACGTTGCTGGCTGGTGGTCGCTTGAGGTTCATTTAAAAGAGCCAAGGCAGGCCGGGTGTGGTGGCTCACGTCTGTAATCCCAGCACTTTTGGGAGGCTGAGATGGGCGGATCACTTGAGGTCAGGAGTTCCAGACCAGCCTGGCCAACATGGTGAAACCCCGTCTCTACTAAAATAAATAAATAAATAAAATAGAGCCAAAGCAAAACAGAGACTTGAGTGTGTCTAATTCCCTCAGTCCCAGAGTTGGTGAATTAAGAGCCAACCGTGGGGCACCTTAGAGTTAGGGCGGTTCTTGTGAGGCCCAAAGCCTCCTCTCCATGGGGAGATGCTGGGTGCTAGGGATTCCCTTCCCAATTTTGTGGCTCAGCGCCCAAGGTGGGGGTGTGCCCAAGGGAGTCTCCGCTTTTCCGACCTGTTACATGGGGATGGATGTTTTCTCAGTTACCAGGTGGGTAGGAGTCTCAACTGGTCTCTGACTCTCTCAGAGGGAACTGATTGGTGAATGGATGTTTATTTGGTGTGTCCACGGGTGGAGGGAGAGTCAGGAGCTTCTCCTCTGCCACGTTGCTGACATCACTCTCCAAACAGAGGCTCTTCAACACCCCTCTAAGGAAGCTGATTCGAACTTAAGCTACTAACTCTCTCTCCATCCAGTTACTTGGTTAGAGGGGTGGGCATTTGAGGTTTTAGTTCCCGAGCACCCAGTACTCCTTCTGCTGAATGCATTTCAAATTCCCACTGGGGAGGCCTCCCACATCCTTTGGTTCCTGTGGGTCTCACTTTCAACCTCTCCCTGAAGTCTGGGAATGGTCAGGTGATATGGGCCTGTCCAATCTGAATAGTCCATGGCCTTGTCCACAGTGACTGGTACAGGGCTGACCACGTGACCCAAGATAGACCAACGGGAATCAATCCAGAGATTTCGCAAAATCTTCTGGAAAGAAAAGCTCTCTATCTGGTGGGGTCTTTAAACCGGTGGTTGTAGGACCAATGCTTCTGGAAACCATACTTGGAGAACCTGAGAATACAGCCAGTGGAGGAGAAAGCACTAGAGAGGAAGGGGGTGAGAGATTCAGTGGTGATGCAGAGAAAAGGGAGAGACCAAACCTAGGAATCCAGTCATTTCTGGGGCCAGGTGTTACCCCTGGACTCCTCTCTTACCTAAGCCAGTATATTCCCTTCTTGCTTAAGGCAATCTGAATTGGGTTTCTATCACCCAAAACTAAAACTGTGCTGACCACGGAGGTAACGCGTTCTATCGCCGAGTCCATAGCTCGGAGCTCTGCCTGCCCCGGCTCCCACACCCTGTCCTGATGAAAACAGAGCTGGGCACAGCAAATTCAGACTGTGGCCTCGGCCCACAGGGCTATAGACACAGCGCTGAGCGCTGCGCTCTCCACCCTGTAGATACACAGTCGCCACGCGTCGCTTTACTGGTGAAAACTCCATTTCCAGTCTCCTCTTACCAAACTCACATTGTTTGGGAACTTCTGACAACTGTACCTCACCCTGCAGAAACAGCTAGAAGCGGACTCACCTCTGCCATGGTCTGTGGCTCGGGAGTCTAACAGTCAATTATCTCGCTGCTGATGAAAAGGCAGGAGCGATGAAGACTTAGGGAGCTCACTGCAGCCAGTCGTGCTAATGACCTGTCTGCAGTAACTCTGTAAACCTCCACTTTTAGGTTCATGGCTCAGCCAAAAACTGTCACTCCACACTTCAGCTTGGCAAGCATGTTTGCACCGTGGAAGTGATGTCCTTGTTGCCGTGGTTATCAACGCTCAAGAAAACCTTTGTAGTTGTTTATAAGCACCAAACCCCAAATATTTGCAGAGAACCCCTTTCAGGAGCTTGTGGCACTATGGTGACTCACAAAAAGTTATCCCACATTTTGTTCTTTATTTTCTTAAAAACAGAGAAAATTGTTCTCTCCTCAAATCTGTAAAATGCATTAGCTCACAGTTTCCATTTTAAACCGAAATCAAACCTACTTTCATATGAATTGGGTATCCAAGGCTGCTGTTTTTCCTAAGAGAATCTCAGTAAATCCTAACACTCTGGATGACCCAGGAAGAAGAAATGTGAAAATGGAGACCAAGGCCCATTAAAAAGCCCAGGTCCGGCAAACGCGGTGGCTCACGCCTCTAATCCTGACACTTGACGGGGCCGAGGTGGGCAGATCACTTAAGGTCAGGAGTTTGAGACCAGGCTGGGTAACATGGCAAAACCTCGTCCCTACTCAAAATACAAAAATTAGCTGAGCATGTGGCGCGCACCTGTAATCCCACTTACTTGGGAGGCTGAGGCAGGAGAATCACTTGAACCCGGGAGGTAGAGGTTGCAGTGAGCCAAGATTACACCACTGTACTCCAGCCTGGGTGACAGAGTGAGACTCCATCAAGAAAGAAAAAAAAAAAAAAAAAAGCACAGGTCCCAACCAATTTTTTAACTACTTGTATACATATATCAAAATTGTCTAGTGTACCACTGCACTCCAGCCTGGATGACAGAGGAAGACTCCATCTCAGAAAAAAAAAAAAAAAAAAAAAGCCCAAGTACCAACCAATTTTTTAACCACTTGTATACATATATGAAAATTGTCTAGTCCATGAAAGGATTCTACAAATAACAGGCCTAGAATTGGTATTTTATGCTCACGGTTGATTTAGCAGCAGCCATTGATTTTATTTCAACAACAATATATATTTATTGAACATCTGTGTACCAGACTCTGTGCCTGGCACTGGAGTAACTTTAGCAGATGAGCAGCCATCACTGACCTTGTCCATTGGGAGCTTATAGTCTGGTGGCGGTGGCAGACATACACAAGAGAACAAACAATTCCAGATTGTTACAACTGCTAGGAAGAAAACATACAGGGAGCAACCAAAGAGAATAAAGGCTAGAGTGGCTAGGAAGATCTGTCTGAGGACATAGCATTTAAGTGGAGACTTCAGGATGTGACGACCATGGAGTGGGGGACAGGAGGTATAGGGACAAGGCCCTGGAGGCAGAAGAAGAGCATGAAGCAGGGTCCTGAGACAGGATAGCACTTGCTGAGTGTGAGGAACAGAAAGGAGGCCAATGTGCTGAAGTCTCTTGGGGAAATGGGGTAGAGGCAGGGGAGGGTGCAGAGGTAGGCAGGGGCTAGATCATGCTAGTCTTTGTAGGCCATGGTAAGAAATCTGAATTTCATTCTAAGTAAAATGGGCAGGGGTCTTGGAGATCAGCGGTGGCTGTAAGCAGGGGTGCAGCATGAGCTGCAGGAGGAGTGAGGAGAATAATCCATGTTGGACATATTAAGTTTGAGAGGCCTGCTAGGCTTTCAAATGGGGATATTAATTAGGCATTTCAGATCATCAAGTCTGGAACTCAGAGGACAGATTCAGCTGGAGATACAATTTGCAAGCATATAATATAATTTGCATGTCTGTATAATTTGCACGCAGACATCTTCAAAAATATTTAGAGGTAAGTTGGAGCAAGGGGTGCCCAACTGAGAGACTGAGGGTAGAGTCACAAGAAGAAATCCAGCCGGCTTGGTGTCATAGAAGCCAAAAGAAAACCGTATTTTTAGAGGAAGGGAGTGATCAACTGGGTCAGATGCTTCGCAGAAGCTGAGTTGACTTACAGATTAATTCCAAAGCTTTGAGATTTAGAGCTAGGGCTTGGGGGAGGGGATGAAAGGATCATCTTAACAGGCTTTCCTTAGAGCCTGGGGATAATATATAGCACACGGAGTAAAAGTGAAAACTGCAGGCTCCAGGGCCAGATTCCCTGCAGTCGAGTTCCACTTCTGCCACTGACCAGCAATGTGGCCTTAAATAATTTTCCAAACCTCTGTGAGCTTTAGTTTGTCTTTACAATGGAAATAACAATACTATCTACTCAGAGGATTGTTGTAAGGATTGAATGAGTTAATAAACAGCAAGTGCTTAGAAGAAAGGACCTGGCTCACGTTAAATGCTCTGTGAGCATTAGCTATTAGTATTATTGTTGTTGCTGTTGTTGTTGTTACAATAATGAATACTTAGTGCCAAGTGCTGGGTTTTACATGTATTGTCTCAGGTAGAAGCTACTGTTATACCCATTTTGCAGATGAGGAAACTTGCCTAGCACCACCTAGTAAGCTCTAGGGTGGAGACTGCTTTCCTGCCAGGTCAGACAGCCTGTGTATTTAATCACTACTCTGCAGTTCCATCATGTGATGCCAAGATGGCTGGTTAAAGTCCAGGACAAGGGAAAAAATGGCTGACTAATGCACTAATTGTGTTTCTGCTTCAACCTGCATTTCCAGAGGTGCCTGTTGGTCTGTAATTGGTTCTGGCATGTTTATAGGTATTACAAAACCAAATCTTATTTTGCATTTCACAGGATTTAAGATGAATAAAGTGATGTGGTTGTGCTAGGTTAGAGTTGTACAAATTATACTCCAAGAAACCCCAGTTCCTTCCCCAGAGAGGGTAGAGTGTGATCCCCTAACGTGTATAAAGTTCTGGTACCAGCCAGACCTACCTAAGCTGGAACAACTCTACTCTCTGTTCTATACACTGAGCTCTCTCTTTAGCTTTCTTTTTATTTATTTATTTATTTATTTATTTTCCTGAGACAGGGTCTCCTTCTGTTGCCTAGGCTGGAGTGCAGTGGCACAATCACGGCTCACTGCAGCCTCAACTTTCCAGGCTCAAGCAATCCTTCCACCTCAGCCTCCCAACTACCTGGGACTATAGGTGTGCACTACTATGCCCAGCTAATTTTTATTTTTATTTTTTTATTTTTTTTGTAGAGACAGGGTCCCATTATGTTGCCCAGGCTTTAAGCTTTCATTTGAAGAAAATATTCTGAGGATACAAAAGCTTGAAAACCACAAGACTTGGCATTTCTCAAACTACATCTGCATCAGAATCACCTGTGGTGGTTGTTAAAATGCAGGTTCCTTGACCCTACTACAACTTAAGGAATTAGAAACACTAAAGGGAGGGCCTGAGAATCTGCTTTTTAACAGCTCCCCAGGTGACCCACATGCATATTCAAGCATGAGAACCAGGAAAGAATGCTCACTATTACCTCGCTTTACCTGTCTCACACAGTAGCCACTACCTATAGCTAACTTCAATTTAAACATAAATTCCCTAAAATTATATGAACTTTATAAGTCCAGTTTCTCAGTTGCACGAGGCACATTTTAAGTGCTCAAAAGCCACATGTGGCAGACAGAATATTTCCATTTCATAGAAAGTTCTACTGGAAAGTCTACAAGTCCCTTCCAGCCTAAACAATCTAGGAATCTCAGACTGCCTAAATGATGTACTCACGTGTTTTATACTAAGGCACCAAACTCAGTCAAGATTTCCTGGAATCTTCAACTGTATTTAAGGCATAATATGCTATTAGGAATATATGATTACACCTACCATACTGGACTGAAATTACCTGTTAGATATCTATTTCCCCTAACATACTCTGAGTGCCGTGAAGGCAGGTATCATGCATGTATTATTTAGGTCTGTATTCTCAGTGCCTAAGGCTTAAATAAATGCTTGGAGACTGTTTAATTGGGCCACACAACCTGAGTGAAATACAAAGCTGAAAATGGAATGTCCTCGCTAAAGGCATTCACCAGTTAAAAGCATTCATACCTACTAGGATGGCTACTATCACAAAAACAGAAAATAACAAGTGTTGGTGACGATATGGAGACATGGGAACTCTTGCGCACTATTGGTGGGAATGTAAACTGGTACAGAATGTAAAATGGAAAACAGCCTGGCAGTTCCTCAAAAAAGTAAACATGGAATTACTGTATGATCCAGCAATTCCACTTCTGAGTATATATCCCCCCCCAAATTGAAAGCAGGATCTGGAGCTATTTGTATACCCATATTCATAGCAGCATAATTCATAACAACCAAAAGGTAGAAGCACACACGTATTCATCCACGGATGAGTGGATAAACAAAATATGATATGTACATACAATGGAATGTTATGATACATGGTATAATAGGGATGAACCTTGAGGACATTATGCTAAGTAAGGCAGTAACAAAAAGATAAATATTATATGATTCCACTTATATAAGATACCTAGAGTAGTCAAATTCATAGACAGAAAGTAGAATGGTTATTTCCAGGGATGGGAGGGGAGAGGGGAGAGAAGGAGTTGTCATTTGATGGGTATAGAATTTCAGTTTTGCAAGATTTAAAGAATTCTGGAGATGGATTTGGTGGCAATGGTTGCACAACAATGTGAACATACTTAATGCTACTGAATTGTTCTTAAAAATAGTTAACGATAGTAATTTTTATGTTATGCATACTTCACCACAATTAAAATATTTTAAAATAAAGATTTTTTAAAAAGCATTCACTACTACCAACCAGAGAAAATATATCAGTCCTCATGGCTTTGAGAAAATAGCTTTGGAAAAACTTTGGTTCTGAATCTATCCTGCTGCACCTAGGCAGGTACTCGGGGACAGGAGAGGTCAATGCCAAGGTGAGACATGGAGGCACTATCACAAGGCTGACCAATGCATGCATGGTTCCCGCCTTCAAGGCACTCAGAGTATGTCAGGGGCAATAGATATCTAACAGGTCATTTCAGTCCAATATAGTAAATGTAATAATGTATTCTTAGATAGCATATTATACCTCTTTAGAGAGAGGTCCTGTGACAATCCCAGGCCACAGGGACCCCCTGGGTTCTCTCAAACAGGAAGCACTCACAGTCCTCACACATGGTCCCCTAGCAGGCTGATCACCAGAACCCCCAGAAAGGCTTCACCCTGTGGGTTCTGATTCCACATCTAGTGGTACAACAAAGACCATCTTTATTTTTGCAAAGTTGTGCAGAGGGAGCCAGACCTGGGAGCGCCTAATCTATAGCACTTACGTTCTGCCTCATGCCACTGCTTGTCCCATCTTCTCATCTGGTTTGCAGACTTCTTGAGGGGAAAGACTGTAACTTTTATATCAACCTTGAGAGTCAAAATCATTTGTGGAATAGTTTTTAAGACTGTAGATGCCTGGGACTCACCACACATCTACTGAATCAGCATCTCTAAGCATCTGTTTTTTAAAAAGCCCCCAAAAGGGATTCTCGTACATACTCCTAAAGGGAGACCTGCTGCCTTAGAGACTACCAGAGTGCTTGATACAGAGAAGCTGTGCAATATTTGCTGACAGACAAAAGGAAGCCCCTTTGAATAAGACATCTAACAGGGAAAAGGGATGTGCATTCATCTATGTTACTTATTCTAATCCTTTCCTATGAATATTCTGCACATGGTTTAGACCACATGATAAATAACTAACAATAACAATTAGCATTTAGTGAGCACCTAATACTTGCCAAGTACTGTTCATGTGCTTTAGAGGTACTATCCCATTTAATTCTCAAAACAATCCTATGTATGAGGAAAGTACTGTTATCATCTCCATTTTATAGATAAGGAAGCTGAGTGTCTCAGTCCATTTGTCCTGCTCTAATGGAATAACTGAAGCTGGGTAATTAATAAAGAAAAGAGGTTTATTTGACTCTTGGTTCTGCAGGTTGTACAAGAAGCCAGCATCTGCTTCTGTGAGGGCCTCAGTTTGCTTCCACTCGTGGCAGAAGGGGAAGGGGAGCCAGCATGCGCAGAGATCAGATGGTGAGAGAAGGAGGCGGGGGAGGGGCTAGGATCTTTTAAACAAACAGCTGTCACCGGAACTAACAGAGTGAGAACTCATTCATGAGGGATCCACCTCCATGACCCAAACATTTCCCATCAGGCCCCACCTTCAACATTGGGGATCACATTTCAACATGAGGTTTAGAGGGGTCAAATATCCAAACCACGGCACCGAGGCACAGAGAAATTAAGTCACTTCCTCAAAAATAAATCTTTCTCTTTTTTAACATGACAGTTATATTATGAGCGTTCTCATAACTTATCTTCTTTTTAATGGCTGCA
Source organism: Pongo pygmaeus (assembly GCF_028885625.2). NCBI lineage: Eukaryota > Metazoa > Chordata > Mammalia > Primates > Hominidae > Pongo > Pongo pygmaeus. The sequence continues at coordinate 143,243,505 of NC_072380.2, forward strand.
TTATTTTACCCTAATTTGTTTTTCATCCTTCTCCCCCTAATTGGTGAACCCACTGCTCATTGTAGAGCAGGATTTTATCTTGTTTGTAGCAGTTTACCATTTTAAATGATGCTCCAATGGACATCTTTATGCAAGGGCTGTTTGCCATATTCCTGAAAAACTTTCCTTAGGAAAATCATGAGGAAATGTTCTGATGGTGAACGGTGCTAAATAGTGAGCATGAGTCTTTACTGAGGGGAATGTGCTGAATGGGCCAGGGAAGCCCTTCTCCCTGGAAGGTATTAAATGTCTTGGAATACTCCTACAAACAAGGAGCAAACATTTACTGTGGGCCTGGTACTCTTTCAAACATTTGATCCTACTTGGCCCTCAAAAAGACTCCTAGGAAGGCCAATCATAGTGGCGCATGCCTGTAGTCCCAGTACTTTGGGAGGCCGAGGCGGGCAGATCACTTGAGGTCAGGAGTTCAAGAACAGCCTGACCAACATGGTGAAACTCCATCTCCACTAAAAATACAAAAATTAGCCAGGCGTGGTGGCACATGCCTGTAATCCCAGCTACTTGGGAGGCTGAGGCATAAGAATCACTTGAACCCAGGAGGCAGAGATTGCAGTGGGCCAAGATCTCACCACTGCACTTCAGACTGGGTGACAGAGCGAGACTCTGTCTCAAAACAAACAAACAAACTCCTAAGGGGTACAGATGAGATGCCTGGAGGCACAGAGAGGAGGAAATGTATCCAGGCTCACATGACCAGCAAACAGTGGAACCAGGAGAGGAGCCTGGTTTAACCATTTTAACCACCAGGCCCAGCTTTCCAATCAAGGTATTCTTTCCCCATGACTCCCTCCTCAACCATCAGCATAAGAAACAAAAACTAATGACAGTAGCAAGAAAGAGCGTTTCCCATCAACCAGGGACCACACAAGAATGTCCCTGCCACAGCACAAGAAAAACATCAGTCTCACCTCCCTGGCAAGAAATCTAGAAGCACTCACTCAGAGTAACACAGAGTTCCTGCCCTCAAGGTGCTCACCCTTTAGATGCTGAGATAAAGTGGAAAGAAAGGGAAGGCAATAACAAGGCCCACCATGCACCAGGTACTGTGGGCACTTTCTATCATTATATACGTTTGACATGGGTTGAATTGCGTCCTCTTGCAAAAAGTGGAGATCTTAGCCACCCCCTCATCTGTGAATGCGGACTTATTTGGAAATAGGGTCTTTGCAGATATAATTAAGGTGGTGATTAAGATGAGGTCACATGGAAGAAGGGCAGTCCCGCAATCCAGTATGACTGCTGTCCTTGTAAGAGAGAAGAGAGGCACACAGGCAGAATGCCACAGGACAACACAGGCAGGAACTGGAGTGATGAGGCTGCAAGCTGAGGAACATCAAGGACTGCTGGTGACACCAGACGCTAGGAAGAGGCAAGGAAGGATTCTCCCCTACAGGTTTCAGAGGGAGCACGACTCTGCCAACACCTTGATCTTGAACTTCTGGCCTCCAAACTGTGAGACAATACATTTCTTTTTTTTTTTTTTTTTTTTTTGAGACAGAGTCTCACTCTGTCACCCAGGCTGGAGTGCAGCGACGTGACCTCGGCTCACTGCAACCTCCACCTCCCAGGTTCAAGCGATTCTCCTGCCTCAGCTTCCCAAGTGGCTGGGATTACAGGCACCCACCACTATGCCCAGCTAATTTTGTATTTTTAGTAGAGATGGGGTTTCACTATGTTAGCTAGGCTGATCTCGAACTCCTGTTCTTAGGTAATCCGCCCGCCTCCGTCTCCCAAAGTGCTGGGATTACAGGGGTGAGCCACCGCGCCTGGCCATATTTCTGTTGTTTTAAGCCACCAAGTTTGTGGTACTTTGTCACAGCAGCCCTAGGAAACTAATGGAACATTTTCTAGTCTTTTAGCTCCATCAAAGCAGAAGCTGTTTTTGTTTCCCTTGGTATCCTGGCAGCTTGCACAGACCCTGGCACATAGTAGGTTGCCAGAAAAGTGATTAAAAAATAAAGTATACATGTAGTAAAAGGAGGAACCATGTTTTTTATCTCTACTAAGAGACTTGAGCAAATTAGATGCTCAGGAAACATTTGTAGAATGAATACGTTTTCTAAAAACAAATGAAGGATAAGCTCAAGAAGGCTTTGCCATGAGTCTTATTCATGTATTTCCCCAGGCTTGAGTGTAGGACCGGGCACACAGTCGCTGCTTAATAAATTTTAAAGGCAGCGAGGGAAAAATGAAGGGAGGGAGGAAGACAAGACCTCCCTTGTCTTGGGATCATCACTTCCCATCTCTCAGCTTAGCCATAACCTTCCTTCATGTATCTAACTGAAGTATAGTCAATGCTGTGAAACAACCAGTTGAATTTTAAATAGACTCAATTATTTTGAAAGGATTTTCGCAGCAGAACTTGAATACTGTTTTTCTAAAACACATTTCTTTTTCTTTTACATCCAGAAATCATAAGGCTTCCTAACCCTTCCAACTATGTTAGCAATGCAGAGTTGAGAGGTCAGCCTTCTGCGTTCAGCTCCAGGGACACGTTTCCCGTCCATGTGCGGCATGCATTCCTGACCCCTGCCCTACAGCCAAAAAGGGACATCAGCTGGGCTCAGGGAAATTCAATTTGGGCTGACAGCCTGCGGCATGATAATGACAGGGCGTCTGCTTGACATTTGGAAAGGCAAAAGAGGGAGGAGGAGTCACAGAGGTTTCTCATGGGCTTGGTTGAGGAGGGTCTAAAGTTTAGGTCACTTCTTGTCTACATATGGAGAAAAACCTGAACATAAGGCCAACTGATGTCTACTGCTAGCTCAGAATTCAGAATTCAATTCCACTTCCATGTGCTGTGCTCCTGTCTCCCTGATGGTATTTGGGGTGAAAAAAGGAAACAGGTCTTGTTCTTTATTCCCTTGGACTTCAGTTTTCCCAGGGATGACAACTGCATTGCTGTGGACTGTGATTTTGTTCATTCATTCATTCATTCATTCATTCACATATTTATGAGAATTTTGTTGCTATTGTTGTTGTTGTTGTTAAGAAAGAGTCTAGCTCTGTTGCCCAGGCTGGAGTGCAGTGGCACAATCTCAGCTCACTGCAACCTCTGCCTCCCAGGTTCAAGCAATTATCCTGCCTCAGCCTCCCAAGCAGCTGGGACTACAGGCGCCCACCACCATACCCAGCTAATTTTTGTATTTTTAGTAGAGACAGGGTTTCACCATGTTGGCCAGGCTGGTCTCAAACTCCTGGCCTCAGGTGATCCACCAGCCTTGGCCTCCCAAAGTGCTAGGATTACAGGCACGAGCCACCATGCCCAGCTCATATATTTATTTTGAATAAGAGGTCCCTGTATACACGTCTTTGTAAGTGAAGTCTCTGCTCCTGCGATTCCCTTGTCTTCTACTGAACTCACAAGGGCAAGCACTTGCCTACCCCATGGAACATCAGGTAGGTTCACAACTATAACAGTGACAACAAGACAAGAAAAGCTGACCCCTTCTTAGTGCCAGTTAAGCAAGGGATGGGGGGAACTGCTTTATATTTCTCGATGTAGCCCTCCTGTGGTCAGCTTACCCACTGATGTGGGAACTTTTCCCTCATCAAAGGAGTTGGTTGAGAGGCACATCTGTGTTATTTCAGCAGATGAGCCTGTGGGGCTGGGATAGCTTCCATGCCCCTTCTGTGGCCCCAGGGCATCCCATACTGAACCTAACCCCAGGGCATCCCATACTGAACTAACCTGGTGGCTGCTAATCTGAATGGTATTTACCTCTTTCCTTTTCCTCTAGATAAGAAGCCCCATGAGGGCAGGGTCATGTCTACAGCATGCACCTTTGCATCCTAGCCAGGTTCCTGGCACATAAGTAATAAGCAGTTATCATTACAAGTCAGATGAATGAATGAATGAATGAATCAATCAGAGGACTAAAGGTGCTGGCCTTGTGTTACAGCTAAGAGCACAGGCTTTGGAATCAGGCGAGTGTAGGTTTCACTCATGCTCTACCACTTTCCAGCTACATGACATGTTTTTATTGACATATAAGATACATACACAAAATCATCTATGTCATAAGTGTGTTATGCAAGGAACTTTTACACTAATGAAACATCACCCAGATCAGGAAACAGCACATTAGCAGAACCGCAGAAACCTGCCTTATGCTCCCTTCAAGTCGCTATCCCGTACCCACCCAAGGGTAGACCATGAATAGCATCTGACAAGTTACTATCCTCTCTGACTCTTATCTTCTATTGGGAAAAATAATACTTACTATGCTATAAGTATACAATTTAAAAATAATAATGGTATAGTAGTAATAATAGCAGAAGAGAAGTAGAAGTAGTCACAACAGTAGTAGCAGCAGCAGAAGTGACAGTAGAAGCAGTGGTAATATTAGTAGAAGCAGCAGTCATGGTAAAAGTATGAATAGTAATAATGGTAACAGACGTAGCAGTAGTCATATCAGAAGTGGCAGTAGCAGTAGTAGTAGAAGTACTAGAGAGATACTACTAGCAATAGTAGTAGTCATAATAGCTAAAACTTATATAGCACTTACCATGTACCAGGCACTGTTCCAAGTGCTTTACCTTAACTCAACTAGTGCTCAAAACAACCCTTGTACGTCTATAAAATAGGAAAGAACAGGAAGAAGCCGAGGCACAGAGAAGTTAAGTAGCTTTTCAACAAGGTCACAGAACTACGAAACCATGGATCCAGAATGCAAACTCCAGCAGGCTGGCTGCAGAGCCTATCCTGTCAGCAGAATCTTTCAAGAACAAGTAGCGTGGAGGAAAAGATTTGTCCTCCAATATCTGCTCTCTTCTTCCATAATAACAACTCTCAATTTGGTAAGCACACAGTCTTGCAGAATAAAGATTACACTTCCCAGCCTTCTTTGCCGCAAAATGTAGCCAGAGAACTAAATTCTGGCCACTAGAATATAAGTAGGAGCAGGAGGTGCAACTTCCAGGAAACATCCTTAAAGGATGGGACGTGCCTTTCTCCGTCTCGTTCCTTTCTCCTGCTATTAGATGTGATGGCTAGAGCAGAAGCAGCTAAAATGGGGCCATGAGGTGACCTTGGGAATAGAGGCTCATATGGCAAACAAACTAGAGAAAAAGCCCAGATCTCTCATAGATTGCTGCAGAAAATCTGTGTTACTTGTACCTGAACTTTTAGGTAAGAGAGACACTTCTCTAAGCCAATGTTCTTTTAGATTTTATGTCATTGTCAGCAAAACCTAATTCTAATAATGCACTGAGTTATTGCAATTATAATTAATATCATCTAAAAAGATACCTGCAAAATGAATGCCATTTTGTGCTGGACTCTTGACTTAAAAAAAGAAAAAAACAAAATAAACATGACTTTGGGTAATCCTATAATAGAAAAATTTTGAAAATAAAAGTAAAGCTTCATTTACCCTGGAAGGCAGTATCATGTCTCGATCATATCAAAAGCCTCTCAGGTTGGCCTCTCTGCCTCCAGCCTCTCACTTCATCCACCCATTCAGGACACATTTGCTTATCTAATCATCCTTTAAAAACTATTTTCAACCTAAAAATTGAAGTAATTACAATGCCCTATGTGCCTACTTTATGTAAAACACTTTACATTTTTTCTAAACTACACAAAAAAAATCTGAAACATAAATATTACCCCTTTTTCATGGATAAGAAAACAGAAGAAACAGAGAAGGTCAGTCTTTTTTTTTTTTTTTTGAGACAGAGTTTCGCTCTTGTTGCCCAGGCTGGAGTACAATGGCGCGATCTCGGCTCACCACAACCTCCGCCTCGCGGGTTCAAGAGATTCTCCTGCCTCAGCCTCCCAAGTAGCTGGGATTACAGGCATGCGCCACCATGCCCAGCTAATTTGGTATTTTCAGTAGAGATGGAGTTTCTCCATGTTGGTTAGGCTGGTCTCGAACTCCCAACCTCAGGTGATCCGCCCACCTAGGCCTCCCAAAGTGCTGGGATTACAGGCATGAGCCATCGCGCCTGGCCGAAAGCCGGTGTCTTGTGAGAGATCACACAGCAAGTCAGTGCCAGGGCCAGGATTCAACAACCCCTTCTAGCACCCACACACTTTCCACCACGTGGACTTCTTAGAAACCCTGGCCCCAACAGGTCAACCCTGTGCCAGTCAGTCTGCCAGCTTTTTAAGATTCTCAGACTCTACAAGTTTTCCCGGCCTAGCTTTTCATGGTCCTTCCTGTCCAGTCTAATTTTTATCATCCTCTAACACAAACTTTCATCCACTGAGGCCAGACTCCATAGACTCTTCATCATGTGTCCCTACGCCAGGCCTCAGTATTCCCAGCTGCAAAATGGAATAAATCATATCTCTACCTCTCCCAAGAGGTAACGTGGCATAGGAAAAAAAAAAAAAGGCCAGGTGGGCGTAGTGGCTGACGCCTGTAATCCCAGCACTTTGGGAGGCCGAGGCGGGCATATCATGAGGTCAGGAGATCAAGACCATCCTGGCTAACCGGTGAAACCCCATCTCTACTAAAAAAAATACAAAAAAATTAGCTGGGCGTGGTGGCAGGCGCCTGTAGTCCCAGCTACTCGGGAGGCTGAGGCAGGAGAATGGCGTGAACCTGGGAGGCGGAGCTTGCAGTGAGCCGAGATAGCGCCACTGAGCTCCAGCCTGAGCAACAGAGCGAGACTCCGTCTCCAAAAAAAAAAAAAAAAATACAAGGGTCCTGCGGTAAGGGAAAATTGACTTACATCTAGCTGGGCAAGTTCTTTATCCGTAAAATGAATGTAGAAATTCTTTTTTTTTTTTGAGACGAAGTCTCTTTCTTGACCCCCAGGCTGGAGTGCAACAGTGCGATCTCGGCCCACTGCAACCTCCGCTTCCAGGGTTCAAGTGATTCTCCCTCCTCAGCCTCCCGAGTAGCTGGGATTACAGGCGCCTGCCACCACGCCTGGCTAATTTTTTGTATTTTTAGTAGAGATGGGGTTTCACCATGTTGGCCAGGCTGGTCTCGAACTCCTAACCTGAGGTGATCCTCCTGCCTCAGCCTCCCAAAGTGCTGGCATTACAGGCATGAGCCACTGCACTCAACCGAATGTAGAAATTCTTACTTGGCAGGATTGTTGGGTGGAGTAAATGAAATTTTATTTTATTGTACTTTTAATTTTTATTTTTGAGAAGGAGTCTCACTCTGTTGCCCAGGCTGGAGTGCAATGGTGCAATCTTGGCTCACTGCAACCTTCGCCTCCTGGGTTCAAGCAATTCTCCTGCCTCAGCCTCCCAAGTAGCTGAGATTACAGTCACATGCTATCACGTCCAGCTAATTTTTGTACTTTAGTAGAGACAAGGTTTCACCATGTTGGTCAGGCTGGTTTCGAGCTCCTGACCTCAAATGATCCACTCACCTCAGCCTCCCAAAGTGCTGGGATTACAGACATGAGCCACCATGTCCAGCCTGAAATGTTTTTAAAGAACCTAAAACACAGTGGACTCCTATAGCACCTTATAGTGTTGATGGTGTCACTGTTGTTGCTACTCTTTACTTCTTGTAGGCACCACCACCCAGACAACTTTCCTTATAAATAAAGGCAATGGATAACGTGACAGAAAACACAGTAGACAGTCTACACCTGTACAAGTGCTAGAGATCTGTTCTCCAATAACAATCGTGCCCACAGTCTCCGTTAGATTCCAGTGCTTGTGTCTGATAAAATTTTGCATTTCAACTCCCAAGAAGAATCCCACTGTATCTCCCAGGCCGGGTTTTCTGGACAGGATGGGCTACAGATCACTCACCGATTCCATAGTGAATCTCTCGACGAAAAACTGGAGAGCCTGGAGGCTGAAGATCTCATGTCTCAGCCGTCACATCAGAAAATGACCTGGATAGGGGGCAGGACAAAAAGGGGACAAGAGTCATCCGGTGAAACTGGGCAGAAGACATTGTCTCAGACCAACATGGGATTTCATATGGAGGCTGCACCTTTGTCAGGCATGTTCTTGTACCACAGAGTGGCTGTCCAGAAATATGAAGGAAACTACTATTTCAGCTTCCTATGGTGGGGCTGATACCTCCATCATTGAATCTCTGTGCAAGTAAGTGCTCAGGAATCCTTCCCGCATTCTATTTCTAGCTCTACGTTGGAGAGCAATTTACAAGTCATTAACTTCTCCAGACCTAGGCTCCTAAATGTCAAATTAAAGTGTGCTGATGGATGCAACAGACAGACAGACAGACACCTGCAGCTGTGTGCCCACGAGAAAGCAAAAGTGTTCACCTGGCAAAGGAAACCAGCTCCAGGAAGAAGGCACATATAGAAGAATATACATATTTCAGGACAGCCCCTCTGAACCTGGGAGAGGATTTTAATTAATTCATGCATACCAAAGCTTAATTAATTGCTGAGTGCACAGAGCACAGGAAGTCTGGGATAAAAGATGTTACATAAGGGAACAGCTTCAATATTTGCAGAATAGAGGGAAACAGAGGTGGGGATATAAAAATAAATTGAGCCAAGGGACCTCCTTGGTTTTTATCCAGTGATTCCTAGCTCAGTGTGGCATCTATATCCAGGGTGAAAAACCGAGAGACATCTCGGTTCCACCATCTCCCTCACCCCCATATCCAATCCATCCCCAATTCATGTCTACTTTATTTCCTAAAGATCTCTCCACTTATCTCTCCCCACCTCCACTGGTCCAGCTCTGGACCAAGCCTCCATCATTCCTACCTGGGCCACTGCAGCTGCCTCCTAACTGATCTCCCCTCATCACCATTTCTCCCTCTGAAATCTAGTCTTCCATGCTGAAAGCAGAATAATCTTTTGTGGGTTTTTTTCTTTTTAATCTTTTATTACAGGGAATTGTGTACAGACATAAAAACAGAGAAGTGTAGCATACACCCCCTGAACCCACCAGCCAGTCTAATCACATTAACCGATAATCATACCCACCACATCCAAACCCTCATCCTTCCTGCCCGTGCATTATTATTTTGAGGAAATTTCCAGACATCTTACCATTTCAGTCATAAATATTACCGCATGGATTTCTAAGATAAGGTCTTTGGAAAAAATATATCACTGTAAAACCACGACCATACCTTAAAAAGATAGCAATAATTCCTTGATATCATTAAATATTCACACAATGTTCAAATTCCTAATAGTCTCATAAATGTCAAAAATGGTGTTTATAACAAGTGTTTTTTTTTAAAAAAAAAAAAACCCACATCCAAATAAGACTGACACTTAACAATTGAGTGATATGAAGAATACAGTTTTGAAAACACGAATTTGATTGTGTCATCCCTCAACTCTCCACCACTAGCTTAACATCCCTCAATAGCTTCTCAGTGCTTTAGAATAAAAATCCAAATCACTGAACATGTTCTGACTCTTGTTCACCTCTCTGACCTTATCCTGTCTACCAGGCACAATGCTGTAGCCATAGGACATTTTCTTTTTCTTTTTCTTTCTTTCTTTCTTTTTTTTTTTTTTTTTTTTTTTTTTTTTTTGTGAGACAGTTTCACTCGTCGCCCAGGCTGGAATGCAGTGCTGCGATCTTGGCTCGTTGCAACCTCCGCCTCCCAGATTCAAGCGATTCTCCTCCCTCAGCCTCCCAAGTAGCTGGGATTACAGGTGCCCGGCACCATGCCCAGCTAATTTTTTGCATTTTTAGTAGAGACAGGGTTTCGCCATGTCGAGCAGGCTGGTCTTGAACTCCTGACCTCAGGTGATCCGCCCACTTTGGCCTCCCAAAGTGCTGGGATTACAGGTGTGAGCCTCCGTGCCCGACCCATAGGACATTTTCTTAGATCCTGGAACATGCTGCAGTTGTTCCACCACAGGTCCTTTGCCCATGCTGTTCTCTCGTCTGGAAGGCTTCCTCTCTCATCTTCAGTGCCTAGGTAACTCCTGTACTTCCTTAAATACTATACTCTCAGAGAAACTCTGCACCTTCAGATTAGATCATGGAATTTATCTCAAGTTTTAATTATGTTTGAATGTGAAGATTGATTAATATCTGCTAATATTCTTCAATTATAAACCATGTAGATACAAAGATTGTGTTTGGATTTGTTTATTGGTGTACGTTGCAGCACCAACTCTACAATGCCCGGCACAACAATATTAATACATATTTGTTGGATAAATGATCAAACCACTTCCTTCAAACTTAGATGCCAATAGCAATTGAATCTTCCTGAGCACTGAATCACAAATTTAAATTAGATGGGGGAACTGACAAGCTTATCTTAAAATGCATATGGAAATACAATGGACTCAGGAGAGCCAAAACAAACTTGAAAATGAAGAACAATGTTGGACTTACTTCTATTTCCTGACTTTGAAACCTACAAAGCTGAAGAAATCAGGACAGTGTGGTACTGGCATAAGGATAAGCATATGCTATCCTTCAGAATCAAAGATCATGATCTTCCTATAATGTTGACCTCCAGAACCCAACTTTACTAAGCACATGCTTATGAAAAATAAGTATCTGTTACTTGCATACCTAGTCAACGCCTCTCCCAGCCTGCTCCTCAGTTTATTATTCTTTTGCTTTCCTTGCTTCACTCAAGTGGAGCAGCTGAGTTAGTATGGTAGACTGCATGTGTCTTCCCAGTTCACTTCCAACATGACTGTGAACTACACATTTCTGCCCTTTGTCATGGGACTTTGTAGTACTTCCCACTAGAGTGAATGGTGTTTACTTCCCTGTCTCACTGGATTTTGGACTGGATCACTGACTTGCTGTAGCCAATGGAATGTGGCTAGAAGTGACAGTGTGCTGTTCCCAAGTCTATTCCTCTTGCCCTCTTATGATGCACCACAAAAGGAATATGTCTCCATAGCCGCTGTCTGTTGCTGCCTTTTAGTCTGAACTCAGATCAAAGACATGTGGAGCAGATCTCAATCAACCACAAGTCCGGCATGAACCAGCCATGCAACTAGATCAGCCAAACCACACCATAGATCCTTGAGCATGAAGATATATATCTGCTGTCAAACAAGCCTCTGAAATCCTGAGGTTTTTGCTACTCAGCAAAAACTGCCTAATTCACATGGGAATATTAATTTATGAACACCGAATATCAATAAAGCCATGCACATAGACAGCACAAGTATGATCACCACTGACAGCTATTCTTGCAGAATTCCCACCTCCTTGGTGCCAACTGGACCCACACAACAATCCTGCAAGGGAGATACTGGGCCATATTTATAGATGAAAAAATCATAACTCACAAGATATGAAATAATGTGTCCAAGACAGTGTGTGGCAGAACTAAGATCCCGACCCGGGTGGTCTAAAAAACTCCAAGCCAGGCTTCCTCTGCATAAATTATAAAAGGGTCTTGCAGATGCTGTCCCATGAGTCTGTGATGCACCAACCTACCTCCACTCTTGTCCCATTCCTTCAGTGGGTCTTCATGAGAGGCTGCTGGGGTCGGGGGGAAGGCCACTGGGCCTAACATCAAAAGTTCCAGTCCCAACTCCACCCCTATGGAGAGCTTCACCCTTGTCAGTGAGCCTCCTTAGCCTTCAGGTTTATGAAATGAGGCCACTAATCCCAGCCTGGCCTACGTCACTAGACCATCGTGAACCTTCAGAGAGATGCAGTGTGAAAGAGCTGTGTGAGGTGTGACACCAAAGTCAGTTCACATTCTGCTGCCTTGACTCTGAACTCATTCGAAGTAGGTTAGCAGCTACGTCTATGTCCGTACCTCACCCACGGCACTTGGAGACCCATCTGATGCTCTAAGAATGATTTTTTATTCAAACAGAGATTATTTCTTTCCAGTTAAGAAAGTCATCCAGGTTCATCAGAAAAAATATTAAGGCATAAAATTAAAATCAATTATTATCCCAATACCTGAAGATAAATACTATTGCTATATTAAGGCCATTTCATTTCTGGGACTCGTCTTTTTGTTGTTGTTGTTGTTAAGGGTGAAACAAAGAATACATTTCAATTACCATAATTTTCTTAGAAGCAGGGAAATACCCTTTGCCAGGGACTGCTCCTGCTGCCTAAAGACAGAGCAAAGAACAAAACAAAAGAAAGTTCATGATCTTTAAGGACTAATATTCATTCATGCATTCATTCATTCATTATTTTTTAAATTCCATAAATATGGGTCACCCACTATGTACCGGGCACTGGTTGATGATGATGATAATGATGATGACAGCTTCCTTGCCAGATCCTGTACTCTAACAGTATGACTTATTAAAAGTTGGCCCCTAGAACAAACACATCTGGGTTAGAATCCAGATTATGAATCTTTGATGAGTTATTTATCGTTTCATACTTTAGTTCTCTCTTTTTTTTTTCTTTTTCTTTTTTTTTTGAGACAGAGTCTCGCTGTGTCACCCAGGCTGGAGTGCTGGAGTGCAGTGGCGCGATCTCTGCTCACTGCAACCTCCGTCTCCCAGGTTCAAGCGATTCTCCTGCCTCAGCCTCCCAAGTAGCTGGGATTACAGGCATGTGCCACCATGCCCAGTTAATTTTTTGTATTTTTAGTAGGGACAGGGTTTCACCATGTTGGCCAGGATGATCTCAAACTCCTGACCTCAGGTGATCCCCCTGCCTTGGCCTCCCAAAGTGCTAGGGTTACAGGCATGAGCCACTGTGCCTGGCCTAGTTCTCTCATCTTTAAAATTGGATTTCCTGTTCTGTGGAAGCTGTATTTAGAAAATTAGGGACTTAAAAGAAAAAGAAAATAGACCAAACTTATTTTTATGATGCTGTTCCCCTTAAGCTATCTGAAGCCCAACTTGTCTAGTCCGAGCCGAAATTCCACCTCTTCTAGGAAGCTTTCTCCAATTTTCCCAGCGCAACAATCTGTCTATTTCTGAACTCTTACAGCACAGCTAGTAACCATAAGGAAAGTACCTACCTCATGCAGTCATAGCAAGAATTAATAAGAGAACGTGATTAAAGCATTAAGCAAAAAATGGTTGGCTCCCCCGTAACTGATGAATGCATGGGAGCTAGTTGTGGTGGTAGTGATATTACTGCCTCATTTAATCCCCATACCTATCCTAGAAGAAGCTGAAACTCAGACATTGAGGAACTTGTCCAAGGTTATTGCTTGGGCATCTCAGGCTCAATCCCACTAGGGGACCTTCTGAGAGACTGTGGAGAGCACACCTCAGAATTGCCCCGCCGAAGGGAAAGGAATCTGGGGCATTTACTTGCCACCTTGCATCCCTCACTGCCCAGACACAACCAGGGCATAGTCTCAGGCTGAGATGCAGGAAGCCCTCTGTGTGAACAAGCACTGTCTGCAGTGCCTTCCGGGGAGCACTCAAAGGTATGAGCAGGGGAGCGGCAGCATCTGTACATAGATGCTCAATAAATATCTGTCGAAGGAGTGAGCGAACAACGTCTGTCAACCCCCACGGTCTTCTGTACAACCTCTCATTTCCCGCTGCCACCAGCGACAGAAAGATTTAAAGCACCTGCCTGCTAAAGTGAACCAGAATTCATTACCATCAAGCATCAGATTTGTTACCACCCACGTTTCTGCTTTTCCACTGAAATTCTGTTCTACGACTTACAGTTTGTTAGTCAGGACAGTAATTCCTGATGCCATGCAGGAATCGGGGACATAAATCACTTGGTACATAAACCCTTCTTTATTGCCATTCCTCAAATAGGTGTTTTTTATTCAACAGAAGTGACTCCACGAATGTTGGGATTTGTATCCTTTTATAGAGGATGTTATAAACTCTTGAGTCATCTGCAGCTGGCTACAGCTTGGACAATTTTTTCCCTATAATATCACACCAAGCACTTTTCCTATTTACTGATGTAATTCTTTCCTGTTCTGTGGAAGCTGTACTTAGAAAATCAGGGACCTAAAGAAAATAGACCAAATATATTTTTGTGATACTATTCCTCTTAAGCGATCAGAAGCCCAACTTGTCTAGTCCCAGTTGAAATTCCACCTCTTCCAGGAAGCTCTCTCAAACTTTCCCAGCCCAGCAATCTATCCACTTGTGAACTCTTACAGCACTGCTAATAACCACAGCAACCCCTTATTGTTGTTTTATGTGTCAACTTGACTGGGCTAAAGGATGCCCAGATAGCTGGTAAAACAGTATTTCTGGTTGTATCTGTGAGGGTGTTCTGCAAGAGATTAGCATTTGAATCAGGAGACTGAGTAAGGAAGAGTACCCTTTCCAATGTGAGTGGGCATCATCCAATCCATTGAAAGCATAATATTAATAGAACAGAAAGTAGCAGGAAGGGTGAGTTTGCCCTCTGCTTGACCTGGGACATGCATGTTCTTTTCTGGACATTGGTGCTCCTGCTTCTCAGAACTTCAAACATAGACTGGGATTTACACTATCAGTTCCCCTGGTTTTTAGACCTTCAGGCTAGGACTGAATTACACCACTGGCTTTCCTGGTTGTCCAGCTTCCAGATGGCAGATCAGCCTCCATAATCAATTCCACTTATTATAAGGGTGAGCCAATTCCCTATAATAAATATCCCCTTACATATATCCTATAAATTCTGACCCTTTTACATATCAGACCCCATCCTAGGCACATTCATTAAATCCTACAAGGAACTTTGCAAGGAATTGTGATTGTCTGAATTTTAGATAAGGAAACTGAGGCTCACCAAAGTTATATAACATTTCCCAAGTCATACAGCTGGTTAGTGGTGGCAGATTCAGAACTCAAGAGCTTGATTTCAAAGCTCAGAACTTTATCTGCTGTGCTAAGCAAAGCACTATGGATCATGACCAAACACACCCCATTTGGTATCATTTCCTGATTGTTCAAAAAGGTAAGTCAAATCTCCTCTCCTAGCTGGATGTGGTGGCTCATGCTTGTAATCCCAGCACTTTGGGAGGCCAAGGCAGGTAGATTACCTGAGGTCAGGAGTTCGACACCAGCCTGGCCAACATGGTGAAACCCCATCTCTACTAAAAATACAAAAATTAGCCAGGCATGGTGGCAGGCGCCTGTAGTCCCAGCTACTCAGGAGGCTGGGGCAGGAAAATAGCTTGAACCCAGTAGGCGGAGGTTACAGTGAGCCGAGATTGCGCCACTGCACTCCAGCCTGGGTGACAGAGTAAGACTGTGTCTCAAAAAAAAAAAACAAAAACAAAAAAAACCAAAAAACTCCTCTCCTGTGGTGATTCTTGAATGCAAATGCTGAGACCATTTGAATTCGTCATGGGGATTCTGTACTAATAGCTAGGTCTTTCAGTTTCCATATCTGCTGGCAAGCAACAAGTCCTGCCTCCCTATCAACCCTGATCAGCCCTGATTTAGGCATCTGTAACCTCAGGCCAGGTAACTTTGGACTCCTGCTATTTTTCCTAATCCCTCTTCTCCCTGGCCAGCATGTATGTGTTTAAGATGGGCCCTTCTGCTAACTCGGTCTTCCCAGGATAATCCAATAGGCTATGGTTCAGAGAGATACAGAGGAGACCCTGCAGAAGCCCACCCCAAGAAGAAAGCCAAGAAGGGCTGAGGTATTCTCCCTGACAATGCCGAGGCTGCTGGACCTTAGCTTTGGCTCTGCCCCCAACCGCCTGCCTCATTTGTTGATTCAAATGATAACAATCAAAGATGGTTTGGGTCTTTCCTCTCCAAAGAAGAGGTCACTGTGAAGGACCCACAACCCAAAAGACCAGAACCACCGTCTTGCTGGATTATACACTCATGACAACTGTGACTGCATGTCTTATAGCCTACTCTGAGTATATTGCATGCACTGGGCCTGACAGTGAGGAGGGTGAGTTGAGTAACACAAGGTCATTGCCCATAGAGAACTCACAGTCTGGTGGGGCAGGGACAGGTATAGAAACAGACAGGATGAATGGTTGTCAGTGATACCATCTGAGTGTGAACACAATGTCATAGGACCTGCCTTCCAAACATCTCTTAAGTGCCTACTGCATGCTATTTTCCACTGGCTACAGCTTCCCACAGTGAGAATTATCTGCTGGGAAAATGCATCTATTCATCCACTAATATACTGAAAAAAAATATTAAGCTAAATATCAAGGAAGTATTGGTTAGCAAACTAGACATGGTCTCTGCTTAAGGAATAAGACCTTCATCAAAAAACCTCACCGACAACAAGAAAAAGGGCACGTACTGGTACCATAGGACCTACCTACTATAAGTGATTAATAAATCCTCAGCATTTTAAAAAGTTACATCCTAAGAATTTTGTGACTCTTAAAATAAGTGAATGCCAGATAAACAGCCTCGGGACCCCAAGAAGAGAACAACGAAATAAACTTGAAAGTTCTCAAGTTTATTCTATACTCGGAGGCAGGCTAGGCTCACTCACTAGCCATGCAATCCACTCCTCATGCCAGCAGGAGCAGGCTCAACCCAGTCTGGGCCACCACAAATTACACATTTTCTTCAGGGTTCCCCTGGGAAGAAGCGCAAGTGTGGAATGTGAAATCCAAGGGAGCCTAGGGTCTGTTGTGCTGCCCATTGTGTGATCACATCTTCAAGGTCATTTCAAACAATCTTGAATTCACTCTCAGAGAGTATGCTGAGCGCAGAGCCATCTGGGCAGCTGCTCCCTCATGCTGCAGCCCAGGGCTGGGGGAATTTCCCAAGCACAGCAAAGAGGAAAGCCCTTGGAACAGAAAGACACATTCCAACACGGGCTCTCCCACCTAATTTCTGGCTGATCTTGAGTGATGAAAAATCACTTCTGGGAACCTGTGTCATCTTCTTTTTCTGTTTTTTGAGACAGAGTCTTGCTCTGTCGCCCAGGCTGGAGTGCAGCGACGTAATCTCCGCTCACTGCAACCTCTGTCCCCCGGGTTCAAGCAATTCTCCTGCCTCAGCCTCCCAAGTAGCTGGGATTACAGGCACACACCACCATGTCCAGCTAATTTTCGTATTTTGAGTAGAGATGGGGTTTCGCTATGTTGGCCGGGCTGGTCTCGAACTCTTGACCTCAGGTGATCTACCCGCCTTGGGCCCCCAAATTGCTGGGATTACAGGCATGAGCCACTGAGCCCAGCCCTGTGTCTTCTTCTGAAAAATGGAGATTTCTTCAGACTATGATGATGCCCACACACAATGCCTTGACTCTCACAGGTCACTACAGGCCAGGTGCATCTTACTGCAAGCAACACCTGCCACTCTGCCCCAAGAGCTTGCTCTCAGCCACCAAGGCACAGGCTCGGAGTGCCAGGAAATGAATGCTTCTAGCTGTGGCCTTCAGACAAGGATGAGTGGAAATCAGGAAACAATATCCCAGCTCCTTGCCCCTTGGTTCTGACAACCTGAGAGGTCCCCAGAGGAATGAAACCCTAGTTGCCTGCCTGATAACATGCTCTTCATTGGCTCCTTCTCTTCTCTGTCTCCCTTCCTCATTCCTCCACCTGTGTTTCCTTGGATCACCTCCCAAAGAAACTATGCATGCTCCAATATTTTCTCAGTGTTGGCTTCTTGGGGAAACCACCCTAAGACAGGGATGATGATACTTTTAACAGAGTGTTGTTAGGAGGAAAAAAAGGAAGTTGTATAAGTGTAGAAATGCCAGCATAAAGCAGGTGTACAATGAACAACTGCCAGTATTATGATAGCCCAAAACTAGAAATGACATCTGCAGCCCAGGGGCCTGACTCAGTGGCTTCCCAGCAAGGCCAGCATCATAGGCATGTTTCATGTGGCTGGAAATCCTGTTGGTGTCCACTGACCACTGTCCCAGTGACAGAGAGAATACAACCAAGGCCTGGAAGTCACCTTCCAGGAGCAGCACCCCAGTGTCCCAGCCTCCACCTTGTCCAAAGAAAACGGAACCAGGATGGAAAGGGGTCTGCATGGAAAGGGGTTTACTCCCTCGCAGGAAGCCCCCATTGCCCAGTGCTCACCAGGTACCACGCAGGCCCTGTATGGGTATCGGCTACATAGCCCCTTTCAATCACACTGAGTCTTCACCCAGCCCACAGCAGTGAGAGGTACAGCTAGGAATGTCATCCCACTTTACAGAGGAAACAACAGCCCTTACAGAATAAATAACAATTTTAATGGAATAAATAACAACAGGTCTGACAGAGTTTGGATCTGTGTCTCAGTGCAAATTTCATACTGAATTCTAATCCCCAGTATTGGAGGTGGGGCCTGGTGGGAGGTAACTGGATCATGGAGGTAGATTTCTCATTAATGATTAGCACCATCCCCTTGTTGCTGTCCTTGCCACAGTGAGTGAGTGACTTTCCGTGAGATGTGTCGTTTAAAACTGTGTGGTGCCTTGCTCTCTCTCTTGCTCCTGCTTGGGCCATGTGACGTGCCTGTTCCCCCTTCACCTTCTACCATGATTGTAAGTTTTTTGAGGCTCCCTAGAAGCCGAGCAGATGCCAGCATCATGCTTCCTGTACAGCCTGCAGAGCCATGAGCCAATTAAACCTCTTTTCTTTATAAATTACCCAGTCTCCAATATTTCTTTATGACAATGCAAGAATGACCTAATATGAGTCTAGCAGAATACATAACAATTTCTTTTTTTTTTTGAAATGGAGTCTTGCTTTGTCACCCAGGCTAGAGTGCAGTGGTGTGATCCTGGCTCACTGCAACCTCCACGTCCTGGGTTCAAGTGATTCTCCTGCCTCAGCCTCCTGAGTAGCTGGGATTACAGGCACATGCCACTACACCCGGCTAATTTTTGTATTTTTAATAGAGATGAGGTTTCACATGTTGGCCAGGCTGGTCTCAAACTCCTGACCTTAGGTGATCCACCCACCTCGGCCTCCCAAAGTGTGAGGATTACAGGCGTGAGCCACCGTGCCCAGCCACAATTTTTAAAAATAACAAAGCTAGCATATATTGCATAGTTATTACGTGTATCTGACACTAACTACACAAGCAATAACTTCTTTAACCTTCATAACAAACCTAGGCGACAGGTATTGCTGTTTGATTTTACAGAGAAGGAAACTGAGGCAAATACAGGATGAGTATCTTGCCAGAGTTTTTACAGCTAATAAATGGAACCTAGATCTGTCTGATTACAAAGACTTATCTTTCCTTTAAATCTCACCAGCCTTTCAGAGCAGGGCCAGCCTCAGGAGAGGTCTCTGCTGCATGTATTTCCCTTCTAGTTTTAGAACTAAAAAAAGATCTTTAACACACTAACAAGACCAGCCTCGCTCGAGCTCATTCCTAACACTTAGGAGAAGGGCCAATTAACATCAACCCCACTTGACCACACTCTTTGTAATTACCTTATTTCCTCCATTTTATGATGACCACATTTTCACATTTTAGCATTTCTGAAACAGGACGTGTCTCCTATCAATAAAATATAACGTGGCAGAACTATTTTCTCTCTCAACACTGCTATGATATCAATAATGCATCTTGAAATCAAAGACATCTCAGAATCAAAGGAAATAAAGTATATCTAAGAAATGTTCAAATCTCATCAAGATAAAGCCCAGATCAGGCCTTGGAAGACTGTAAGTTTGAAAAATGAGGAGCCTGAATCATCTCCTTCAGACCTCTCCAAAAATCCATCAAAGCATATCTGTGCCTGCATAGAGTCTCACCCCACACAGCAGCCCACTACCATCTATCTGCAGCTCTGAAATCTCACAGAATCCCTATATATCTGCATTTTTAATTAAAAAAAGGAGATCAGTTCCTCACTTGTCAGTCCACAGATAACATCTAATGAGTGCCGATTATGTTGTAAAAATATGAAATATATATTTGACTGCATCTTCTATTTTGCCAGATTCATTCATTCGTTCATTCATTCATTTATGTGACACTCCAACAGTTGCCTATGAGGAGCCCACCCAAGTGGGGCACTTTCCTCTGCTGTAAGGCAGACAGGTGAATCGATGATTGCTGGTACCTGCAAGAATAGAAGTTGCTATAAAGTAGAGAAAATAATGCAGAGGACTGGATAGGGAGTGGCTTCATGGGGTGGCTTCATGGGGGACATAGTAGCAGCTTCTGGTTTTGAGGATAAACAGGAGGACACCAGACAGAAAGGTAGAAAGAGGGAATTCTGAATGGACAGAACAGTAAGTTCAAAGGCACAGTCTTAGAAAGACCTTTCATTGGACGCATGTTTGCTGACCCATCTGCCATGTCCAAGGCACAATGACGATACTTCCAGAATTTTAAGACAATAAATGTGTGTTGTTTCAAGTCATTAAGTCTGTGCTTCCATCTAAAACCTTGTTACCACCCATACAAATAGGCAGATTTGCATTTGGAAGGTTCTTGATCTGAAAGGTGCAGAGAAGCAGAAGGAAAAAGTCAGGGTTTCAGAATCAAGGGGCAAGAGTTTGAGAGTCCTGGCTCTTCCCTCTACCAGCCTTGGGCAAGCCACCTTACCTCTGTGAACCTCAGTTTTCTCATCTGTAAAACTGGCATAATAATATTAAACTCCGGTGCCTGCTGTGAATCAGGCCTTGTGATTCCATCCAGAAATACACACATAACTGATGCTTCTCTTGGCCAATTATTCGGCCCTCTAGCCTCAAAATATTGCAAATGTATCAGCCAAAGTACATGATCTATTTAACAATGAAATTTTTTCTTTCTTGATATACATCAGAATGTCTTATTTATGAGGGTGGGACTATTGTTTGTTCACTTCTATAACTCTTTTTTTTTTTTTTTTTTTGGAGACAGGGTCTTCCTCTGTTGCCCAGGTAGGAGTGCAGTGGCAAGATCTTGGTCCACTGCAACCTCACCTCCTGGGTTCAAGCAATTTTCCTGCCTCAGCCTCCTAAGTAGCCAGGATTATGGGCATACGCCACCACAGCCCAGCTAATTTTTGTATTTTTAGTAGAGACAGGGTTTCACCATATTGGTCAGGCTGGTCACGAACTCCTGACCTCAGGCGATCCCCCCATCTTGGCCTCCCAAAGTTCTGGGATTACAGGCGTGAGCCACCGTGCCCGGCACACTTCCATAACTCTTAAAATGCCTAGTGCACAGCAGGTGCTAAATAAATTATCTGTTGATGAATACATTAACAGAATTAGATAAAAACAAATAAGGGAAGCATCAGGAAGACTTATATATGCATTGTCAAAATGGGAAACTGGGGATGCCTTTTAAACTATAGAGAAATTCAGGCTGAGGCAGAAGGATAGCTTGAAGCCAGGAGTTCAAGACCAGCCTAGGCAATATAGTGAGACTTTATCTCTAAAAAAATTTAAAAACTAGTGGGGTATGGTGGTGTACACCTATAGTCTCAGCTACTCTGGAGGCTGAAGCAGGAGGATCACTTGAGCCCTGGAGATTGAGGCTACAATGACCTATGGCTGCCACTGCACTCCAGCCTGGGCAACACAGCAAGACAGCAAGACCCTGTCTCTTAAAAAAACAAAACAAGACAAAACAAAACAACCAGGTGTGGTGGCTCACGCCTGTAATCCCAGCACTTTGGGAGGCCGAGGCTGGTGGATCACCTGAGGTCAGGAGTTCAAGACCAGCCTGGCCAACATGGTGAAACCCCATTTCTACAAAAAATACAAAAATTAGCCGGGCATGGTGGTGGGTGCCTGTAATCCCACCTACTCGGGAGGCTTAGGCAGGAGAATCGCTTGAACCCAGGAGGCGGAGGTTGCAGTGAGCCAAGATCACACTCCAGCCTGGGCAACAAGAGCAAAACTCCATCTCAAAAAAAAAAATACTATAGGAAAATATTCATGCGACCTAAAACTGGCCCTTCCACTGGAAGTCCTACAACAGATTACATTTCAGCCAACCCTGACAAAGTCCTGTGACCAGGGAACACCACTGTTCCAGTCCTCAAACATCTTTCTGAAAATCCATCTCCATTTCTTAGAAATTTTACTGCCTGTAAACTTAGGAGGATCAGCCAATATCCACAAGACTCCTTTTCAAAATGAAGTTTCCCCAGAGTCTAGACTCTCTTTTTAATGAGCTTTTAAATATTTTCTATTTCAACAGCTGTTTGTCTCCCAGGCGCAGTGGGCCACACCTGGACAGGATGCTAAGCCTGGATGCAGCTGACTCACCACAGGCCCGACGCCACTCCCCGCCCCACTGTGTCGCCGACTCCAGAGGACAAGCCACTGATTTCAGGGCGCCCATTAGAATGGAAGGCCCTTGAAAAATCCCCAAGCAGGCAAAAGAACATTGTCAGCAAAGCAACCCCACACTCCGTCTCTTCCTCCTCTCCAGAGAAAACTTCAGGGAAACAAGACACTGCAGCTAGCACAGTGCCTGGCCTAGTAAATGTTTGTTGAATGAATTAATTAATGAATGCCTAAACAAACACCCTCATGCCAAGACTTTCTGGGCACACACGGTCATTTCCCATCAGAGTCAGTTCCCAGCTGCCGACCAGTCAACAACATCTAATCAGAGCCATGGATGTCCTGCAAGTCACTCGCTTTGCAACTATCTCCAAAATAGGTTATCCTGACCGTCATCTTCTGGGAGCTGCTGTAAACTAGATAAACTAGATAAACTAGATTTCTCTTAGAAATCAATCAAGGCTTCCCACCTTTCCGAACCCCATTTCCCCTCAATGACAGAGAACTACAAGGAACTAGTCTGAGGCAGAATGCATTAGTGCCCCAAAAGGGGCAGGAGATTTGGCTCAGCTACCTGCTTAGGCTACCACCTAATGGAAAGTCCATTGGCTCCTCGGAGACTCTGATGCCACAGTGGTAAAATAGAAATCATAATGCCCACATCCCACAACCACTGTGGGAAAGAGCATCGGACTTCCCATTCTGGTATCACGGCAGCCTGAGCTGATGGGGCAACCTTCCCTCTTCTGTTATAAACACATCAAATCTTGAATGACTATGACCCAAGTGGGATAATACATAGCCAAATGGAAGAAATAAAGGCCATAGCTCCCAGTACACACATCTGTGTACATTTGCATACACACATATGGACACACAGAAATGCAACCCATGTACAACTGCATGCACACATACACACATGCAAAAGTGCAACCCATGTACAACTGTACACATACACACAGAAGTGCAACCCACGTACAACTGCACACAGAAATACAACCCATGTACAACTGCACACACACAGAAAACAACCCACGTACAACTGCACACATACAGACAGATATACAACCCATGTCCAACTGCATGCACACATACACACATACAGAAATGCAATGGAATGTGTGCCGCAGCAGCAGGGCTGTTCCCTCTGGGCCCATGGAGAGGATGCTGGGCGGTTCCCAGATGCCCTTCCAGGGGCCCTTCCAAAGAAAGGACTTCATGTGCTGGGTCGGGACATTCCATTGTCAGCCCGTTTCCTCTGTGGAAGCAGTTTTCTTGGCTCGCTCTGACACAAGTGATACAGGCGGAAAGAGCAGTCCCTTCTCACGGTCCAGAGATTGTTGTGAAAAGGGGTCAGGCTGGAGGGTCTGAGTTTGCAGAACCCATACCTAGACATGCTTCATGAGACAGAAAACCCTGAAGTCCTGGCTTCAGGGGAAAAAAAAAAAAAAAAAAGGAGAGGGAAATGCATGGGCTGACAAAACTGACAAGTCCAGGAAGGATGGAAATTCAGGCCTGGCTAGATTCAAGGGCTCAGAGGATGTGGTCAGGGAGAGGTTAGTGTTCATCTGTTGGCTCTGCATTTCTGTTCAGGGGAAGGATGGCATTTTCAGGCAGGCTTTCACCAAAGGGGCCACTGGCTTTCAGGTTTACATCCAGACACAATTCAGCAATCCCTGCAGGAATTGCTGTGTTGGTGGTTCTAATAAAAGTCTCAGGATTGACTCTGACTGTTCATCCATCCTTGAACTAATTTCTGTGGCCAGGGGCTGGAACACTCACTAGACTAGCCAGGTACTGCTTTTGTGCCCAGATGGACACGGGGAGCGGGTCAGCTCCATAGGAGACCCACAGACCAAGGGAGGGGAGGAGAACTTGCCCCAAGGCCACAAGGACAGAAGAGAGAGGAGAGGAAAGGAGATGGTGTAAAACATAATTTTTATTAGATAATGAAGTAGCAATCAACTTCAGCCTTAAATAAAAAAAAGAGAATAGGAGCGTAAATCTTTCTTTAATGTTTTTCTTCCAACAGCTTTCTTGACTTATAATTCACACACAATTCATCACAATTTAAAGTATACAATTCAGGCCCAGCGTGGTGGCTCACACCTGTAATCCCAGCACTTTGGGAGACCGAGGCGGGTGGATCATGAGGTCAGGAGTTTGAGACCAGCCTGACCAACATGGTGAAACCTCGTCTCTACTAAAAATACAAAAATTAGCCGGGCGTGGTGGCGCGAGGCTGTAATCCCAGCTACTCGGGAGGCTGAGGCAGGAGGATCACTTGAACTCAGGAGGCGGAGGTTGCAGTGAGCTGAGATAGCGCCACTGCACTCCAGCCTGGGTGACCTCTGTCTCAAAATAAATAAATAAATAAATAAAATAAAGTATACAATTCAATGGTTTTTAGCATAATTCACAGAACTGTGCAACCATCACCACAATCCATCTTCATCACCTCAAAATGAAACCCCGAACCCATAAGCAGTCACTCCCCATTCCACCCTCTACACACCCCCGGCAAAAATAACAATATAACCTCTGTTTATATAGCTTTGCCTATTTGGATAGAATCATACAATAGGTGCCAAAAAAACATAGGAGTGGTTTCTTTTTTAAAATTATTCTTTTGTGGCAAAATCTACAAAAAGATCTCCTTCCCTAAACTCCTAGTCGAACTCTGCCCTTGTGGCTCTGATGGAGTGAAGTCTCAATCCCTGGAATCACTGCTGTGGAAGGGGCTTCAGTTCATCCCTTCAGCGACATTGGCCACGGGAATGAGAGGCTTAGGAGACCCTCCCTAAGAGGCCTGGGAAAAGGCAGAAGCTGGAAATGGTGCTGTCCAGCAGGCCTGAGCCCAACATGCCACATCAGGCCCTGCAGCCAGGGCAGGGACCCTTCCTGGAGGCCTGGGTCCCGCACGCATTGTCTCACCCCAGCAGGTGCGTGGTGGAGCAGAAAAAAACCCAGGCTTTAGTCAAACAGATGGTCCAAGGACTCCCCAAGGACACGGCACTGTGGGTTTTCTGCCCAGCATCGCTCCTCATTCCTGATTTCAACTGGGATCTCCCTTTCCATGAAGAACATGTGCCTACAGTCCCAGGTGTGGGCCTCACTGGCTTAAAACCATCCCCATCGTCTGCATTAATTAGTTTAGAAGGAATATGTAACCCAACTGGGGTCAATAAGACATGAGGCTGGAGGTTTCTGAGAAAGCTCTTTCTCTTTTGCCCAGAAGTTTTTGAAATGGTGTTTTCTCCCTTCTTTTGGATGTTATAAGAAAGATGTGAAGCTAAAAATGGCTGCAGCCGATCTCACTACCAGTCTTGGGGAGATGCCCAAAGAACTACAGGAAAAGGAAGCTGTGCTGCCACTGTGCCAGTCCCTCTCCACTGGTCCTCCCTTTTCCGTCCTACTCTGCACCCCAAATTGACCTCAGGGATAGTGCAAGGGCTTGCTCCTCCTCTGCTACAGGATGGTTTTAGCAATAGGGAGCCCCAGCAGAAGACATGAGGGAGGGAGAGGGAGGCTGAGGCATCCGATCTCTTCCCTGGGGCTCCCTCTCTAGGGGTCACTGTGAAATGGCTGCTGGCCTCAATCCAAGTTTCAGCTCTGGCCAGGGATCCTTTGCACAGCCCTCACTGTCTCCAGCTTCCAGTAACTCTTCCTCCTTGCTCCTCAAAACTAGGCACACACAGGAGCCTCGGGGCTTTGCTATCCCTGGAGCTTCCCTATACCTGCCTGCACCACCACCTTCTTCTTCTTCTTTTTTTTTTTTTTAAATAGAGATGGGGTGGGGGTGGGGGTCTTGCTATGTTTACCAGGCTGGTCTCGAACTCCTGGTCTCAAGCAATCCTCCCATCTCTGCTCTGCAAAGTGCTGAGATTACAGGTGTGAGCCACCGCGCCCAGCCAACCTGCCTACACCTACTTAAAGATCCCTTTATGTGGCCAAAAACAGGTGAGAAGATGCTTAAAGGCTTTAGACATTAGGGAAATGCAAATCAAAACCACAGTAAGATAAAACCTCACACCCACTAGGTTGGCCATAATGAAATACACACACACACACACACACACACACACACACACACACACAAAATAGCAATAGCAAGTCTTGGCGAGGATGTAGAGAAACTGGAACCCTCATACATTGCTGGTGGGAGTGCAAAATGGTTCAGCTGCTTTGGAAAAGTCAAAACATGGGTTATCAGATGACCCGGCACCTCCACTCCTAGCCATATACCTAGAAGAAGTGAAAATGTACATTCAAATGAATGTTCATAGCAGCACTATTCACGGCCAGGAGGTGGAAACAACCCAAAATCTATCAGCCAAGGAATGGAATGGATAAACCAAGTGTGGCAGAGCCATACAATGCAATTATTCAGCCATAAATATAAATGAAGTACTGCGGCCGGGTGTGGTGGCTCACACCTGTAATCCCAGCACTGTGGGAGGCCAAGGCAGACGGATCACCTGAGGTCAGGAGTTCGAGATCAGCCTGGCCAACATGGGGAAACCCCATCTCTACTAAAAATACAAAAATTAGCCAGGCATAGTGGCACGCACCTGTAATCCCACTACTTGGGAGGCTGAGGCAGGAGAATCACTTGAACTCGGGAGGCAGAGGTTGCAGTGAGCCAAGATCACGCCATTGCACTCCAGCCTGGGCAAAAAGAGCAAAACTCCAACTCAAAATAAAAAAAAAAAAAGTTACTTCATTCATTCCTCTTAACACAAAATTATGAGTCTTCCCTCATTGGCAATAATAATACCTACTTGGTAGAATGGGTATTGGGCTCAAATGAGGAACATACAGTGTAGCCACTAAGCAGGCAGGCTCTGTCACCAGCTTGTTGGACCCGAATCTCAGCTCCATGCCTTACTAGCTGTGTGACCTTGGGCAAATTACTTCAAGCTTGCTTGTCCTCTGCCTCTCTTCTCCCCTCCTACCAGCAACAGTCTTAGTGTTCTGCATACACTGGGTGCATAATAAAAAAAAAAAAATCACAGTGTCTAGAGTTGGGAGGGACATTGGATCTCTCCAGACTAGGGGTTGGCAAATTATAGCCCTCGTCACAAATATCACTTTATCAGGATTTTTGCTTCTCCAGGCCAAACATTCCCCATCCCTTCAACCAAGCCTCAGAGGACAAGATGTTGAGCCCCACTCACCATCTGTGGCAGCACTGCTAGTTCACCAAAACTGTTTTCTCTTCCTCCTGGGTGCATGGCTAGACTACATTTCCCAGACTCCCTTGCAGGTGGGTGTGACCATGTGTCAGAGTTCTAGCCAAGGAACGAGATAGAAATGTTGCATGCCATTTTTCAGGCCAAGGTTTTTAAGAAGTGGGTGTGCTTTCTCCAAGCTCCTTCCCCCTTCTGCCAGTGGAAGCTGACAGCAACAAAGCTCCAGGGGGCAGCAGGGCCACAGAATGTAGCAGAGGCCTAGGTCTATGAGGCACCACACGGACGAGAGCCTCCCACCAAACTAGAAATACACATTTTGGGCTTTTACACGAAGAAGGAAAAACATTTCTTGTGTTTCAGCCAATAAACATCGTGGGGACTATTTGTTATTGCAGCTATTATCACTATATTACTAACTAATACACTATCCCAGTCTCCTTAATATGTGTCTACTGAATTGAATTACAGAAGGTTTCATTAATTCATCTAAAAAAGGCTTCACCTGAATACCTACTATGTGAGAAATCCTGTGAGTTCCAAATAAACATAATATAAGAATGTCTGCTCTCAGAAAGCCACAAAATAGCGGGGCAGACAGAGGTACGAACAAAACAGACACTGAAATGTACAAGGTAGAGGGGGTGGGCACAAACAAGAAGGTGGTCAACTCTACCGGGAATCAGCCTGGTCAGGAACGGCCTCCTGGAAGAGGGGAATATTCCAGCTCAGGATAAGGAGCTCATCATGTAGACAAACCTTACAGGCCTTCAGAGACCAACCTGAGCCACAGTGTGGAGGCCTGAGGGGGATGGGCACATCTTCAACAACAGCTGCAGGTGGAGGAAGGGGAGGAAAGGGAAGAAGGGGGCGTGGAGGTGAAGCTGATGAGGACTGTGGAGCCAGACCATCACAGGCACCCGGTGAGGGTCCAAGAGCATATAAACTGTGACTACAGAGAAACACTGATTTAATCTAATCTAGCCCTTTCCAGATGAGGCCTGACTTTCTAATTCCTTGATAGAAAAGTAAATTCCCAGGCTTGGATCACCCACGCTTCCTGGCTCCTGCTTCCTGGGCTGCGCTTGTCTCTTACACAGTGTACTTCTCACTTGCCTCGGCTTCTTTACGGTTCCTCCTAAGCTGTCTCTGTCAAGATTCTATTGTCCTTAGAAATCTAATAATCTATACCCCTCCTTCCCTGTGCTCCCAAAACTCCCTCCCATGGGTCAGCCTCTTGGAGGGAATTCACACTCCTTGAAGTAGGCCTGGAGATTAACGATCATCTTGACAAATCTTGGTTCATTTCCCATAAAGGGGACAGGAGCCAGGGGAAGAGCAAGAGGCTTGGTCCTGGGTTCATAGCAAGTTCTGTGTTCAAATCTCCACTGTCATTTGTGAATTCTGGGACTTGGAGCAAGCCAGTAAGCAGGCTGAAGCCTCAGTTTCCTCCACTGCTGCCTTCTATTATTCTTAACATGGAATGATAAAGATGGATCCGGAAACAACCTCAAATATCTATCTGCTTCACCTCCAACACTTTAAAGAATAGGAAATTGAGGCCCTCAGAGGTTAAGCAGCCTGAGGTCACAGTTGACGGCAAAGTCAGGTCTAGAATCCAAGTCTATGTATAAGCACAGTACCAAGTAATAGAACTAAATTGCGCCAACTGGCTTCGGTCACTTTACAACAACTATTACAATCCATATTTCTACCTTTTTTTTTTTTTTTTTTGAGACAGAGTCTCGCTCTGTCACCCAGGCTGGAGTGCAGTGGCTCAATCTCGGCTCACTGCAACCTCCAGCTCCCAGGTTCAAACGATTCTCCTGCATCAGCCACCTGAGTAGCTGGGAAATATGTTCAACTTTAGCATTAAATTTAAAAATGCAAATAAAGAACATTTATCTTTAGTCCATCAGTTATGCAAAAATTAACATAATTGATAATGCCTGGGGCAGGCAAGAAATGTATACTTGCAAAATTGCTCATAGAAATACAGATTGGTAAACCTTTCTGGAGGGTGGCTTGGTAATATGTACAACACTTGAGAATGTGCCTACCCTTTGTCCCTGAAATTCCACCTCTGGGAATTTGTCAAAAGTAAGTATTTGGACAAGTATGTACATGCAAAAACTAGAAACAACCTAAATGTCCATTAAAAAAGAACCAGTCAAATAAATTATGATCTATCCATGGCCAGCAAAAATGATCATGTAAATCTATATTTATTCAACATGGAAGGAGAGTCCCTATATATTAAATGAAGGAATAAGTTGAAAAGAATGTGTAAGATGTCACTGTTTGCAAAAACTATGTGTCTGTGAGTATATCAGCATAGATAGACAAAAGTGGTTATCTCTCATTGGCTGGATAATTATGGATGATCATTATTTGCCTCTTTATCTTTTATTGTTCTTTCTGAATTTTCTGTTATGAGTGTTTATTATGTTTACATTTGGGGGAAAAAAAGGAATTGTGCAGAAAGTAGATTAAAGGTTATCTAGGGCTGGGGGAGGAGAATTGGGAAAATGGGGGGTGACTGCTAATGGGTATGGATGGAGTTTTTTTTGAAGGGGGGGCATGAAAATGCTCTAAAATGGACTGCAGCGACAGCTGCACAACTCTGTGAATATATTAAAAACCATTGAATTCAGCAATTTAAATGGTGATTTGCATGGCATGTGAATTATATGTCAATAAAGCTATTACAAAAATATAATTTAAAATGGATAACAGAAGAAACTATAAAAGGCCTTGAGGTTAAAAAAATCAATAAATGGGAGCTGAGCTTGAAAATGGGAGAGTTGCAAAATGTCCTCACATGAGACTGTGGCTGCCCATTCTCTGGTCTATACAGGGAAACTCAGTCAACCAGAATTTCTGGAAAACACTGTCCCAGATCTCCCAGCCCAGGAGGACTCTGGACTATCAGTCTGGTGGCCAAGCACCCCCCACTCTCCTGATACAATTATCCACATGCCTCTGCCGTGTAGACAAGCCTCGGAGAGCACTCCACTTCCCAACAGCCCTTCAGCACCGCTGATTCAAACAGTAACAGCTCTCTGACTTTGCTCTTCCCTTCAAAAAGCCCAGAGGCTACCTTGTAGGCTGAGGGTTTGTTTTTTTTTAAAACAATTTAATCTTCCCAGTGACATGCTGGGATTGGAAGAGATACTGGCTGAAAACAGTGCCCTTCTCAGCAGGTGATGAAAGGGACCAGGTGCATTCATTCATTTAAAAGAGCACTTCGTGAGCATCTACCAGGTAGCAGGACCAGAGACAGGTACTGCACTTACAAGAGTGGACAAAACAGGCCGGGCGCGGTGGCTCACACCTGTAATTCCAGCGCTGTCGCAGATCGAGGCAGGCGGATCACGAGGTCAGGAGATCAAGACCATCCTGGCTAACACGATGAAACCCCGTCTCTGCTAAGAATACAAAAAATTAGCCGGGTGTGGTGGCATGCACCTGCAGTCCCAGCTACTCGGGAGGCTGAGGCAGGAGAATCACTTGAACCCAGGAGGCAGAGGTTGCAGTGAGCCGAGATCTTGCCACTGCACTCCAGCCTGGGTGACAGAGCGAGACTCCGTCTCAATAAAAAAAAAAAAAAAAAAAAGAGTGGACAAACAGTGTGGGTCAGGCCGGGCACGCAATGGCTTATCCCTGTAATCCCAACACTTTGAGAGGCCAAAGTGGGTGAATCACTTGAGATCAGGAGTTCAAGACCAGCCCAGCCAACAAGGCCAAACCCCAACTCTACTAAAAATACAAAAATTAGCTGGGCGTGGTAGCGGGCACCTGTAATCCCAGCTACTCGGGAGGCTGAGGCAGGAGAATCACTTGAACCCAGGAGGAGGTGAGATTGTGCCACTGCACTCCAGCGTGGGTGACAGAGTGAGACTCCATCTCAAAATATATATATGTAAATAAAAATACAAAAATAAGCCATGCATGGTGCCTCACAGCTGTAGTCCCAACTGCTTGGGAGGCTGAGGTATGAGAATCCTTTGAACCCGTGAGGCCGAGGTTGCAGTGAGCCGAGATCTCACCACTGCACTCCAGCCTGGGCGACAGAACAAGACTCTGTCTCAAAAAACACAAAGAACAAAAAACAGCATGAGTCTCATGAAGCTCATGGCAGCAGAGGGAACAGACAGACAATGAAAGATCAGAGTGACAGATGTTTTGAAAAGGTTAAGCACAAGGGGATCCTGGGAGCACTAAAGATGGCTCCAAATTCAATCTTAGGGATCAGATAATGACAGGCTAATCATCATAAGCATTTAAAATGCCTACCACTTACATCAGGCACTGGGCTAGGTTTTAAGGACACTTAAGAAAGAAGACACATTCCTGTTCTAAAGGGGCTGACAGACTAACAGACTTGATGTACAGTATCTCCAAAGTACTCCCAATCTCCCTATAATGGCCAAGGTGGAACTGACGCAGCTTAGCCATGGTTTGGATGAGTTGAGGGAGGGAGAAGAAATCCATAATTTCAGAGTTCAGTCATCCCCACCACTGCCGCTGCTTCCACTCTCATCAGCATTAAGCATTTGCAGACAGCAAATACTGCTTGATATGGTTTGGATCTGTGTCCCCACCCAAATCTCAGGTAGAACTGTAATTCCCAGTGTTGGGGGAGGGGCCTGGTGGGAGGTGATTGAATCATGAAGGTGTTTCTAATGGTTTAGCACCATCCCCCTAGTGCTGTCTCATGATAAGCTCTCCCGAGATCTGCTTGTTTAAAAGTGTGTGGCACCTCCCTCCTCTCTCTCTCTTTCTCCTGCTCCACCATGTAAGATGTACCTGCTTCCCCTTCGCCTTCCACCATGATTGTAAGTTTCCTGAGGCCTCCCCAGAAGCAGAAGCCTGTACAGCCTGCAGAACCGTGTGCTGATTAAACCTCCCTTCTTTATAAATTATCCAGTCTCAAGTAGTTCTTTATAGCAATGCAAGCATAAACTAATACACTGGTTAGGAAAAAAAAAAAAAAGGTAAACAAAGGTATCATTCTTCCACTCACAACCCTCCAAGAGCTGCTTTTGTCATTCAGAGCAAAAGCTAAAGTCCGCAAAATGCCCAGCAAGGTCGAGCCCTCATCCCCACCCCATCAACCTTTTCCTGCACCGACTTTCTTGTCACTCACTCCACTCCAGCCACACTGGCTTCCTTGAGGTACCTTTAATGTGCCCTGCATGCAGCTATCAGGGTCTCTGCATGGGGCACGCCCTGTGCCTAGGAATCATTTCTCCCCAAACTGCCGTTTGCTCACTCCCTCAGCTCCTTTGGGTCTTTGCTTAGCGTCACATTCTCAGGGAGAGCTTCCTTGAACACCCCATTTAACAATGCACACCCTCCCCAGCACACCCCAGCCAGAGGATTTTTCTTCCATAAGGACTATTTGTCATCTCATACACCATCCATTTCACGTTTGTTTGCTATCTGTTGCCCCACTGGAATGTAAAGTCCATGAGGACAGGGATTTTTCTCTGTCATGTTTGCTACTGTTGTCCAGCCCCTAGAATACCACTGGCATGCAATGTAAATGCAAACAAATATGCATGGAATAAATATCAAGGTTCCTAGCTGGAGTGTCTGGGATGAGGATACATGAGGAGTCATTACTGGGCAGAGACGGCAGAGCAAGAGTGGGTGGGAAGGGGGACTTCAGGTGCCAGGTCATGGGGAAAAAGGCTTGGCCACTCTGTTCAGTGGCTATTTTTAAGCCATCCAGAGCTGAGAAGCCTTTACCTGCTTTTCTTGATATCTTAAAGAACCGGAAAGCAATGGGGACTTCATGGTTATACCTGCCAGTAAGAGTTATCACGGCCTCCCAGGAGCCACCATGTCTCACCCCTTCCTCCCAGGGACCCAGCTCCTCTTGATATTGACAATGTGTTTACTCCTATGACATGCAAGCCCTTCCAAAGGCCAGCTCTCTCTTCCCACCTCTGATTAATTAGGTTTCACAAGCACCAATAAGCCCTTGCTGAGAATCCCACATGTGGACAGGGTTCATTGTAGAACAACCGACTTTTATTCAGGGCCTCTCAGGTGCCACATGCTTGGCCTATAAGATCCCAATTTAATCTCCACCATACTCTGCAGGGGGTACTGGCAGTGCAAGTGGAAAGGAGAGGAAACTGAGACTCAGAGAAAAGAAGGTGCCAAAGGTCACCAAGCAAGGGACAGAGCCAGATTCCACGAAGGACTCCAACCCAGGACTATGTGATACCAGAGTTTACACTCTCTGTCATACCACACTATCTCTAAGACATGGAATAACTCACATTGTTCCTTTTTCATCCTTCAAAATCCATGCTTCTCCCCTTCAGTTTGAATATCCTCTCAATGCAATGCACAGGGAGGCCAAGACAACCTGGAGATGAAGGAGGTACAGCTGAGCCCCAACAGAGGGATGTTTCTAAAGCACAACTCACAAATCTCATCTTCCTGGCGGCAGGATTAAGACCTACCTTCTTCTCAATTTCAATCTAGTCCGTGCTCACTGTGCCCCTGTATCTTAAGCCCCTGGCTCCCATCCCCTCCACATCCTACCACATCAACCTCTTCTCCAATCCTTCTCCAAGTCTCTGCACTTGGCCACAAAGCACCCGCCCCATCATTGTCTACATGGTGACTCATGGGCCACCATCTGAGAGAACTTTGGGGATTCCCTTTTCCAACACAGTCACTCAGTGGGTCAAAAGTCACTTCACCTCTTGAGGAACTGTCCCCCTTCAGTGTCCATCTCACTCTCTAGACGGAGAATATTTACTTTGAGTCACCTGCTCCTAGTATAATACCAATGAAGTTCCCAAAAAATGCCACTGGATGTCTAAAATATAAAATTGGAAGGAATATTCATGCCAGTGCTCGCTAAATTAAAGCCACAGGACTATCTACAGTCAGACATATGTGGCCACCTTCTGGGTCAGTCTTTAGGCCAAATGCCAAATCACCACCACCATCACCACCATCATCATCACCACTATCATCACCATCACCACCACCATCATCATCATCATCACCATCATCACCCCCATCATCACCACCACCATCACCACTGTCATCACCATCATCACCATCACCACCACCACCACCATCATCATCACCATCATCACCACCATCATCATCATCACCATAACCACCACCACCATCATCACCATCATCATCACCACCACCATCATCACCATCGTCATCAGCACCACCATCATCACCATCATCATCATCACCATAACCACCACCACCATCATCCTCATCATCATCATCACCATCAGTATCACCCCCATCATCACCACCACCATCACCACTGTCATCACCATCATCACCATCACCACCACCACCACCATCATCATCACCATCATCACCACCATCATCATCATCACCATAACCACCACCACCATCATCACCATCATCATCACCACCACCATCATCACCATCGTCATCAGCACCACCATCATCACCATCATCATCATCACCATAACCACCACCACCACCATCCTCATCATCATCATCACCATCAGTATCACCACCATCATCACCACCACCATCATCATCAACACCATCATCACCACTATCACCATCATCATATC
Organism: Pongo pygmaeus; assembly: GCF_028885625.2. Taxonomy (NCBI): domain Eukaryota; kingdom Metazoa; phylum Chordata; class Mammalia; order Primates; family Hominidae; genus Pongo; species Pongo pygmaeus. The sequence continues at coordinate 143,278,314 of NC_072380.2, forward strand.
ACCATCATCACCATCACCACCACTGTCGTCATCACCACCATCATCACCATCCCCCCCACCGTCATCGTCACCATCAGGACTACCACCATCATCATCACCACCATCATCATCAGTACCACAATTATCACCATCATCATCACCATAATAACTACAACCATCATTACCAACCACCATCATCACCACCATAACCACAACCACTATCACCAACCACCATCATCATCACCACCACCATCAGCAGCAGCAGCGGCAGCACCACCACCACCACCACCACCACCACCACCACCACCACCACCATCATTATCATTGCATTAATTTGCTAGGGCTGTCATTAAAAAGTACCAAAATTGGATGGCTTAAAAGAACAGAAATTTATTCTCTCACAATTCAGGAGGCTAGAATTCCAAAATCAACGTATCAGCAGGGCCACACCCTCTCCGGTTCTTCTGAGAGAATCCTTCCTTGCCTCTTCCTGGCTTGTGGTGGTTGCCAGAAATCTTTACATTCCCTGAACTGTAGCTGCATCACTGCAGTCACAGAGGTGTCTTCTCCCTGTGTGCCTTGACATTGTCTTCCCTCTGTGCATATCTGCCTCTAGGTCCTAATTTCCTTTATAAGGACACCAGTCATTTTGGATCCGGGCCTGCCCTAATGACTTCATTTTAATTTTTATTTCCTCTGTGGAGAGCTTATTTGTAAATAAAAACACAATCTGAGGTTTTGGGGGTTAGTACTTCAAGACATCTTTTGAAGAGACACAATTCAACCCTTAACAGTCATCTTCATCACCACCGTCATCAGGATAGCTAACATTTCCTCTCCCCCTAGTTCCATGTGCCAGACACCACTCTCACCGTTCTCCAGGTCTCACTTTAGATAGTTCTCTTGACAAAACCTATGAGGCAAAAGTCTTATTCTCTCCATTTGACAGGTAACAAAACTAAGGCTCAAAGAGGTTTGAAACTTGCTTATGGTCAAGTAGCCAGTAAAAAGCCAAGTTAGGACCCACACTTAAGTCCAGGATCCAAACTCTTACCAGCCATCCATACCACAGAAGCGGCATTGTTTCTGGTGTGTGATAACCCTCTGTAGACTCTGTTTCAGGTCCCATGTGATTACCATCTGCAAATACTTAACACTATTACCTTCTTCAAGCTGGAAGTTTAAAATATCACTACTGAACCTAACTTACCCCAACCAACTTTCAACTTGTTCTAGGAGGAGAACACCCCCACTCCCCCCCAACACACACACGTTCTGTCTATTAAGATTCTTTGGGAAAAATGAGTTTTGAAGGATAATGCATGTATACTTCGCTGACTAATTCATGTGGCCCTGCTTATGCCAACTCCTCAATTTGTTGTTCTCTATAATAGCTGCCTGGAGGGCCTCCACTCATTTCATGACGATACATTCCAGAGCCTGGGCAACGTGCCCCAGTAGATGGCTCCTGATTGCCCAGGAAGTTACAAGGTGGCCAATGGAAAGATCACCGGCTTGAAGTCAGGAAGCCTGAGACTAAGTCTTAGCTTCCGTTTCCTCCTCCAAATGAACTCCCCTGAGCAGCAGGGCCCCGATCCTTCTGGACCTCAAAGACAACTCAAAAAAGCTTCTCAAATTTAGCAAAAGAGAGATTGTCAAACTCTCAGCTACAAAGGAATGAAGGAATAGTTCATTCATCAAACATGAATTAAGCAACTGGTCTACTACAGGATGGGCAGTTTGCTAAGTGGATATGAAGGACTCACCAAGATGAATAAAACGGCAAGGAGGAAAGAAAACCTGTGTGTGTGTGTGTGTGTGTACATACGTGCGTGTTAGGATGGCACTTTAATGTATTTTTTTACTCACTCATCCCTCAGTAAGGCAAGTTATCTCCATTTCACAGCTGAAGAAATGAAGGTTTGGTAAGTTGGGTGACTTGTCTAAAGGCGTTCAGTGAGTAAGCAGAGAGCCAGGGCTGACCCTGGGTCTGAGCAGTTGAAACATCCAGCTGCTTTCCTCTGACCCTGACCACCTGGGCATGGGGATGGAGACTGAAGCTTGTTAAGCAGGAACGTGACCCAATCTGAAGTTTTAAGGAGATTTCCCTGAGGCAGCTCAGAGGATGGGCTGAGGGCAGTGAGGTAGGAGAGGGCTGGATGATTCTGGAGAAACCACCCAGAACACTGACCCGAGGCAGGAACTGTGGGATGGACAGAAGGGGCTGGACTGCAGATACTGGGAAGGTGTATTCAGAATTGGTTTGGGTTGGAAGAAGAGCAAGAAAGAAAGACAATGAGTGACAGGCATGAAGGGAGTCTTCTCTCTTCTCAAGCTCAGACCTAGAAAGCAAGGACATCGGGAAAACCATGTCACAGCTCCACTTCCTGTTCCACTTAAGCAGCAGCCAAAGTGCTGCAGCTGTGGGAGGAGAAGACAGGAAAGAAGGGAGGACATAGACTTGCGTCTCCCTCATATCGTTTCCCACTGAAGCCAGGAACTGACCACTCTAAGGGACACACACACTGGAAGAACCAGGAGGCTGAGGAGGTGACAATGTTTTGAGACACAGACATGACTCAGCCTTGCCAACTGGCCAGAAATCAGTGTCATGGCTCTCTGTCTTCCCCATCCCCCCTCCAAATGATCCCCATGCCAGCCAATCCTACTGCCTCCCCATCTTCCCTCCCAGACTCCTGTAAGAGCATCAGAGCTGGTCTTCCTGCTTCCAGATCCTGGCATCAACCACCTAATCTATTCAGTCCAATGTAGCCAGAGTCACCTTTCCAATAGGCAAGTATCACATCACCCCCCTGCCTTAAGCCTTCAGTGGTTCCTCAGTGGCTTCAAGATAGAAGTTCAAGCTCCAGGATATGGCTCCTGCCTCCTGCTCTGACCTCAACACATCCTACCTCAAATGTTAGGTTCCAACCATAACGAACCACTTGTAATTCCCAGCACATACTGTGCTATTGGTACCATTCACATCCCTGCTGAGGCTCCCTACGACTAGAATTTCCTTCCCTTCCTTCCATTCTTTACTGGCTGGTTCCTATTCGTTATTTAAGATTCGGCTCAAGGATCACACCTTGTAACAAGTCTTCTCTGACCCTCCCTGCAAGGTGGAGTCAGGCACCTCTTCCTAAGTGCCCATTACATGTTACGTTCCTGCAGGACCACACTAAACATGCTGGCTCATAATTACCTGGACATGTCTGGCCCCCATTCATATGAGAGGTTCCAGGATAGCAGAGTATGCAGCACAACAGCTGGCACATGGTAGGCACCTAATACAGAAAGACAGGGACAGAAGGGGAAGAGTAGGGAGAGGTGAAGGAGGAAGAAGATGAGGAAAGGAAGAGAGGGAGGAGTAGGAGGGAGAAAAGGGGGAAGATAAGGAGGGGGAAAATGGTAAGGAGGAAGAGAGGAAGGGAGAGGAGGAGGAAAGGAGGAATGAGGAGAGGGAGAGGAGGAGGAGGAGGGAGAAGAAGGGGAAGGGGAGGAAAGAAGGAGAGGGAGGAGAAAGGGGAAAATGGGGAGGAGAAGGAGGGGGAAAATGAGGTGGGGGAAGAGAGAGGAGGAAAGGAGGAGGGGGAGGGGCAAGGGGGAGGAAAGGGAAGAGGGGGAGGGGGAAGAGGAGGAAAGGAGGAAGAGGGATGGGGGAAGAGAGGCAGGAGGAGGGGAGGAGGGGAAAGAGGGGGAGAAGGGAGAGAGGGAGGAAGGGAGGTTGAGAAGAGGACGACAAATGTTACGGGTACTCAAAGAAGAAAATAATCACAATAGTAAAGATTGGGAAAGGCTTTTCAGAGATGGTGCACCTGAGCCATGCTTTTTGGCAGACGGGGAAGGGTTTTTGGCAGACGGGGAAGGTAGGGAAAGGGCATTTCGGATGATGGGAACAGCAAGACTGTGAAAGTATAAAGGTTCTTCATTTTGGAAGAGAATTCAAACAGGGTGGTGGGCTAAAGCCTAGGGTGAATGAGGAAAGTGCAGTGAACCCAGAATCTTCTAGATGCCATGTGAGTTGTCCATCCCACTGTGCATTCATTAAGGTGTTTTTTAGTTACAAATAACAGAAAACTCCCATCAGAATAGTCTAAAGGTAGATGCTCGGTGTCTCATTCCTTCCATTTTTCTGCTCTGACACCCTCAACACGTCCTCCCTAAGCCAGGCTCCCTCATGGTCCCAAGATGGCTGCCATGGTTCCAGGTATCACATGCTAACCCCAGTATGTCCCACAAAAGAAGAGGGGCTTTTTCTTCCTACATGTCTCTTTTTAAGATGCAGAAAAATCTTTCTTCACCCCCACTGCCAGGCGATTTCCCTTCATATTTCACAGGCCAGAGCTCTGTCAGTTGCCCACATCTAACCCAATCGTTGCCAAGGGGAATAGGACCCAGTGATTCACCCACTGGAGGGTGGACATCTGAAGATCAATGTCCTGCCAGCGAAAAAGAAGGGGAAAGGATGTTGGGTAAGCAACCACTGTCTGCTACACCTGGTCGCTCACTCGCCCCTGCAGTATGCTGCTCAACAGAGTGTAGACTGCAAATATCCCACATCTCCACCCTGCTGCCATTCTATTTTAGGGCTGAGGAAGTAACTGTCCTACGAGAGGAAACTTGCTAACGGCTATTATGGGAAGGTCTATAAACGACACTGTAGTTTGCTTTTCTAGATCAGGAGTTCTGTAACAGTGGAGGCATAGGAAGTAGCAGGGATGACTGCATTTCAGAGAGAAGCCCCAAATGCCATTTTATTTTAACTAAGAGTTTCACCTTTCTCCTTGAACACATTTTCCTTAGACCTCCCCAAAAATAGCCAGCACATTCCTACCACAAAGCCTTTGATCCAGCTATTCTCAGCCTTGAATACCCTTCCCTTCTCTCCCCACTTAGGGAAATCCTGCCTGTCTTGGAAGAGTAAAGCTCAGACACTTCTTTCACAAAGCTTTCTCTGAAGGGAGGGAGGACTCTCTCCCTTCCCTATACACCTATGACTGTTCCTTGGTAACTCTCCCATGCTGTTGAGCGACACTGGTGCCAAATTATTAACAGTTCATATCTTTCTCTTCTATTCAACTGGAAGGTATTCTAGCAGGTGGACTTTGATTTTTCATCTTCATATCCTAAGTGCTTGGCATATAACAGGATAGGCAGGAAAATTTGTGCAATGAAAACTCTTAAAAGTGAATTCACTCCTTCATGCTTCTTCTCCCTACTGATCATGCAAATGAGAACTCTTATCTCATTTTGAAACCCACTCATTTTTGTTTAGTACCAGTTATGTGCCAGGCACTCACTTAGCCACTTTCCTTATATATTGCTTTATTTGACACCCTAAAAAAACTGTGAGAGTTTTCACAATTTACAGAATAGAAAACTAAAGCTCAGGCAGGCTACGAGAAAGGCTAAAAGCAGACTCTTCCAAGGCCACATGAAGAATTAGGGTGTGGAATTAAAATTCAAGTCTGTAGAGGCAATATTGTATCACGATCAAGAGTATGGGTATTGAACACAGATCGCCTTGCTTAAAATCTTGCCAATTACAAGGGCCAAGCTTGGTGGCTCACACCTGCAATTCCAGCACTATGGAAGGCCAAGGCAGGTGGATCACTTGAGCCCAGGAGTTCGAGACCAACTTGGGCAACACAGCAAAACCCCATCTCTACTAAAAATACAAAAATTAACTGTGCCTGGTGGCGCACACCTGTGACCCCAGCTATTAGGGAGGCTGAGGTGGGAGGATCACTTGAACCTGGAAGGATTACTTGAATCTGGGATTGCAAGGATGCAGTGAGCTGTGATAGCACCATTGCACTACAGCCTGGGAGACAGAGTGAGACCTTGTCTCAAAAAAAAAAAAAAATCTTGCCACTTACTAACTATATGACCTCAGAGAAGTCAGCTAGGCTCTGTGTATTTCGGGTTCGTCGTATATAAAATGGGAGTTAGAAATAGCGCCTATTTTATAGGGTTATTATGAGGATTAAATGAGCTCATAGAGGAAAACTGCTTACAACAGTAATGACATATATTAACGAGCAATACATAATAGCTATCATTACTGATTCCAAGTCCAGTGGTTTTCCCATAGCATCATGACAAATGCTCCTACCCTCCACCCGCCAAGTCACCTTAGGCAGGAAAGAATGACCTAGCCAAAGGACAGCCCACTGGAGGGGTCATGAGAACCACTGTCCAGAGGAGGAGCCGCAAAGAACAGTGGGTCAAAGATCACAAAGGCAATGACATGCAAAAATTCCATCCCAGAACGGCTCTCCGTGACGGCTCGGCCCATATTGATGGGGTCCTGAGGGAAATTCTAGGGGAAAGGATATCACATGAGACAGGAAGCAGGTCAGCTCCCCAGTGCCCAAATACTGACCATACACCAAAGAATAGCCCCTTAGCTCGAAAAAGCTTTCAAGACCTGAAATGCTTACAGCCCATCCCCTGAAAACCCAGTGCCCACAGTGATTATAGGGTGAGATGAAGGGAGTTCCCAAGGCAAGATGGCTGCTAGAAGGCATGTTGGCTGCTGGAAGGCACGTTATCCCATCGGCCTTGAAGACAAGACTGACCCCTTACCCCTCCAAGGCTCCTACACTTCCATACTCATTATCGTGCTGTAACCTGGCAGGGAGGGTGACTAAGGACAGGAGCTACCATCCCCTTTACGCAGGTGGGGAACTGAGGTCCAAAGAGGATAAATGGCTACTATTTGAGGTCACATAACTAGTCAGTATCCATTCCAGACTAGAATTCAGGACTTCTGAGTCTCAATTCAGTGATATTCTTCAGTATCTTAGTACATCTTTTGCATCAGCATGCGTCTTCTTCAAGCACATGCATTTTCTTTCTTTCTTCTGAAATGTTTATTGTCTTCCCTGTGCTAGACTTGGTGCTAGACACTAGGGGTTACAGAAATGATCAGGGCCCTACCACCACCCTTGCACCTCCAGCAGGCACTGCAGCAGGTGAATGCACAGGACGCACTCAGTAAGTGCTTGCTGATATGAATCCAATTGTCTCATTACTAATGTTCTGTTATAGATTTCAGTTCTTTCTCCAAAAAGGCAATTTTTACATTTTTATAAATGTTCTTTCTTTTCCTGGTCTGAAAAAGAAGACTGAATATTAAGCTAGCTGGTTGCAACTTGGTGTCTCCCAGGATTACAGGAGAAATGAGACCCCTTTATAAAACCAGGACCCTCAAAGAGATCAAAGTCTCCTCTAAAATGAGGGCCTGAATTATTCCTCCCATCAGCCCAGAGAAATGGCAAGAAAGCAGGATCTGAGTAAGGGAAAAAGGCTTCCGTGCAGACTTTAAAGCCTCTGGGTGTGACTGTGGAATCCACCATATACCATTGGTCTGGGGTCAAAACATGGGCCCAGAAGCTCCCACAGAAACTTTTCCAGGACCCAGGAGACACTTAGGGCCTTTGCTGAAGCATAATACTGCTCTGTGGAGACATCTCTCCTACCCAAGAAAGGTGGGGCTCTCCTGGGGCATGAGCCACTAAGCCCCCAAACCAGAAGACACAACAAATGGGAGAACTGGCTCCTCTAGAACGAACCTAGAGCAATCTGAAAGAGAACATTAGTATATTTAAAATGAAGATATAAAACATGAAACAGAAACCCTAAGGAAAGAACAGGACCCAAGGATGGAAGTGCAGGCTGAACTGAAAGAGAACTAAGAATTTCTAAAAGTAAAATGTATAGTCATTAAAATTATAAACTCTCACCTATAATCCTAGTACTTTGGGAGGCTGAGACAGGAGGACCGCTTGAAACTAGGAGTTTGGTTTCTTTTGAGACAAGGTCTTGTTCTGCCACCCAGGCTGGAGTGCAGTGGCACAATCTTGGTTCACTGCAGCCTCGACCTCCCTGGGCTCAATCCTCCCATGTCAGCCTCCCGAGTAGCTGGGACTACAGGAGTGCACCACCATGTCTGGCTAATTTTTGTTATTTGTTTTTTTGTTGTTTTTGGAGAGATGAGGTCTCACCATGTTGCCGAAGCTGGTCTCAAACTCCTGAGGCTCAAGCAATCCACCCGCCTTGGCCTCCCAAAGTGTTGGGCTTACATGCATGAGCCAGTGCACCTGGCCATTGAAGCCAGAAGTATGAGACCATCCAAATATAAAAAATAACCAGGCAAGGTGGCTCACGCTGGTAGTCCCAGCAACTTGGGAGGCTGAGGCAGGAAGATCACTTGAGCCCTGGATTAGAGGCTGCAGTGTGCTATATTTGTGCCACTGCACTCCGGCCGGGGCAACACAGCAAGATCCTATCACTTAAAATAATAATAATATAAAAAATTAGACTGGGAGTGGTGGCTTACTGTAATCCCAGCACTCTGGGAGGCCGAGGCAGGCGGATTACCTAAGGTCAGGAGTTCAAGACCAGCCTGGCCAACATGGTAAAACCCATCCCTACAAAATACAAAAATTAGCCAGGCATGGTGGCACATGCCTGTAATCCCAGCTACTCAGGAGGCTGAGGCAGGAGAATCACTTGAACCCGGGAGGCGGTGGTTGCAGTGAGCCAAAATCGCACCACTGCACTCTAGCCTGGGCGACAGAGCAAGATTCCATCTCAAAAAAAAAAAAATTAAAAATTAAAACTCAATGATGAAAAAAGTTCAACAAATATGGTAACGCAGCTAAGCAGCTGAAGCCAATATACCTGACTCAGCCTCCTCGTTCAGTGCCTGTCATTTGCTGGGCACTGTGGTGGGCACAAAGGGCTAAGAGGAATAACACAGAGTCCCAGTTCCCAATCCCCTTCAAGATGCCCCAGCTCACAGGTGCGGAACTATATGAGCAAACACATTTCCCTGCAAGACAGCTGTAATAACGACTACCATCTACGGGACCCCTGTGCTGGCTGTTTTTCTTACATTATCTCAGTTAAGTCAGTAAGGTCAGTGCAGAAGAGAAGGAAAAGTGGCGACTACAGTAGAACCCAGAATCTTCTGGTTTTCCCACCCACCGAAGATTCCACTGAGCCATCCTGCATCCCCCAAAGTCTCAGGAGAGAATAACTATAATGGAATGCCTGGGCACCCTTTTTACATTTCTACTCAAAAGGAAATTATTTAGATAGATAGAAAACTACAAGGAAATAGGCACACAGTATTGTTACACACAGGCCGAGTTTTTACAAAGGCAGAAGCCTTGACCAAAAATTCACGATTGGCTTCGAAAGGGGAAATGCCAACATCCCCCAGAAGCCGCGGGTGGGCGCTGTCTTGACGCCTTTCTTCCTGTTCTGCCCACGGCTGATGCTCCCCAGCTGGCTTCTGTGTAACTCCCACCACAGCTAGGGAAGTACTGACAGGCACTCTTCTTTATCCCAAACCAGGCTCCAACCAGGATCCTGCCACTGGAGGGACATACTTACTTTTGTTTTCCTAACTCTGTGCACCTTTGCACTTCCTCACTTAGGGCAGTGAAGGAAGAGGAAACACCAAAAATATTACAAGACAAGCTTAGTTTGTGGCATTTCCAAGAGATGGGAGCTGAAGGGGCTGGCAGGGTGACCCCAGGCAGCAGACGCCCTCAGTCGCTTTGTAACTCAGCTCGTCGGTGGCCGAGAGAGCTCATGTGCCTCCCCAAAGTGCTTAAGGTCTCAAGAAACCGTCTGTTTCTGGGGAGAATCTGGGACAGGAGCCCATTTTCTCCAAATAACTGAGAGGACTTCAGAAATCTGGTCTTAATTACCCCCTCGCAGCAACGTGGCTACACAGCACATCATGGTGTGTTTCCTTTACTCTCAGAAGATGGGGCCACCAGTGCGCCAGGCCCTCCGGTTGCTTCTTCCCCTCAGGACTCAGACGGATCTGTCCTAATCGAACCACACACTCCCTCCTGACCTCTCTTGGGGCCAATGGCCTGCTCTGGGAACAGGGCTGGCTGAGGTTAGGGACCTGGCTGCAGCTTTGCAACAAGGTTTTAGCCGTACAAAAGGAACAACTGTAGGGATGCGTGCTGTGCTGGGAAATGAACTGGGGGCAGACTCTGAAGTCAGAGGACTCAGCCCACACCCTGCCCATCCCCTCCTGGGAGAGGACTTGGGGTACGAGGCAGGGAGCTGGTAGAGGATTTGCATGGGTTGGTAAATTTAATTTTTTTCAAGAGGCCGGGTGAGAAATTAGTGTCCCTGGGTTGAAAGTGAACAATCGGGCCGACAGCTGAAGAATGCACAGTGAAATTAATCCTCAACTCCAACTCTTCACGGAGGCCTGGCACAGAGAAGAGCTCTGACGAAGGAGTGACTGTGAGGACACAGTGGAGGTTGACTCCCACCAGTGCATCACTACAGCCATGGTAAGATGTCCCTGACCTTCTCTTCCCCATGGGTTAGGAACCTCTCCCCAGAGCTCCCATAACACCCTCCTTTCCCAGGTGGCAAAGATATCCACATCCTAATCCCAATGACCCGTGAATACCTTAGGTTCCACGAGTTACATGGCAATGGAAAATGAAGGCTGCAGATGGAATCAAGGTTGCTAAGCTGTTGACCTTAAAATAGGGAGAGTAGCTTAGATTATACAGGTGGCACAGTGGAATCACTTTAAGGGTCCTTCAAGGTGGAAGAAGATGCCAGAAGGGAGAATCAGAGAGATGGAAGCTTGAGAAGGATTAAGACCAACATTGCCAACTTTGGAGGTGGAAGAAGGAAACCACAAGCCAAGATATGCAAGTGGCCTCCTGATACTGGAAAAGACAAGGAAACAAATTCTTCCCAGCGCTGCCGGGAGTAACACCCTCTGCTACACCTTGATTTCGGCCCAGTGAGATCCATTCTAGACTTCTGACCTCCAGAACTGTAATATAGTAAACTTGTATGATGTAACCCACTAAGTTTGGGGTAATCTGTTACAGCAGCAATAAGAAACTAATACACTATCATTATGCTTATCCTAATATAATGCAATTTTTATTTATATGTCTATCACCCCCATCAATAATAATCATAATAGCTAACATTTGTTGAATTTACCCTTACTGTGAGCACTTATTATCTGGTAAGGCCAGCACCAAGGTTTCATTCACATAAGATACCAAAAAAAGAAGTAACTTCAATTGAACACACAATGAAGGTAAACACAGGGACTTAAGAGTAGGGGAGGGAGTTAAAAGCATCTTCGAGGAGATAAAGACACAGGTGCTTTTTAAAGATGAGTAGCAATTAGCCTGGGAGAGAGGAAGAGCATCCCCGGCAGGGGGAAGAACGTAAGCAGACACTCAGGGAAATGAAACACAGGGCATGTGCCGGCAAGCACTCTGGCAGCTCCACAGCAGGCTGGTAATAATGCCTGTAGCCTGTAAGTCTCCTCGGAGGTCCAGGCCTCCTGCCTGCCTGAAATCTCCACAGGATGCCTCCTAGACATCTCAAATTTAGGATGGCTGATGCAGAACTTGATTTTCTCCATCAGCATAATCCTCCTAGTCTTCCTGTCTCCCACAACAACGCCACCACACACCCAGCTGTTCAAGCCAGAACTCCAGGAGTCACCCTTGAGTCCTTCCCCTTGCCTCATTCCAATGTAATCTATCACCAGATCTCATCAATGCTATCTCCAAGATCTAAGTAGGCTCCACCCACTTCTCTCTACCTCCATTGCTGCTGTCCAGTTCTAAGCCACCATCCTCTTTCCTCCTAAGTGGTCTTCCTGCTTCTACACTTTGCCCCCTATGATCCATCCGCTCTTCATAAAAGCACTCAAAGCAATCTCAAAAATGTCAATCAGGCTGGCCATGGTCGCTCACCTGAGGTCAGGAGTTTGAGACCATCCTGATCAACATGGAGAAAACCCGTCTCTACTAAAAATATAAAAATTAGCCAGGTGTGGTGGTGCATGCCTATCATCCCAGCTACTCAGGAGGCTGAGGCAGGAAAATCACCTGAACCCAGGAGGCAGAGGTTGCAGTGAGCTGAGATCCTGCCACTGCACTCCAGACTGGGCAACAGAGCTAGACTCTGTCTCAAAAAAAAAAAAAAAAAGTCAATCAGATATCACTGCTGAGCTTAAACTCACCAAAGCTTCCCTTTGTACTGGGTGGAGGGACTCTCCCCAGCATGGCTTAGAATCGGCTGTGTGATTTCGTCCCTGCTTCCCTCTCAAACCTCACCTTGCGCCATTCCCCCCATCTCTCCCTTACACTCTAGCCCTGCCTTCCCTCACTCCTTGGAATACACCAAGCTCTTTTGTGCATAGTCAACTTTGCACATTCCCATCCCTCTGCCTGGAATGCTGTCCCCTGCATTCTCTCTGCCTGGCCAGTTTCTTCTCCATTTTCCAATCTCAGAAAGGCTTTCCCTTCCAAAACTAGGACCAACTTTGTGCCACCAGCCCCTACTTTGGTCCCAGGTTTGTTTCCTTGATAACAAGGAATCACTCATCTGTTAGAGGTTGTTTCTTCTGCTTCTTCCTTGTTGCTCATCTCCTCCAAAGGAATGCAAGCTCCAGAAGGGCAGTGCCACGTCTATTTCGTCCACCACTGTATCATCAGGACTCCACAGAGGGCTTAGCATGGCGCAGGTGCTCAATACATGGTTGTTCAATGGATGAATTAAAAGAGAAAGTGTAAGGCTGACATTGAAAGATGAGGCTGGAAATAGAAGGCCTCGAGAACAGGGTCCTATTCATCTTTGCACAACTGGCACCTCCCACAGGGAAGCCACTTAGCAAATGTTTCCCTGGATGCATGAAAGAAAAACTCGATTCCAGATAAATCTGAGATGTGCTGTCCTTTCTGGGCAAGGGTCCCCAAGAAGTTTCCACTCCTCCTTAGGACTTCTTAGGAGGTAACATGTCTAGGGCATACAGCAAGTGCTTAATAAATGGGGTGACCGTTACTATTGCTCACGTGGGGATCACTCATGCAGTCTCCTAGAAAAGACCTTCCGGAGCCCACTCCAGATACAGCAGTGGTTGGGTGAAGAAACGGCAGGGAAAAATGAGAACCGAGCAGCAGGATCCAAATACGGCTGAGACTCAGGTGGGGAAATAGCAGGAACAACACTGTCCTAGCTAACTGGGGTTCCCTTCTTTCCTCTAGACTTCAGCCACCTAGGTGCAGCATGGAGATGCCAGCTGGGACGTGAGTCTTCACAAGGGAGGGCTCAATCTGAATGCACACATTCATCTTTGGGCCTGCCAGGCTTGCACTGATTTTGAAAATCTGGCTCGCTGTGGCTGGTGAGGACTGGGGAGGTGTAGAGAATTTCAATTTCCCTCACCAAATGGCAAGCTTGAGAAAAGTCCTTTCTCTCCAACATTATCACATACTAAAAATGAAAAACCAGCCATTCAGAGCTCTCATGAGAAAAATAGATGGGCTGCTTAGCTCACAAGAAACAGGAGGGCTGAAAATCAAGTCTAGAGAACATCAGAGGGTACATTATGTGCTAAGATACTGCCCTTTTTTGGACCTGGGAGTTTCTATTTTGCACAAAAGAATGGGATAGGGAAAGTAATTCCCCGTATAATAAGCCACTCATTTTATACTTCAAATCCATTTGGTAGCTGAATCTCCAAATCCACTTAGTAGCTCAACAGTAGGGGTTAGGTGATTTTTGCTTTTTTTAACTCCCTGTCTCAAAATATGCAGTTTGAAACAAGTGCATATCTCAAAAATAGCAGCATTAACAGGACAGAAGAGAAGGCACTAAAGGGGTGAAGGTTGTGACGCAAAGAAGACATGTTTCCAAATCTGTTTCATGGCTAACAGATCAAAATCTAACACAGAAGGGGCATGGGACGGAGCCTGAAGAAGTGGAAACTACTCCTGGCCAAGTGACCTTGGGCAAGTCAGGTCACCTTTCTGGGCCTTCTCAGAAGGGGCTGAATCAGTTGTTCTCAAAGATCTTTTTCTTTCTAAACTGTTCACTGGGTGTTTCCAGAAGACCCGCATTTTCTTAAAGCTATCTGGCCGCGTTACAATTGCAAAACAGAAAGGCTTTGGGGTGAAGGTTGCAATACAGATAACCCTGGCCTAAAAACCGATAAGCTTTTACAATCCCAAAACATTACTCAGCAATCCAGGTCCTGATGTCGTCCCAGAATCAATCACGCCAAGATAATCTAACAGAGTAGACAGGGGAAAATGCGAGAGAAAGTTCTTTTTCTTTCCTGATGAGTACAGGTAAAGTTGAGGTCAAGTTAACGATGATGGTCTGCAGTTGACCATCCGTCTCCCTGAGCTACTGGAAAACCACATTATTAAAGGAAACTGCTTTAGAAGTGCCCAAGATGAACTCTTGGGATGTATCAAACCGCAGAAAACCGGACATCGGCAAGTTTCTTTTTTCTTTGAAACTTCATGTCGCTCTCAGAAAACGCAGCAGGTCCCAAAATGGTACAAGCGAAAACACAAGCCACTTCACGGTCCACCCAGGAGCAAACCCCAAGCTCCAAGTAGGACTCCCCCCACCCCCTTCCCTTTCGTTTCTCTTCTTTTGCTTTAGGCAAGTGGCCTGGGGCCTGCCAAGCAGCGCCGGGTCCGGGCAGGGGCCGGGGGCCGCGGGGAACTTTCCTCGGCCGCGCTAGAGACAATGCCGGGAGGGCGCCCCATCGGCGGGGTCCGGGCCGCCAAGCACGTCATCCCGGGCCCTCCCCCGGAGGGGGACGCGAAGCCCCCCAGGGCGGGCCCCGTCCCCGGCCCCACTGCAGGGGCCCCCTCTCCCGAGCTGGAGGCGCGGAGACCCCCCCCACCGGGCGGCCTCGCCCGGCCCCGCAGAGCCTGGCCGCGCGTCCCGCACACGCCCCAGCCCAGGGCCGGTGCCCTCGCCGCAGAGAAGGACACCCCGCTGCGAAAGGAGCCGGGAGCCCGCCCGGCGCCCCGTCCCGGCGCCCCTCTTCGCACGAGAGACTGGGCAGGGGGCGCCCGCGACTGGGGGCGACTCCGCCCGACCCCGCCGAGCGCGTCCGAGCGCCCCGCAACTCACCGGGACCTGGCGGGCCGCTGGGCATTATTCCATCGCGGGCTCGGCCGGGCGCTCGCGGCTCTCGGATGGGAAAGCGAACTGCGACCGCGAAGCGCTGGCTGGGCGGGAGGCGCGGGCCCGGGGCTGCCCAGCGCAGAGTGCTCGCCCGCGGCGGCGGCCAGGCCAGGCGAGGCGCGGGAGCCGAGCGCGGCGCAGGAAGGGGCGGGCGACCATGTGCCGAGGGGGAGGAGGCCGCGGCGACGCGAGCGGCTCGCACGATCCCGCTCGGCGGCGGAGGGCGCGGGTTTCAGGAAATCCAAACACTTCGACAGGAAATCGGGATCCTGACTAAGCATTCCCGGCCCCGAGCCGCTCCGCGCCGGGGGCTCCCGCCTTGCTTAACTCTTGGCCCGCCGGCAGCCACGCGGGGGGTGCTGGAGGCGCGGGAGGGGCCCCAGACCTCGGCCGGGGTCGGGCGTCCTTCGCCTTCCGCCCCATGCCCCGGCCGGCCGGCCTCCTCCCCGCCTGAGGTGGAAGGGGTGGGATTTATCCACAGAAAACCCTGGACGCGGAAGGTGCCTTTCTAAGGCCGGGACAGCGGCAAAGGACCTGCCTGTCTTCCATCTGCGGAGGATGGACCTGCACTGTCCTGGCCGTTACCCCTATTTTCAGTAAAGGAATTACTTCACCAGGCTGCCCCGTTTCACCACTTCCTCTCTGCTCTTATAATTTCTTCATTTTTGCCCAGTGCCAAGGGAACAGGACCTTCCCAGTCAGGATAGTATAGGAACAGTATGAAGAGTAATCGTGTGGGCTGCAGGCTCTGTGTCCGGTTGGAATATGGCCTTTTTTCTACTCATGTTACCTTGAGTAACTCACTCAACTTTCCTGAGCCTCAGTTTCCTTAAGTATGAAATGGATGTTAATTCCACCCTCATAGGTTTGATCTGGAAGCTGAATGTTTAGACAGGGACCGGCACATTGGAAACGCCCAAATAAATGATAGCCATGCTTGTCCTTATTATTACCATTAAAAGACATCAGAGAAAGAGGATTTTAATTTGTGGGATGTATATTGTGCATATCTATGTCTACTTTCAAAGTCAGAGACAGTAGTCTTTCTTTAGAACTTCATTTCCCTCCTAATCATTGGGTGATTGTTTTTCTTTGCAGCATATCAGAAACGACTCTCTGCAGAGGAAACGGTTAGTGGCTGTGGCAGACCCCCTTCTGGTGAAATCTGAAACAGAAAACCTCACAAAATTTGGGATTTTGCTCCTAATCTGAGAGTCCGGGTATGGTGGGGAGTGGGGGTTGTTAAACAGTCTGGAGCGGATTTACAAAGTTTGGGAAAACCAAAATCAATCTCTGACTGGGCAGAGAGGCCGGGCAGCCAATGAGTGATTCATTGTGGTTTCCCACGGAAATGCCACATTTCGGGGGTGTATACCTGGAGGATGCAGCTTGGTGGTTTTGCTGTAAGTGTTTCAGATTCCTTTGAAACCCAATCAGACTTTGAAGAGGGAACAACATGCTCATGAGCGAAAACAGAAGCCTGAAATGAACCTGCTGGGAACTGAAAGTTGGGTACCAGCTCGTTTACTCCAAGTAAGGAACAGATACCAGTTTTAGACCCAACATTGTTCCTTTTCTGCAGTTCTCTTTCCGTGGCCAGAAGCAGTAGGACAAGCTCTGGGCTGAGCACCAGGAGTCCCAGGGTCCTGCTCTAGGCCTATTGTAGCTGCCGTCCCCTCTGCCTGGAAGAACCCTTGTATGGCTGTTCTTGGCACGCAGCTCACAGCCCAGAAGTCAGCTCCGCCGAGAGGTTTTCCCCAACCATGTGATCTACTTGTCTCTGGCACCTACACCCCACCTCCACCTCTCCCAAACATAGCGCATCCTGTTTGATTGCTTCATAGCCCTTGTCACTGTTTAATGTAGCCTACATGATTGGTTGCTTATTTTTTATCTGCCCCCCACTCTCCCCACTGCATGGGTAAACTGCATTACAGCAGTACCTTTGCCTGTTTCCTTAGAACAGTGCTGGCCCATATGAGACCATCGATAAACACGTGTTGAATAAATGAAAGAAGCAAACAAACTAGAGTTGCAGATGGGACCTCTGCCTGAGGTAGGGTGGTTCACTCCGTCCCGCAGCTCCCTGTGGCTTCCTCTTTGGTGGAGAGATTCAAAAGGGAATACTCAGTGCGGTGGAAGGAGCACCAGATGGCTCTATTAGTGCTTCTGGAAAGTTAAAACTATAAGTAGGCCAGGCGCGGTGGTTCACACCTGTAATCCCAGCACTTTGGGAGGCCGAGCAGGTGGATCACCTAAGGTCAGGAGTTTGAGACCAGTCTGGCCAACATGGTGAAACCCCATGTCTACTAAAAATACAAAAAATTGCTGGGCGTGGTGGTGGGCGCCTGTAATCCCAGCTTCTCCAGAGGCTGAGGCAGGAGAATCGCTTGAACCCGGGAGGCAGAGGTTGCAGTGAGCTGAGATCATGCCATTGTATCCCAGGCAGGGCGACAGAGTGAGACTCCATCTCAAAAAAAAAAAAAAAAAAAACCTAAGTAATTAAGACTGTCAAATGAGGTAACTATAGTCTCATTGGTATAGTCCCAGTTAATTACTCCCTCCTTTGTGCTTCCTTGGCATTTCTGTTTAAAGAATATATTTATCATATTGTATACTCACTAGATGACTGCTCTCCTCAATCAGATGGAGGAAAGGAGTCCACATTTGTTGACCACTTGCTCTGAGTGCGTCCCTGAGCAAGGTGAACTTGAATTCATTTTAAGGCATCGGTTAAGTGCCTGTAATGTGCTAAAAAAAATCTGGGCCCTACCTGTGCAATGATGAAAAAGAACTATTCTTGCTAAGAAAGACAAGAAAGCTCTATCTAGTAAGCAGAGAGATAAGTACTCTTATAGAGTCATGTCCAGGGTATCCAGGGCTATTCAGAACATTGAGGGTGGAGTAGGGTGGAGATAAGTTGGAAAACGCTTCCAAGAAGTGGGTACTCTTGAACTAACTTTCAAGGAAGAGACGGGACCTATGTAGCTAGATAAGGGGGCACAGGCCTGCCAAGCAGAGTAACAAGTGCAAGTGTTAGTGAGGCTCAGCTCCATATCCCCTGGGCCCACCTCTGAGCTCACCAGCAGCTGCAATGAGCTGCCCTCTGTGCAGAGGAACTGTCTATCCAAAGCAGGCACCCTTTCTCCTCTCTGCCAGGAGGCTTTCTCTAGGGCTGTGGGATCTTGCCTAGCCTGGAAGTTTCCAACAGCCCTGGGGCAGTCCTTAACCAAACTGGATGAATGTGTCAGCCTCCCCTTCCCTAAGGAAGAACAATTCTCAAATGCTCTCAAGGCAGTTCCTCAGAGGAATTCCCCAGTAGGAATGAGTCCAGTTGCCCCCAGCAGTCACTCCCTCATTAAGTCACTCTTTGATTTGCCTCTTCTCCCTTCCTTGCCTTACTTTCTCACTTCCTTATTTGTTCTTGGGATCCCAAATAAAGTAACTGCACCCATCTCCTTGTCTCGAGGTATACTTCTGGGGAAACCCAATCCAGAGTAGCCTTCATGCATATATTCACAGATACTGGCTGGGCACCCCCACGTGCCTGAGCAAAGACTGAGCATGAACACATAATATATGTGGGTAACTCTACCAGGTTCAGCATGATCTGAGAACATGATGCATGTTCAGACATGGAAAACAATGAGACTAAAAAGCCTTACACCATCTTACAGTTGAGGAAACTGAGGCACAGGAGTGTTGAGTAACTTGCCCAAGTCCAAACACTAGTGAGTAGAGGAGTGTATTAGTCCATTTTCAGGCTTCTGATAAAGACATACCTGAGACTGGGAAATTTACAAAAGAAAGACATTTAATTGGACTTACAGTTCCACGCAGCTAGGGAAGCCTCACAATCACAGCAGAAGACAAGGAGGAGCAAGTCACGTCTTACATGGATGGCAGCAGGCAAAGAGAGAGAGAGTTTGTGCAGGGGAACTCACATGGGAATTCAAGATGAGATTTGGGTGGTGACACAGCCAAACCATATCAAGGAGCATTGGAGTCCAGGCTCTTCACCACCCTGCACTGTCAGTTCAAGCTGTCGGGAGAGTGAATAATGAGAAGAAGAGAACCAGAAGGAAAACCAGGGGGCATGGGAAGAAATTGCTTTTAGAAGGAAGGAATGAGCAACACTCACAAATGTCACAGGAAATTTCATCAAGAAAGGACCAGAAAGCAAGTGTTCATTTCATTTGACAATGAGAAGGCTGATAACTTTTACCAGAGCTGTCTCGATGGAGTAGAGGGATTGGAAGCCAGATTGCGGTGGGTTGAGGACTGAGTGGGAGACAGCAAGCGTGGACAACCCTTTTCAGAAATGTAGCTGTCTAGCAAGTGGGAGGTAAGGGTAGAAGCTTCTTTAAAGATGTGTGGGCAGGCAAGCATCTGGGTTGGTAGGTGAGGTTGAGAGGAAGGGATGGTTCATTGATAGAACAGGTACTGAGGATGAGAGGAGATGGGAACTAGAGTGGGTTGGGGGCACGAACCCTGGACTGGAAGAGGCCACCTTGTCTGCTGAAGGAGAGGGCCAAAGGGCAAGGTGCAGAACTCTAGAGTTCCACCATGAACATCCTGAAGTCACAGACCAGGAGCTAGGTGGGTATCTCGAGTTTAGACCCCTGAGTTTAATTCCTTATGAAAATCATGCTCTGGTCTAGGCAAGGTGGCTCATGCCTGTAATCCCAACACTTTGGGAGACCCAAAGCAAGGGAATCATTTGAGCCCTGGAGTTTGAGACCAGCCTGGGCAAAATGGCAAGACCCCATCTCTACAAAAAAATTTAGAATTAGTCAGACATGGTAGTATGTGCTTCTAGTTCCAGCAACTTGGGAAGCTGAGGTGGGAGGATCACTTGAGCCTGGAGGTCAAGGCCTGCGGTGAGCCATGATTGCATCAGTGCACTCCAGCCTTAGCAACAGAGCGAGGCCCTATCTCAAAAGAAAAAAAAATGCTCTGGATGAGCAAACGTAGATGAATAAAAAGTGATTTCAGCCTAATGACTGGAAAAGAGATAGCATGAGAAGCTATTTTGGCCAAAGTAAGTTAGTGAAGTAGGAAGGTAAGGATGAGCAGGAGAGACTTGGGAGATTCAACAAACACAGCTTGTTGGCTGGTGGTGGGGCACACACAAGGAGGGGACAATGGTGCTCACCTGTAAGGAGGAGGAGGGTGGTATTTTTAACCATGACAAAGAGTGAGGGTTTTGGGAAGGTTTTGAGGAGGAAGATAATGAGTTCCTGTTTGTGCTTTCTGCAGAGAAGGGAGTAGGTGGTGGGTAAGAATGCGAGGCTTTGCTAGGCTGGGGAGGGGGCTGGGCTTGAGTGGGGGTGGACAGGAGGGAGGCAGAGGGACCTGCTCAGTTGGTGAATGGGGGAGTTAGCATCTGAAAAGATAGCACCCTTCACTAGCTTCTCACAGTCTTGCGTCATCTGGATTTTTCTAGTGCACGGTTTCTCATTCTTGGCAATATTAACATGTTGGACCGGATGATTCCTTGTTGTAGCCAGCTTCTGGCGCTTTGTAAGAGTAGCTGTCTTCTGACGCTTTGTAAGATGTTCAGCAGCAGCCTCCCCTCGGGGAGGTTTGGCTTCTACCCACTGGATGCCAGCAGCAACCCTCCAGTTGGGAAAACCAAACACATCTCCAGGCATTGCAAAATGTTCCCTGGAAAGCAAAATTGCCCCCAGTTGAGACCTCTGTTCTCTCAGCTTTTCCTTACATCACTTGAAAATTGTTGATTAAAAGGTGAGCCGTTTGATAACCTTTTTTAGCAAAAGCACTTGTGTCCAGTTTGAAATCCTGGCTCCACCACTTCTCTGGTTCATAACCTTGAGTGACGTTCTTGCCTTCTCTTGGTTTCTTTTTTTTTTTTTTTTTTTTAATCTGTAAAATTGAGTTTTTGAGAGGATTGAATGAAGTAATCCATGTAAAGCATTGGGCTCAGTACAGGGTGCCTGGTCAGTGTTCAATCATTGCTGGCTATCTTTATTAGTATTTTAGTGGTATTTAGGCACTGGTGATGTATCCAGACCACATTTGGAAATTTGGACCTGGAGATACAGACCTCACACATGTATCACAGACAAGAGGGCACACTCGAGGCTGTGGATATCTATACATGGTCTGGAGAGGAAGTAGACAGAAAGAAGAAGAGAGGCCACGTAGATGGGGAACTAGGTGTAGCTTTTCATTTAACCAACATTAAGTGGCAGCCCTGACCTTTGGGCAGTGGGAAGCATGGTCACTGATTGTCTTCTTGTGGAATGAGAACAACGTTGATACTGGAGTTAGTTGAGTGCACACCTTGGAGTCAGGTGCTGTGCCCATGTTAATGCTCACGACAAGGCTATGAATTAGGCACTCTTTATTGTGCTTATTTTATAGATAAAGAAACTGACACATAGAGAAGTGCGATGGTGAAGGAGGGTGAGTTCAGCAAGGTAGGGTAGGAGAAAGGGCCTTTCACACAGAAAGGGGCCACATGAGCAAAGGCAGAGGCCCAGAACAACCTTGGAACAAAGAATGAGAGAGGTACAAAGTGTTGGAAGGCAAGACATGGATGGCTTCCACTCTAGGGGCATCCCTGGCAGTGCCATGTCCAGCCATATTGGAGCCCAAGGCAAAAGGGAAAGTCAGTCATACTGATTCTGTCTGTCTGTCTGTATTTATTTATTTATTTGAGACAGAGTCCTGCTCTGTCGCCCAGGCTGGAGTGCAGTGGTGTGATCTTGGCTCACTGCAACCTCCACCTCCTGGGTTCAAGCGATTCTCTTGCCTCAGCCTCCCGAGTAGCTAGGATTATAGGCCCACACTACCATGCCTGGCTAATTTTTTTTGTATTTTTTTAGTAGAGACAGGGTTTCACCATGTTGGCCAGGCTGGTCTTGAACTCCTGACCTCAGGTGATCCGCCCACCTCTGCCTCCCAAAGTGCTGGGATTACAGGTGTGAGTCACCACACCCGGCCCTGATTCTGTCTTTATTTAAAATTTTAGTATTTTGTTCATCTTGGAACTTTTACATTCATTTTTCTTTTTTAACAATTGCACTAAAATATTCTTTATCTTGACTGAATTTGTTGGCACTCACTTGGTTGGATTGAACAGAATGCCAAACTCTTCTAGCCTTCTTGGCCTTGCTGCTTACGAGGCAAATTCCAGCCTGGGTCATTCCCTTGTCCCTTAGCCAGGAGAAGACAAGGATCCTGATTACAGCCCCACAGGACAAGAGCCAATGGAAGAGAGGTGATTCCGTGGAAAACCAAGGGCTTTCAGAAAGAGAAAATGGATCTGGGCACCTAAAACCTAACCAGTCTGTCTACTACAAGAAGTTCCTCTTTGGGCCATCCAAAGATCCTTGATGCCGGGAAGAAAGCATTCCAAGGGTGCTGAGGAGAGGAAGAAAGGAGAGAGTGGGAAGTGGGGTCGGCACATGGAACATACACAGCCAGGTGGTTAAGAACCTGTGCTACGTCGTCATAGGAAAAATAAAAACAAAAACAAAACAAAAGCAAAACAAAATAAAAGAACCTGTGCTGCAGTGGAGAAGGCTGAGTTTTAGCTCAACCACCTACTAGCAGTGTCATTTTACCTAGTAACAATGGGGTAAGCCTCAGTTTCCTGGCTATAAAATGGGGATAAAAGTACCCATCTCTTGGGTACCCATCTCGAGAGGATTAAATGAATTTAGTCATGTAAAAGTGCCTGAGCATAATAAGTATTCATCACTTTTTTCCTTTGTGTTTTATTTTTTATTATTTATTTATTTATTTATTTTATTTTTTTGAGACGAAATCTCGCTCTGTTGCCTAGGCTGGAGTACAGTGGCCCGATACTGGCTCATTGCAGCCTCCGCCTCCCAGGTTCAAGCAATTCTCCTGCCTCAGCCTCCTGAGTAGCTGAGATTACAGGTGCCCACCACCATGCCCGGCTACTTTTTTGTATTTTTAATAGAGATGGGGTTTCACCATGTTGACCAAGCTGGTCTCAAACTCCTGACCTCAGGTGATCCACCCACCTCAGCCTCCCAAAATGCTGGGATTACAGGCGTAAGCCACCATGCCTGGCCACTTTCTTCCTTTTTTAAGAACTATGGTGTCAGCATTTAAAAATTTATTATTTTTCAAGCTGAGTAATGAAGGTGAGAGAGATGGAATAGTAACATGAGGCTTAGGAAGATCCCAGGGAAGGTTTGTTTTGTTTTTCTCCCAGTTGGGAGAGCAAGAGAAGGGTCCAGTGGAGAGGGAAAAACAGAGGCATGTGGTATGCAGAGTCTCCGCTGAGTTGGGAATACCGTATATATCCTCAGATTGAGCTCATCCATTCCAATTGAATGATTGGATCAGGTTTGCACATGCTGCCGGCAGTGTGGTCAGAATAAAGCCAGGGTTTCTGAATGCCAGGGCAGTTTTTCTCCCTGAAAACCTGGCCACGGTACTATGCCCAATCAGTGTAAATCCTGGAGTCACTCCTCGTGCCCAGGTCATAAGGATGTGAGATACGATGAGATCTTTCCCATTACACTGTTAATGAAGCCTCACTCAGCTAAAACACACCCTGAAGGGGCCCTGTAAGATAAACACTCTGGCATTTCCTCTACAGTTGCTGAATATCAGGGAAAATGCTTTCCGTTCTTAGGTTATTAATTCTGAAAGCTTCATTTCCAGCTATAATGGACCTTGGTGATAAAAGGGTCAGACAAATGGGTCACGGCAACAATCTCTTAAGAAAGTAAGCTCTGCTTTTTTTGTGTGTGGAATTAATAAGGGCCTCACCCTCTTCACCTGGGAACCCCAGGAGGTCCAAAGCAAGCCCTCCCTGACATTTTGGGGTGAAGTCCCCCACTCCGTGTTTCCACAGAACATTGGGATCAATGCTGACAAGCCCTAACCATCGTGCAAAGTCTCTCCCCTATAGTTTCTGAGGGCAGAGACTCTCTTATTTGCCTCTGTATCCCCAGCATCTATCAGAGTACAAGGCACACAGTGTGTCAACTCATGTCTCTTGAATGAACTTACATGCTTTACAAAACATCATCACAAACCAGCTGTTGGAAAAAAGAACCCTGTCATTTCCTGAATAAGTAAAGTTCAGAGCTGGCTTTTCCAGCAGGTATGTTGTTCTGAAACTGACCTAATAGTCTCATAGACAGTTTCTTCTGATAGATTTGAAAGTTACCCTTCTGGTCTTAAACCTTGAAACTCACCAGATCCAGACAATGAGATGCCAGGCCCCTCATTCATTATGATTGCTTCCTTACTCCTCCCGAGTTCCTGTTTTCTCATACATAGTTACATTTCTCCCTTCCCATATAAACTCCTAATTTTAGTCAGTTAGGGAGATGAATTTGAGACTGATCTCCCATCTCCTCCATTGCCGCACCTGATTGAAGCCTTCTTCCTTGACAGTACTCATCTCACTCATTGGCTTTCTATGTGGTGAGCAGCAGGTCCTACCCCGAACCCCTGGTGTTTCAGTAACAGTTCAGTGTGGAAACAACCATGTGTGTTAACAACAGTAATGATGTTGACAATGTACAGTAACTAAAAGTTGAGTACTTACTGTATGCCTGGCATTGTTCCAATGATTCTAATGGCACTTTCTGCTGATTATCTCATTTAATCTCAAAATAAACCTATAAGGTAAGCTACTAATATGTACATTTTACAGACGAGGAAACTGAGGCTCAGAAAGGTTACACACAGGGTATTCGTCTTTGGTAATTACCCTCAGGCTCTCTTGCTGCAAACTGAGCTCCAGGGGCCAAAATAAGGCATGGAGTTTGCCAACTTTAAATCTAAGGGATATTTTAGTGTATCTGAGCCATAGATTTATACTGTAAAATAACAGGTCCCTCTAGTCTGGGCCTACTGCTTCAGAAAAAGTGGAAAATACTCCCCCGGTGGTTTTGTAAATAGTCCTTAATTGAACTCAGCATTGGTATCATTACCACCAAGTTCTGCAATTAACCAGCCTGAAGATTGCTTGCTAGGTTGCAGCTACAGAGATATTTACATATCCATGTTTTTACTGTAGGCAAGACTTCCAGCATATAAATTGCTTATCCAGCCATAATCATAGCTGCTAGGAAGCTGCCTGGGGCCATTTCAGGGGAATGAGGAAGGGAAAGGATTCCCCTAAAGCCAGCTGTTGCTACCTCAGAATAACAACACTAACAATCAAGAACTAACATATGTACAGTCCTTTAAAAATTACAAAACACATTCTCATACAGTGACTTGCGTCCATTTTTAATTTCTGTGATAGTAGGAAGGAGATGACTGCTGTGAGGGTCATTATGTTAAAGAAGAATCCCCAAAGCCCTGTTTCCTCCAGGGCAATATTGTTGTCTTTCATTCAATGAATATTCAGTGAGCACCAACTATGTGCAAGGAACTGTACTAGGTGCTGGAATGTAATGGTGGACACAATAGACACTGTCCCTGGGCTCATGAAGCTTACAGTCTAAGTGGGGAGAAAGACCTTAACCAAATCATGTATACAAATAAATATAAAACTGTAACTACTGCAGTGCCACCAGAGAGGTAAAAATTGCAATGGGATCCTAAAATAGAGAGATTTAATCAAGATCAGGAAAAACTTTTCTGAGCTGTGATAATTAGGAGTTAACTAAGCAAAGAAAGAAAAAAGAGTGTTTCATGAACAGGCAACAGCATGTGTAAAGAACCAACACATGTCTAGAACTAAGAGCATGTGTAAAGGCTCTAGAACCAAAGGAAGTTATCATTTCGCCAAATGACCAACCTATTTTCTGCCATATTTTATTGGCTAAGGCCTTTTTTAAAAAGGATCATTAGAATATAGAATCTTAGAGATGGAAGGGATTTTTCAGGGTGCTGTAGTCCAGGTAACAAACAGTAGGTGCACAGCTGATTTTTGAATGAATGCAGTGTCAAAGGGGGTGTATCAGTTAGTTTTTGCTGAATAACAAACTCTCCCCAAACTAGTGGCTTAAACAACCACCCAGCCCTTCATTCTGTGGATTGGTGATTTGGGTGGAATCAGCTGGGTAGCTTTCACCTGATCTAAACTGGGTTTATTTATATACTTATGGACATCCCCCAGGTCAGCCAAAATGGTGTATCACTGTTTTCTGTGATTGCTAATCTTCCAGCAGGTTAGACCAGGTTTGTTGATACAGCAGCAGGGTTCTGAGAGAAGCAAAAGAGGTTGCTAGGCCTTTTATAGCCTCAGGTTCAGGACTCTCACAACCTCATTTCTGCCATATTCTGTTGGCTGAGGCTTTTTTTTTTTTTTTTTTTTAATGATCAATAGAATATAGAATCTGAGAGATGGAAGGGATTTTTCAGGGCGCTCTAGTCCAGGTAACAAACAGTAGGTACATAGCTGAATGAATGGAAAGATGAACACACCACACACGCCCATCTTCAGCAGTTCCACCCGTGGAATATTGTGCTAATGGGCTGGAACTGGTTTCTCTACCTTGAGTTTGTTTTTAACTTCACATCCTTGCCCCCATCCACAGTGAGGTCAGAGAGGTGTATCTAAAATGCCAACCTCACCTTACAACCTTCAATGTTTCCCCAGTGCCTGCCAAGCCTATTTGTCATCAAAATCACCAGGATAGGCTGTTTTAAATACTGACTTTGTGCCGGGCTCAGTGACTTAGGCCTGTAATCCCAGCACTTTGAGAGGCCGAGTTGGGAGGGTCACTTGAGGCCAGGAGTTCAAGACCAGCCTGGGCAACATAGCAAGACACTGTCTCTACAAAAAAATAAAAAATACAGACTCCTGTCCTCCATCCTAGATTCACTGAATCAGAATTTTTGGGATCAATATTTTTAAAAGCTGTCCCAAGGAGTTAGATCCAGCAACTGATCCAGCTTTTGGGTACCAGTGGGCTGCCAGGCAGTCAGATTCAAGTTTTGCAAAGAAGGTTTTCTAGCATTATTGATCTCATCAGCTCAGACACTTGCCTTCTTAAAAAAAAACTCATACTCCTCCCTCTGCACTACCCCAGAACTGATGTCTTCCTTCATTGTGAACCCAATATATCCTGTAGAGACTTTAAAAAATCATATTGTTATTCAAAATGCATTATTAAAATTGGTATACATATTTGCCACACTCCCACTCCCCGCCCCAGCCCTTTTCCCACTCCAAGTAGATTGTCAGGTCCTTGAGGGTCGTATTCATCATATTAACTTCAGTGCTTACTGGAGGTCTCAGTGCATAATTGATCCAATGAACCCAAGTGTTCATTGAGGGATGAATGGATAAACAAAATGTGGTATGTACACAAAATGCAATATTATTCAGCCTTAAAAAGGAAGGAAATTCTAACGCATACCTCAATAGAGATGACCCTTGAGAACATTATACTAAGTGAAAAAAGCCAGTCATGAAAAAGATAAATAATCTATGATTCCACTTATATGAGATACTTTGAGCAGTCAAATTCAGAGATAGAAAGTAGAATGGTGGTTGCTAGGGGCTAGGAGGAAAGGGAGTAAGGTTGTTTAATGGGTACAGAGTTTCAGTTTTGCAAGATGAAAATAATTCTGGAGATGGATGGTGGTGATGATTGTACAACAATATGAATGTCCTTAATACCACAACTTTTAAGTACATTTAAATATGGTTAGCATGGTCAATTTTATGTTATGTGTATTTTCCCACAATTAAATTTTTTTTTTAAGTTGAACTGCTGAAAGTATAGATGGCCACCAGGCAGTTATTGAATGCCTCCAGGCTTGGGATATTTCCTGACACATGACTTTGCCAGAGACCAGCTCATGAGTTTGATTATAACTTGGATTCTTTAAGATAATGGCTCTGCAGTTATTCCATGAGCCGCTGATGAGTGCCAGTCAGCTGAGGTTAGGCCAGCGCTGCTAGCTCCCGGTAGTCTCTGCCTGGCTCCTGAGGCTTGGCCCCTCTCCCGTTTTCTGCTCCAGTCCTGTTGTGGTCTCGGCACTGTTCTTGCTTGCAGACTTGGTGTAGCTCTGCCTCGGTGGCTGTCTCTGTTTCCAGCTTCCCACAGCTCATTGACCCTGCCCCAGGCAGACCCAGGGGACTCAGCCCCAGCTCACGTGAGCCTCCTTGAAGAAGAAACCAGATACAAAGTTCTGTTTATTTTCTTTCTCTTTCTTCTTTTCTTTCTTTCTTTCTTGCTTGCTTGCTTCTTGCTTTTTCTTTTCTTTTCTTTTCCTTTCCTTTCCTTCCTTCCTTCCTTTCTTCTTTCCTTCCTTCCTTCCTTTTCCTTCCTTCCTTCCTTTTTTTTTTTTTTTTTTTATCAAAGTCTCACTCTGTCACACAGGCTGGAGTGCAGTGGCGTGATCTCAGCTCATTGGAACCGCTGCCTCTCAGGTGCAAGCGATTCTCCTCCTTCAGCCTCCTGAGTAGCTGGGATAACAGGCACGTGCCACCATGCCTGGCTATTTTTTGTGTGTTTTTATTAGAGACGGGGTTTCACCATGTTGGCCAGGCTGGTCTCGAACTCCTGACCTCAGGTGATCCGCCCCCCACAGCCTCCTAAAGTGCTGGGATTATAGGCATGAGCCACCGCGCCCATCCTGAAGGTGCTTTCTTAAATAGAGCCAAGGCTCCTGTGCTTATAATGCTCTATGGTTCAGATCCTACCTGCTGGAATAATGCAGGACAAGTCCCATCCCTTTCCCATACTGCATCTCTGCAAAAATTCAAGCATTCAAACACAGCTCTGATGATCCTCCCTGAGTCTCCCAGATCTTGTTTCTCAGATAACAGACTTCTAGATCCTTCCCACTACCCAAGTTGCCCTTGCCTGACCCCATGAGAGTTGATTCATGTCCTCTTGAAACATGGCCCTCAGAAGTCAATAAATTCTCCAGATGGCATCTGACCAGTGCAGAGAAGGCCAGGATTATTATTTCCACTACGTGGACCCCAATGTGCTGACTCCTGAAATGAATCCAGATAGCCATTATGTTTTTAAACTTGACTATACACTCAAAGTCTGCTTGTTTAACCACACGCTTTATACGTCAGCTGAAAGTGAAATCAAACTGATGTACTTAAAACTTCAGATTGTCTGAGATCTCTAATTGCAGTACACATTGAGCAGCCACTGAGCCATTTCCATTGTTTTAATATCTTTCCATTAATTTGTCTGAAAAGTTAACTAATTTGCATATGAAGCCAGAACATCTCTGGCTGTCACCCCATTTACAGGCATGACTCAAATTTCACAGGCTGGTTGTCCTCACTTGCCTGAGCAGGATGTCACCTCCCTCCCTGCAGGATCTGACCCAGTTATTTCAGGGATCTCCAAGGGGATCTCCCGTGGGTTCTAAACAAACCCCTAAGGTTCATCTACTCCAGCTTCTTCGTGACCGTCGGCTGCCCTTGAAGCCCTCCCACCAGGTACCTGCAGGGTTCTGCCACAAGAATGAGAACACGGCATCCCTGCCATGGATCTCTCAGAGCCCCTAAAGCTCTTCTCTCACCCTAGCACCTCCTTGTCCCGGGCCCCTCTGTGGTTCTGTTTGCACCTTTGTCTTTCAGAGTCTGTGCTGCTGCCAGACAGCCCCCTTTCTGCAGGGATGGCCACAAGGAATGCTTCAAGGGGATCCTCTTCCCTCTATTTTTATCAGTCACCCCCAAATCAAATCAAAACATAGTGTGTAAAGTATGACTGGAAACATCTTTAGGATTCTTTGCCATTTTTGATGTCTAACACACAAACTAAGCAAAAAATGTGATTGTCACGCACACATAGCTCTGACACCCAGGAAGTCATCTAGCACATTTCCCGTGCCATCCTCTGTCCCCATTCTGTTCAGATGATAAGGCTGAGACCCAACAGGAGAAGTTACTTAAACAGAAAGATCATCTTAAAACGTTAAAACCAGGAATAAATCCCAATCTCCTGTGATCCCCAGGAAATCAAAGAAAAAAATTCTTTCCTAACAAAACGAATCACCTTCGTATTTATCTGGAAACCACAAGATACTTTTTTAAGTGAATGAGAAATTATATTTTGTGATAAATCCCTAGCAAGCAGTTCATCCAACCCATTACTCACCCTTTGCCCCAATCTTTTACTATCCCTTTCCATCACCTACCAACTATGTTTCAGTTAGGAAGAGATTGACGAAATCCAGCAGTGATACTGCTGGAAAACATGAAGTTGATTTTTTTTCTTAACTGTAAGTTGAACAAGTTTGTTCTTGAGGGCAAATGCTAAAAAAAGATAAGCAGGTGAATCTCTTATTTTTCTGACATTGAAAGCTGATTTTCCTTTCCTATTAGATTTGCTATTTTCTCTGTATGTAGTCTCTGACCTAGGCTTTTCTTCGAATCATGGAAAAATTGTTACTCCTATCTTGCCTCAGTTTCCTCATATGTAGAATGGACTTTCATGGTGCCTCCAATGATTGCTAAGTGAAAAATGGTACCCAGCAAGCAGGTGACAAGCGTTCCATCCATTCCTGTACTCATCACGGGTTTACGGATCCAATAAATATTTACTGAGTACCAACTATGTGACAGGCACTATTCTTGGGGCTTAGAGTACCTCAGTGAACAAAACTAAACAAAAAAGACAAAAATCCCTGCCCGTGTGGAGCCTACATTCTGGTGGGGAAACAATAAACATAAAAATTAGCGACTAGGTGCAGTGGCTCACACCAGTAATCCCAGCACTTTGGGAGGCCGAGGCGGGCAGATCACCTGAGGTCAGGAGTTCAAGACCAGCCTGGCCAATGTGGTAAAACCTTGTCTCTACTAAAAATACAAAAATTAGCTGGGTGTGATGGTGTGCTCCTGTAATCCCTGGAGGCTGAGGCAGGAGAATTGCTTGAACCCCACAGGCGGAGGTTGCAGTGAGCTGAGATCGCACCACTGCACTCCAGCCTGGGCAACAGAGCGAGACTCCATCTCAAAAAAAAAAAAAAAAAGCAAATAACCTAATATATTGGAGGTAATGAGGTCTGATGAGGTCTGCAGTGTAGAAAAACAGCACAGCAGGTAAGGGGAGGTCAGAGAAACTAGGGTGGGGTGGGGCAGAACCAAGACTGCCGTTTTTGAAAATTGCAGTAAAATATACATAACATAAAATTTAAGTGTACATTTCAGTGGCATTAGGCATTCAAATTGTTGTGCATAATCCCAGCTACTCGGGAGGCTGAGGCAGGAGAATCGCATGAACCCAGGAGGCAGAGGTGCAATGAGCTGAGATCGTACCGTTGCACTCCAGCCTGGGCAACAAGAGTGAGACTCTGTCTCAAAAAAAAAAAAAAAAATTGTTGTGCAACTGTCACTAACACTTGTCTCCAGAACCTTTGTTTTTTTTTTTTTTGAGATGGAGTCTTGCTCTGTCACCCAGGCTTGAGTGCAGTGGCGAGATCTCGGCTCACTTCAACCTCCACCTCCGGGGCTCAGACAGTTCTTCTGCCTCAGCCTCCCGAGTAGCTGGGATTAGAGGCCTGTGCCACCATGCCCAGCTAATTTTTGTATTTTTACAAAATAAAAAATTTTTTTTGTATTTTTATAAAATACATTTTTTTTTTTTTTTTTTTTTTTTTTTTAAAGAGATGGGGTTTTACCGTGTTGGCCAGACTGGTCTTGCATCCCTGACCTCAGGTGATCTGCCTGCCTCGGACTCCCAAAGTGCCCGGATTACAGGCATAAGCCACCATGCCCGGCCCAGAACCTTTTTGTCATGTCGATTTGAAACTCTGTACTGATCAAACAAGAACTCTCCATTCCTTCTCCCACCCCAGCCCCTGGCAACCACCATTCTATCTTGTGTCTCTGTGAATGTGGCTATACTAGGGTATCTCATGTAAGTGGAGAGGGAGTTTCTGGGATTCACTATTTATTGCCAGCAACTAGCATAGCACTCAGTAGAGGCTCAATAGGTAATGAGTATTGTGGATTGATGTGGACCACCTCTAGGAAAACTACCCTATAGACCTTATTAAACTAAAACTTCTGCACAAAAAAGGAAATAATCAACAGAGTAAAGAGATAGCCTATAGAATGGCAGGAAATATTTGCGAGCCATTCATCTGACAAGGAACTAATATCTAGAATATACAAGGAACTCAAACAACTCAACAGCAAAACAAAACAAAACAAAACAAAACAAAACAAAAAATCCAAATCTTGTTAAAAAGTGGGCAAAGGATCTGAATGGACATTTCTCAAAAGAAGACATACAGATGGCCAACTTGGTATATGAAAAAATGCTTAATACCACTGATCATCAGGGAAACGCAAATAAAAACCATAATGAGATAGCACCTCACTCTAGTTAGAATGGCTACTCTCGACAAGACAATATATAATAAATGTTGGGGAGGATGCAGAGAAAAGGGAATTCTTATACACTGTTGGTGGAAATGTAAATTAGTACAGCCATAATGGAAAACAGTACAGAGGTTTCTCAAAAAACTAAAAACAGAATGACCATACGATCCAGCAATCCCACTTCTGAGTATTTATCCAAAGAAAAAGAAATCAGTATATCAAAGGAATACCTGCATCTCCATGTTTACTGCAGTACTATTCACAATAGCCAAGCTATGAAATCAACAGGAGTGTCCATTAACAGATGACTAAAGAAAATGTGGTATATATACACAATGGAATATTATTCTGCCATAAAATTGAAATGCTATCATTTGCAGCAACATGGATAGAATTGGAAGTCATTAAGTGAAATAAGCCAGGCACAGAAAGACAGATCTCCCATGTTCTCATATGTAGGAGCTACAAAAGTTGACCTCAAGAAACTAGAGAGTAGAATGATGGTTGACAGAAGCTGAGATGAGGGAGTAAGGATGAAGAGAGTTTGGTTAATGGATCCAAACATACAGAGAAGGAATTAGTTTTTGCGTGCAATACCATGGTAGGGTGACTTTAGTTAACAATAGCTTATTGTATATCTCTTTTCTTTTTTTTTTTTTTTTTTTAAGACAGAGTCTTGCTCTCTCGCCCAGGCTGGAGTGCAGTGGCGCAATCTCAGCTCACTGCAAGCTCTGCCTCCCAGGTTCACGCCATTCTCCTGCTTCAGCCTCTTGAGTAGCTGGAACTACAGGCATGCGCCACCACGCCCAGCTAATTTTTTTGTATTTTTAGTAGAGGCAGGGTTTCACCATGTTGGTCAGGCTGGTCTCAAACTCCTGTCCTCAATAATCCGCCTGCCTCAGCCTCCCAAAGTGCTGGGATTACAGGCGTGAGCCACCATGCCCAGCCTGATGTTCCATTTTTAAAAAAACAGGATAGGTCTCAGGTTCAGGGCCTTGGGCAAAATAATTAAGTTTTTTTTTTTTTTTTGAGGCAGAGTCTCACTCTGTCACCCAGGCTGGAGTACAGTGGTGTGATCCTGGCCCACTGCAACCTCTGCCTCCGGGGTTCAAGCAATTCTCATGCCTTAGCCTCCTGAGTAGCTGGGATTACAGGCATGCACCACCACACCAAGGTAATTTTTGTATTTTTGGTAGAGATGGGGTTTTGCCATGTTGGCCAGGCTGGTCTGGAACTCCTGGCCTCAAGTGATCGACCCGCCTTCATTGTTTCATTTTCATTTTGTAAAATCATCTTTTACCTGTGACAAGTGATACTGTTTATGATACTGATATAAAGTGAATATAAATCTATTTTTTTTTTTTTGAGACGGAGTCTTGCTGTGTCGCCCAGGCTGGAGTACAGTGGCACGATCTCGGCTCACTGCAAGCTCTACCTCCTGGGTTCACACCATTCTCCTACCTCAGCCTCCCAGGTAGCTGGGACTACAGGCGCCCGCCACCACGCCCGGCTAATTTTTTGTATTTTTAGTAGAGATGGGGTTTCACTGTGTTAGCCAGGATGGTCTCGATCTCCTGACCTCGTGATCCGCCCGCCTCAGCCTCCCAAAGTGCTGGGATTACATGCGTGAGCCACTGCGCCCGTCCTATAAATCTAATTTTTAAAAAGTGGATCAAAGGAAAATAGTCTATGACAATTGACTAATGTAATATGTGAATAGAACAAGAATCTTGAAGATTAATATGCTGTAGCTGGCATTTGCCTAATTTTTTGATTTTGGATATCTGAGCCTCACCTTGATTGGGAGGAACATTCCAGATGTGAGTGAGTCTTCCTGGAAGGCAGCACCCCTTCATCTTATAGAAGCCGACAAGGTCAGCCTTTCTTTGCTCCGTGGCTACTAAGTGGGGCGAGAGACTTAGTCTGGACCTGTTGAGTGCTCCCAGGATTTCACACGTACAGCGAGATGCAGGGACAGGGAATATCACCTACAGTGGTTGCCAGAGATTCAAAAGTCCATCAACAAAAATCTATGACAGTAAAACATATACCTACCTTATGATCCAGTAATTCTATTGGAATTGCTATACTTAAGAAAAACTAGTGAATATGTCTACCAAAAGACAGGTTCAAGCATTTTTATAGCAGCATAACTTATCATAACCAAAAACTAAAAATAACTCAAAGGTTCATTAAAAGGAGAATGGATAAAACATTTTGGTAAATTATACATCAGAGTACTACACCATAATAATAATAATAATAATAAAAACTATGAGGCCAGGTGCAGTGGCTCATGCCTGTAATCCCAGCATTTTGGGAGGCCGAGGTGGGCGGATCGCCTGAGGTCGGGAGTTCGAGACCAGGCTGACCAACATGGAGAAACCCCGTTTCTACTAAAAATAGAAAAGATAGCCAGGCGTGGTGGAACTTGCCTGTAATCCCAGCTACTCAGGAGGCTGAGGCAGGAGAATCACTTGAATCCAGGAGGCGGAGGTTGTGGTGAGCTGAGATCGCGCCACTGCACTCCAGCCTGAGCAACAAGAGTGAAACTCTGTCTCCAAAAAAAAAAAAAAAAACTATGAACAATACTGCAAGTAACCACATGGACAAATCTCACAGATATAATGAGAGAGAGAGAGAGAGAAAGAGAGAGAGAAACCCTAGGCACAAAAGAGAAAGCCTAGGCACAAAAGTATACACAGAGTAGATATTGTATGGCTCTATCTATGTGAAGTTCAACAACAGGTAAAACTAATCAATAGTAATAGAAGTCAGAAAAACCTGGACATGATGGCGTGTGCCAGCAGTCCCAGCGACTCGGGAGGCTGAGACAGCAGAATCGCTTGAGATCATGCCACTGCACTCCAGCCTGGGCAACAGAGCGAGACTCTGTCTCAAAAAGAAGTGATTGCCTTTAGGGGGAATCCTTTATCAACTGGGAGAGGGCACAAGAAAGCCCTCTGAGGTGTTAGAAATATTGTATATTTTGAACAGGGTGGTGGTTACATAGGTGTAGATGTATTTGAGATGCGCACATGAGATTTGTGCCCTTAACGCCATATAAATTACATCTCAACTAAAAAGAAAACAAAGCCCAGTAGCCGAAGTAGTGTCCGGAGTTGGCAGTCCTGGTGTCTGCACTCTAATTAGACTATTGCTGTGACAAGCTCTTGGCTGTGTTCTCAGCTTCCCAGCTTGGTCCCCGGTGCTGTGGGAGCCAGGTTTTCTAGCCTACTTCTTCATCCCTGAGCAGCCTGCTTGCTATCCTGCCAATAAATTCTTTTTATACTCATGTTAGCCCAAGTCAGTCTCTGCTGTTTGCAGTTAAGTACCCTAACAGGCATACTAGCACATAACAGAGGACTAAATGGCTGCTGGAAGCCCCCCAGCTCTGACCTTTGGCCGTGACACCCACGTAGGATTCCCCCCGGTGTCTAAGCAGCTCCCTGAAAAGCTGGCGGGCTTAAAGATGCTTTCAAACTGGAAGATGTCACTGCATGGTCGCCATCTCAGCCATAATATAGACATGAAAAAGTCAAACCGGGGGCTGCTGTTTCCCAAGAAGACCACTTTAATGCTTTTAAAAAATATATTAAATTATTTCCATTTTTTTCTTTGTCTTTGGCAACCCCACTCTGTTGGCGACCTCAACCCTTTCTTAGCACGTAACCTCTGGAAAGTAGGATCAAATAAAACAACAAATGTGATTGTGCTTTGTAAATTGTACAGAGCCAAGATACATGAAAGGCATTATTATTAGGTTAAAAAAGGCAAAGGAAATTGGTGTATGAAATGCTCAGCTGGTTTGAAACATTAAAATCATTTAAAACCATGCTTTACAAGGCTGCCTAATTGCAAAAGCTATAAACTGTCTTGAGAAAACAACCATAAAAAAGCATGACATTTCAAAATGTAATACAAGTCAGGACCAACTATCTCCTGATGGTTATTGTAGCAGAATTGTTATTTTGGTTTAATGGGACACTCAAAAAATACAATTAGATCTTTAGACTCTGGCAGAATAAAAGCACATAATGAAATGAAGATAGCAGGTATATTGGAAGATAATGTTACATAAGGAGATTATTTTGGTGAACTTTATTTGAATCAGGATGATTCATAATTGTATAATTAGATACTTCAATTTAAACATGAAATGCAGTAAATTATGCAAGTAGCAAACAGAGCATCTCTCCCTGGTAGTTTTCAATGAGATATATTAATGTGACATTGACATTGGGTTTTTTTTTTTTTCAGACAACAAATTGTGATTAGTTGGTAGTCTGATGTCTGCAAACATTTCCTCTTAGGTTGAAACATGAGCATTCAGGGTACCAGTTCTTTCTCCTGTGTTCACACATCATTCCCTGAAGCCTGGGTCCCCTGGAGAGCTCTTGTACCATCCCAGCCTGGATGTTCCCAGGTGGCCCCATCAGCAGTGCATTATGGGAGCTGCTCACAGAATTGCAGGGAGGGCCTTTGCCTGCAGACTTCTTTGCCTTCTGACCCTCTGTTTGCCAGTGGTGTTGGTGTTGAAATCTCAGACTGATGATTTGATTCTGGAATCAGACTGGCTTTCCTGTCCCTTCCTCCTGTCATCTTGGTTCAGCTGTTTCAATCAGGATCTGCCTGGGGCACGGGCACGTTGGTCACAT
This sequence comes from Pongo pygmaeus, assembly GCF_028885625.2. Lineage (NCBI taxonomy): Eukaryota > Metazoa > Chordata > Mammalia > Primates > Hominidae > Pongo > Pongo pygmaeus. The sequence goes on from NC_072380.2 coordinate 143,315,241, forward strand.
ACGAGGTGACTAATTCATTCATTGAAAATCAGACATTCAGGTACGCTTTTATAAAATGGACAGCTCATCTCCCTTATAATGTCTCAGTTGAGACTCTCATTCACCCTAGGATTAGACATTGTTTTCAGTACCTTTGCAACCCTTCTGTGCAGGTGAGAAAGTATAGAGGATGACCACTTGCCTGAGACCTCGTGGCTAGTGGCAAAAAAGGGATCAAACTCGGGTTCAGCATTGGTTAGATAATTTGGTCCCTGTGCAAAACGAAAACATGCAACTTCCTGTTCAAAAATTATTAAGAATTTCAAGATGCCGACAGCATGAAACCAAGCTTGGGGCTGATGTATGCCTACATAAATCGCATGTCCATCAAGCCAGCCCTGCTCAGTCAGTTGTATTCCAAATGCCAACTCCTTCAAGGATGGCATTGGTCTTTCAGGGTGTACCTTTCTTTCTTGCCTGAGTTCTAAACCAGTTGAGAAAACCAAAATTGTCAGGTCAATAGTGATAAAAAAATGCCAGCTTTCTTTTGGATAAAGGCAAGGCTTTATTTTGGTTTGTAATATGTGGTGCATGGCCACACTGAGCTGACTAATTCTGAACCCAGAATGACAGATTTGTCCCCAGTGGCTCTAGAAAAGGAGAAACCTCTCCCAGAAGAGACAGAGCCTTTCCTGCTAAGCTGTCAGCATGGCAGTAGCAGGCAAAGCTAGCTCTCCACAGACAGTGGATCCCAAAGAGGAAGAGAAAAAGGAGGAGCTCGCCTACTTATCTCAGTTCCTGTTCCCCAGACTCAGGAGTCAGAGACGTCATGCATTCTCTCTAGGGGAGGAGAAACTGAGGAGGCAGGAGAGCCTAGGTGTGTCCTGTTGAGGATTATTCCCAAATGTGACTGGCTCTTCCACAATAGCTCTCAATGACGCCTGCCTCCTTGTACTCACACCCTTGTTTAATCCCCGCACCTGAGCATGGGCGGGACATTTGTGATTTGCTTCTAATACATAGAAGTGATGTCACTTCCAAGGTTTTGATTGCTCTGATGAAGCCAAGTTGGCCCACTGTGAGCTGTTTTATAGTCAGCCAGGAGCAGAGGCTCCCGCTGTCATCCCAACAGCCTCCGGGGAATTGAATCCTGTCAACAACCGTTTGAGGGAACGTGGATGCAGATCTGACCTGGATGCCTTGAAATGACTGCAGCTCTGGAGAACATGATGCTTGCCTCATTGTGAGAGTCTCCTCTTCCTTCTCCCTTCTCTCCTTCTTCCCCCGATGCTTGCCTCATTGTGACAGTCTCCTCTTCCTTCTCCCTTCTCTCCTTCTTCCCCCTTCTTTTCCTTTTTCCTGTTCATGCTCTTTTTGTGTTTCATTGTGATTTGTAATGTGATTTGCATAGATCAATGATTTGTGATTTTTGTTTTTAAACTAAGGTGTACTATTTCCAAATAAAGTAACCTATGGGCTCAGCCACTCTTTGAAACTCAGGCCTCCTTTTCTTTTCTACACAATGCCCCCCTTGGCCTCGGGTGACCCCAGGAGCACCTGCATGGGGCTCTTCAGCTCCTGCAACACAATGTGAAAGAGTAACCAGGGCTGTCTCGACGGTTTCGACAGTTTCGTTATTAGTCTTTCTGACTAGATTATTGTGCAACTCCAATTCCATCTTTTCTCTTCCTGCCTGTCATGTGCCTGAAAAAACAACTTGGCCCTTCTTAAAAGCCTTTAACATGTCCTCATTGCCTAGGTAAGAGCCATACCTCCTTTTTTTTGGTTTTCGGTTTTTTTTTTTTTTTTTGAAGGAGTCTTGCTCTGTTGCCCAGGCTGGAGTGCAGTGGCGCCATCTCGGCTCACTGCAAGCTCCGCCTCCTGGGTTCACACCATTCTCCTGCCTCAGCCTCCCGAGTAGCTGGGACTACAGGCGCCCGCCACCATGCCCGGCTAATTTTTTGTATTTTTAGTAGAGACGGGGTTTCACCGTGTTAGCCAGGATGGTCTTGATCTCCTGACCTCGTGATCCGGCCACTTCGGCCTCCCAAAGTGCTGGGATTACAGGTGTGAGCCACTGTGCCCGGCCGGTAAGAGCCATACCTCTTAACTTTCACATTCAAGCTGCTTCACAATCTAGTCCAAACCCACCTGGTCATTCTGACCCAGGGGAAAGAGGAGGGAACCACTGATTAATGGGGAGACCAACTAAGAGACTTTTGCAAGTATTCAGGTATGCAATGAAGCCCTGCATTAGTAGGTAGCAGTGCTCCCAAAGGTTTAGCCTGGTCAGGCCGGGCGCAGTGGCTCATGCCTGTAATCCCAGCACTTTGGGAGGCCAAGGTGGGTGGAAAACAAGGTCAGGAGTTCAAGACTAGCCTGGCAAGATGATGAAACCCCATCTCTACTATAAATTCAAAAATTAGCCAGGTGTGATGGTTCGCACCTGTAATCCCAGCTACTCAGGAGGCTGAGGCAGAGAATTGCTTGAACCCAGGAGGCGGAGGTTGCAGTGAGCCGAGATCGCACCACTGCACTCCAGCCTGGGCAACAGAGCAAGACTCCATCTCAAAAAAAAAAAAAAGATTTAGCTTGGTTCATTCATTCATTCCACAATCATTCATTGGCTAGGCATTTTCTGAGATGCTAAGTAATACAACAGTGAACAAAACAAACAATTCTTGCTCTGTAAGTTTCCATTCTCTTGGGGAGAAGCAGACAATCAACAAACAAACAAAAAAATGAGATATGTGTTATCATGGGTGATGAGTAATTGCTATGATGAAAAATAAATCATGGAGGTGGGCATGTACAGAGGTATTGCAATTTAAAATAGGGTAGTCAGGGGAGGTTTCCATGAAAAAGTGGCATTAGGGCAAAGACCAGATTATGTAGAGCCTTGCAGGTCATTGTAAGGCCCTGGTTTGCTGAGGAGAAGTGGTTTTGATCACTGAATGGGGACATGTGTCTTCTGTTCTGGTAAAGGGAGTAAGCTTTGACCAGTCACTTTGCCTCTATAAGCCTCACTTTCTCCATCTGAATTATAACGGTGCCCACCTCAAAGAGTTGTTGTACATTTTAAAAGAGATTGTGCATGTAGGTAGAACATTCATTCATTTATTCTGTGCACAAAAGTTTACTGAATGCCTACTGTATGCCGCTGACTATACCTGGCACATATAAACCCACACACGTTGGTGAATATTATAATTACTAAAAAGGGACAAGTTGGCAGGTGAATTTTGTCATACCTTTTTTCAAAATGGCAACTGCTGCAACCTTGGCCTGATTCACTGGGGAGCATGGGAAAGATACAATTTCATGCATCATTGTAGCCTCTCTTCCTTGTTACCTCATAGCCTTACTTCTCACACAAGAGGCCATCAATCTCAGTATGCCTGAGGTCATCTGGCTGGAGTGAAATCCCCAAAGATCTTATGAAAAATCTGATGCTAAATAATCAATAGAACAATTGCCAATAAGGGCTCCACAATACAAGATCTTGTTCCTTCCAATTTTCAGTGTATGTCACCTACTGTATTTTTTCACCTTGAGCTTGATGCAGGGGACAGACAGGGAGCTCCAAGACACTGTAGAAAGGACGCTTCATGGTAGCACCACCTCAGGGTTTGAAGTTTCCCTAGAAAGGTCAACAAATCCATCATCCGTTTGGGTCATCTGATTCCACAACAAATGTGTGGAGCCCTCCCGAAGAGGTCCATGGCTGTCTATACTGATTAGTGGAAAAAAAAAAAAGAGAACACCAAGCCCTTTAGATTCCAGGATTGATGTGTCTCCCCTGACCTCTGAACTCGGTCTCTTTCCAATTCAACCAAATTGAATTCAGTGCCTACCAGGTACTAGACACAGTGCTAGTCATTGGAGTATAAAAGTGAATGAGACAGAGCCTTCGCCCTTGAGGAGCTCATGGTCTAGTGGGTGAGACACATGCAAACAAACAATGATGATGCACCCTGACAAGGGTTATAAAAGAGGCAGACATAAAGGGCCGTGGGAAGATGGTGAAGACAGCAAGAGCATTCTGCCTGGGTGTGTGTGGTGGAGTGGCGTCTGTGCATTAATGAAGGCTACAAATGTTTTCAAGATACCATGGATTGTCAGCTGTTTTCTGACTTACTAACAGCTTTTGGGTAAACAGTAAGAAGTGCTGCCACATTGAATGGCCACATCAACTGTGATAAGCATACCAATGACAGAACTGTTAACATTGTGAAAATACGCTGTTTCAACTCCCTTTCTCCAAAATCTGGTATTTCCTACACCTGAGTGTGGACTCAGAGAAAGTCTCTTCTCAGCATCAAGTGGGCAGGACTAGCTGAGAGGCCCAGTTTACAGCTTAGAGAGATCTGAGAACAGGCAGAGGCCACTAGTCAGACATAAAACCTAACTGGCTGGCCAACACTGGAGGTGTGAGGACATGGAGGAAATCTTTGCTCCCAGAACTCCTTCCAAGGAAAATGCAGTGCATGCTTACAAGAAGGTTGCAAGAAATACTTCGATAAGATGCTACTGAGGATGTTGGTGACGTGGATCTTCAAAACGTCTGCTCAGGCTGCTAACTGCCTTCCAGGGAGGCTGCAGTTGGGTCGGTTGTTGGGGCTCTGGTTTTGCAAAGTTTGATGTGCAAGCTCAGAGCCAAATTGCTGTGATAGTGGAGGACAGGCTGGGGTGGCCACTAACAAGCAGGCCTCCTTCACCCACCCTGCCCCTCTCTTTTAAATAAATGCAGAATAGATATTGAAAGAATATCCATTTCAAGGTGCATGAGACTTCGCTGCCTGGAGGTCCCACTGTTTCTATGCAGCTTTGGCTGAAAAGCAGCATTCAGAAGGAATAAGTGTCAACCCAGAGGCTGGGCTGGGATGCGGAAACTCAGGGAGAGGCTGTGGGTGCAGCCTCTGGAGCCACTAGGGCAGAGCAGCTGCATTCAGAATGGAGGTGAGGAGGTGGGAGGCGGGCCCGGGGCTGTTCCCCAGGCTCTGCAGCCTACCTCAGGGGTGTTACAGGACGCTGGTGACCATTGTGGGCTGAGGAGGAACTGTTCAGGGTGCTGAGGCTATTCGGACCACGTCCACATTCCAGGATGTGAGTTTTGGGACTTCCTAGCCTGCTGGATTATCTTTTCTTTTGCCACCACTGCCTCCCTAAGTCACTGTCTGTATTAATTTGTTTTCATGCTGCTGATAAGGACATACCTGAGACTGGGTGATTTACTAAAGAAAGAGGTTTCATTGGACTTAACAGTTCCACATGGCTGGGGAAGCCTCACAATCATGGCGGAAGGCAAGGAGGAGCAAGTCCCGTCTTACATGCATGGCAGCAGGCAAAGAGAGAATGAGGAAGACGCAAAAGTAGAAACGCCTGATAAAACCATCAGATCTTGTGAGACTTATTCACTACCATGAGAACAGTAAGGGAAGATCTACCCCCATGATTCAATTATGTCCCACCAGATCCCTCCCACAACACATGGGAATTATGGGAGTACAATTCAAGATGAGATCTGGGTGGGGACACAGAGCCAAACCATATTGCTGCCTTTACCAGATGTGTGTGTGTGTGCACGCGTGCGCACGTGCTCACATGAGCGCACATGCGTGTATGTGTGTGTTTAGGGGTGGAGAACTTGGGGGCAAAGGATGGAGAAAAGAGCAAAACATAGACCAGAAAGATCGCCCTGGTTCACAGCATCCTGGAGACCACCTGAGTTGAAACGGGCTCTATCGGGAGGGAGAGGAGTTGATCATCTTGGCTGAGAGCACAGTAGTTTGAATCCCTCAGGCCTCTGTTTGAATCTTGTCTCTGTGATATTAGGCAAGTTATTTAGTCTCTCCACAGTTTCAGTCTCCTGGTCTGTAATATCTATCTTGTAGGACTATTGGCAGAATTAACTGAAATCATGTATCATAGAGGGTATAGCATTGCACCTAGCTCATGGTAAATGCTTAGTGAATGGTACCTATCATTGTTATTATATGAAGTACATATTCATATTAGGACTCATTTTTGCACTTTGGTTCAAACCAACCCTAAAATAGCTGCACTCAGCAGTCAATGGGCCAAAAGACTACATTGTGAATTTCCAAAGAAGTCAATCTCTTCACTGAAACCTAAGGCAAAGTGCAAAGGCCCAGGTTCTCCCATTTTCTTGCTGAAAGATCTTGAGTAACTTGCTTGACTTCTGTGAGTGGATTTTCCTACCTAACAAATGGAGAAGGAGGCTCTCAGCACTGGTATGTTTGCTTAAAAACAGAATAACCCACATTCTATAGGGTTGGGGACACGCACTGGGACCCTCTTCCCAGAAAAAGGGAAGCTTGATGTGTGTACCTTATCAGCTAGAATTTCCACCTTGTTCCTCCTGTGAAGGCCAGCTTCTTAGTGTCGATAACTGGCTTATGGTAGGTGTTATATGGATATGTGTTAAATAAATAAATGATATAACTTACAATGACACTCTGGATCCATTTATCCATCTATCCATTCAAGAAACACATGTGGCTTGGGCAAAATTTCTTTCTTTCTTTCTGTTTTGGGGGGATAGAGTCTCACTCTGTCACCCAGGCTGGAATTCAGTGGCATCATCATAGCTCACTGCAGCCTCAAACTCCTGGGCTCAAGTGATCCTCCTGCCTTGGCCTCCCAAAGTACTAGGGTTACAGGCATGAGTCACCACGCTAAGCCTAAGACAAGATTTCTCAGCAAGTGGATGCCAGCCACGTGCTCGTGTTGAGCCCTTTCCTCTTCTTCTGAGGGAGGATTTGCCCTTTGTCATCCTGCTTCCCTAGACTTGAGGAAGGGCACAAAAATGGGAAATAGGTAGAGAGAGGCAGAGTTCCAAAGATATGGAAGGAAAGGGAGAAAGGACACTTGCTTAAAGTGGAAAGCAAACCAAAGGCAGAAAAGACTAGGTATATCCCTAAAGAAAGGAAATTCAAGCGATATCTGCACTCCTGTGTTTATTGCAGCACTATTCACAGTAGCCAAGATTTGGAGGCAACCCTAAGTGTCCATCAACAGAAAAATCAGACCAGGCATGGTGGCTCATGCCTGTAATCCCTGTACTTTGGGAGGCTGAGGTGGGAGGACCCCTTAAACCCAGGAGTTCAAGGCCAGTCTGGGCAATATAGCGAGAGCTCATCTCCATAAAAAACACAATAAATAGCCGGGTGTGGTGGTGCACACTTGTAGTCCTAACTACTCAGGAGGTTGAGGAGGGAGGATTACTTGAGCCCAGGAATTTGAATTTGAGTCTGCAGTGAGCCATGATTGTGTCACTGCACTCCAGCCTGTGCAAAAGAGTGAGACCCTGTCTTCATAATAAAAAAAAAAAAAGCAGACAAAGGGATAAAGAAAATGTGGTACATTTGCACAACAGAGTACCATTCAGCCATAAAAAAACCGAGGTCCTGTCATTTGTAACAACATGGGTAGAACTGAAGGACATTATATTAAGTGAAATAAGTCAGCTACAGAAAGACAAACTTCACTTGTTCTCACTCATTTGTGGGAGCTAAAAATTAAAACATCTCAACTCATGGAGATAGAGACCTAGAGATTGAGAGCTAAAAATGGAAACTTCTCAACATCATGGAGAATGATGGTTACCAGAGGCTGGGAAATGTAGTTTGGTGGGGAATAGGGATGGTTAACGGGTACAAAAATATTGTTAGACAGAATGAATAAGAGCTAGTATTTGATAGCATAACCGAGTGACTACTGCCAACAATAATTTATTGTACATTTAAAAATAACTAAGAGTGCAATTGGATTGTTTGTAACACAAAGGATAAATGCTTGAGGTGACAGATACTCCATTTACCCTGATGTGATTATTACATATTGTATGCCTGTATCAAAATATCTTATGTACCCTATAAATATATATACAACTACTATGGACCCACAAGAAAAGCCAAAAAGAGAAGCAGATTTACCTAACAAAGAATGGGGAGAGAGAGGTGAGGTAGGGAGAAGGCAGGGAAGTCAAAGAGGAAGAACCAGTCACACGGCCTCTCAGGGCTGTGTGAGGGAAAGTGCTTGAGGATGTGGCAGGGGAAAGGGAGGTAGGGTTGCCAGCCAGAGGCTCCAGAGCAATTTCAGAGCGTAAGAGAGCTGGAGAGGAGAAGACGTTTTGGATGAGCGTCACTGTCAGTTATATATCGCATCCCCTTTCCTGTTCTTGGAGATACCTAGGTAAAGAATGGGATTCCTTTTTCACTATGTTGGCTGCAAGACTGTGGTTCTTTCAATTCAACTGCACCCAAAAACAAGCGACATGGGACTCAGGGTTTATAAGCTTTGTACAAATAATGAGCATATATCATATGCTAGAATCTAGGTGAGGAGGCAGGGACACAGAAATCTATCATAAAACAGCCATGCCGGCTGGGTGCAGTGGCTCATGCCTGCCTGTAATTCCAGCACTTTGGGAGGCTGAAGTGGGCAGATCACTTGAGGTCAGGGGTTCGAGACCAGCCTGGCCAACATGGTGAAACCCCGTCTCTACTAAAAATACAAAAATTAGTTGGGCATGATGGGGCCCGCCTGAAATCCCAGCTACTCGGGAGGCTGAAGCAGGAGAATCGATTGAACCCAGAAGGCAGAGGTTGCAGTGAGCTGAGATCACGCCACTACACTCCAGCACTCCAGCCTGGGTGAAAGAGCGAGTCTCAAAACAAACAGACACCCGGCCACGCCTCCAAGGAGCTCATAACCCAGAAGGAGCACCAGATTTCACATATGTGCGCACACACACACACACACACATTCTCTCTCTCTCTCTCTCTTTCTCATATACTCACCCAGGCACCAAGGCTTAAAGGCCATAGTGGAGAATCAGACAATGTGCTCTTGGTATAATCAAGGAAGTCTTTACAAAGGAGGTGCCATTTGAGCCAGGCCTTGAAGGGGAAGGTATCCAAATCCTTGTGGAGTACACAGCTTAAAAAGGAATAGAAATATATGTGTGTAAAAATATTAATATTCACATATGATATGGGATATGTCTAATGAGCATATGAATAAGGTACAGTGGGATCACAGGGGAAGGAGGGGCTGAACCTGCCCCTGACAGTCAGGAAGAGTCACAGGGGAGATGACCCTTAATTTGGATCTTGAAGGATGCATAGAAGTTCACCAAGTAAAAATATTGCAAAGAACGTCATTCAGAGTCTAGACAGAGAGAACATTGTGTGCAAAGACCTGGTGGCCTCAGTCCCTTGGTCCCATGGATGGGCTGGATAGCACTTCTGAAGCTTTAAGCTGGCCTGGCCATGCCTAAATAGTTGTTTCTCTGGTGTTTCAAGGGTAGATAAGAACAGACCAGAGTTTGTTATATAATAAGTGGTGCTCTCAGTGGTGAGTCCACTCAATTCCTCTCTGGTGATGGACAAAGTCACGCAGTGAAGATATTAATATCTTTCCAAGAAAGTAAAATCTTTCCACAGATTTGGCTCTGTGCATCCACCCAGATAAAGGAAATACTATCTTTCACAGAAAGAAGCCACTGAGGTTTAGAGAAGCTGCAGCTCTGAAACCCTAAATCCTCTTCCAATGGTGGGAGTGGTGGTGGGGGAGTCTGTGAGAAGGAGCTGCAGCTATGGCCTAAACTTTGTGCCAGCACCTCAAAGACACTGCCTTACACGTGTTTATGTTTCCCTGGTTTCAGATGTCTCTCTCCTGATTGTCCAGATGATTGTCATTATAAGAATGTGGAGGAACCGGAGGTAACTAGGCAGGGGCAGCCAAAGAAGACCTCGTAGTGAGATTTGAGCCAGGCCCTGAAGAATGGGGAGCATCTAGGTGTATGAATCAGAGGAGGATGGACTTGTAGGCAAGTGACTTAAATTTACTCAGCTTCACTTTGCTCAACTGTAAGCTGGGCATCATCATATTATTTCATGGAGTTTGAGGATTAAATGAGACAATATGCTCCTACTCTATGGAATGGAACAGACAATACTAACCCCATTTTACAGTTGAGCAGACTGAGGCCTGGTGCATAGTAGGTACTCAGTGAACAGCAGTATTAGTTGTCATCATCATTGTCATCATTCTCATTCCAGGTATGTGGACCCATATAAAGAGCATGGATATAGAAGGTTTCTGATGATCTTGTTGCTTGCTATTTCTCCAGTCTCTAGAACAGCACCTGCAAGGCTGGGCGTGGTGGCTCATGCCTGTAATCCCAGCACTTTGGGAGGCTAAGGCGGGTGGATCACGAGGTCAGGAGTTGGAGACCAGCCTGGCCAACATAGTGAAACCCCATTTCTACTAAAAATACAAAAAAAAAAAAAATTAGATGGACATGGTGGTGAGCGTCTATAATCCCAGCTACTTGGGATGCTGAGGAAGGAGAATTGCTTGAACCTGGGAGGCGGAAGTTGCAGTGAGCTGAGATTGTGCTATTGCACTCCAGCCTGGGAGACACAGCGAGACTTTGTCTCAAAAAAAAAAAAAAAAAAAAAAAAACCAGAACAGCACCTGCAGATAGAAGGCACTCAGTAAAGATTTGCTCAATGAATGAAATCCTAGCTCCTCCGCTTACCGCTTCTGTGACTTTGGACAAGGACTTAACCTCTCTGTGTTTCAGTTTGCTTACCTATAGAAAGGCGATAATAATACCAACCTCACTGAATTCTTGAAAATGACAAAATAGTGCCTGACTAAAGCCTCCCTGGTTTTAGTCAGGCTAAAAGCCTGACCACTGCTATTAGTAGAATCAAGGATGTCTTCACAGAGGAGTTGCCATTTGAGCTGGGCCTTGAAGGGAAAGGGTTCCAAGTTCCTGTGGCATTCACAGCCTGAAAAGAAATACAAATATGTATGTGTATGTAAAAGTATTAATATTCGCATGTAATATGGGATATCGTATAAAATATATACAATTCAACATATATAAATTATATATTCACATATATATGTACATTATATAATATTTACATATAATATGGGATAAAAGCCTGGCTTGGCAGTGGTGCAGTGTCTGGTTGGAAAATCCTCACATCTCCTCTGTTACAGGTTCATGGATATATTCGTGGATTTGAGGGGTGTTTTTTCACCCACATGTTTTTAGAGCACCCCTCTCCCTGAAGACCATGGCCTGAGAGTTGTTATGCAGACCTTTTACCAGGAATAGAGTGATAGGTAATTGAAAAGGCTCTTGGTCTGGGAGAAAAAGGGACAGTGTGTGTAATGGTTAGTGACACCGGCTATGGGTATTGTGTGATCTTGGGCATGTTGTTTGACGTATCTGAGCCTCAATCCTGCAGCTGCAAAATAGAAATTGCCGAAGTATCCATCTCATAGCACAGAATACTCTTTAAATGGTAATGAAACAAATGCCTGGGGGGAGGTGGCAAAGGACAGGCTCCTGTGCTGAACCTCCTATTAAACAAATGGCTTTCCCTCAGCACAGTCCCTGGGGCCCACAGTCACTGACAAAGGTAATTTAATTATACTGTTGGCAAAGGAAGATGTTGCTGACCCGCAGTTATCATTATATGAATTTTTGGAGATGTACATAAGAGATAGTTGGAAGAGCCACCTTTAAGACTCTTTCTTAACCACACTCTGAGGTGTTTTCCAGTTGGATTTGTCTTCTGCCAAGATTTTTTTTTTTTAAAACTTTACCTCCATAAAGAAGAGGCTGACAAGATCTCCCAAGAAGAAACAAATTATCCTGCTTGCAAACTACACAAGGTTGTGTTCAGGCCTTGGATGGCTGACAAGCATCCTGTTGACTTTGGCAGAGAGAGCTAACTGGGGACAGGTGAGGTGGAATTACTAGGCATTTGACTTCAGCAGTTCAGTTCAGCCAGCATTTATTTGGCATCTCCTCAGTGTACTAAGCGTTGGGAATGTAGAGACTGACCAAAGTATGGTCTCTACCTTCAAGGAGCTCACAGTCTCTTGGGGAAAAAGATATAGACGCAGCTCAAAGCTCTACAAAACAGAACACATCAAGGACATTGGGGCAGGGGTCCCCTGGGGGAACAGTGAGGCTGAGAAGACGGGGTGGTTGCTTGATAAGGTTATATCCTCTCTGGTTGGGAAGGAGTAGTCTATCTTTTGTCACAGTCTTCCAGAGCTCCAGAAAGCTCTTTAATTCATCTAATTAATCATTGCACTCCTTTCTTTTCCTTCTTTCCTTCCTTCCTCCCCACCTCCCTCCCCCCCCTCCTCCCTTCCTTCCTCTCTCTCTTTCTCTCTCTCTCTCTCTTTCTTTCTTTCTCTTTCTTTCTTTCTTTCTTTCTTTCTTTCTTTCTTTCTTTCTTTCTTTCTTTCTTTCTTTCTTTCTTTCTTTCTTTCTTTCTTTCTTTCTTCTTTCTTTCTTTCTTCTCTTTCTCTCACTCTGTCACCCAGGCAGGATTGCAGTGGCATGATCACGGCTCAGTGCAGCTTCAACTTGCCCAGCTCAAGCGATCCTCCTGCCTCAGCCTCACGAGTAGTTGAGGCTACAGGCAGGCACCACCAAGCCTGACTAATTTTTGTATGTTTTGTAGAGACGGGGTTTTGCCATATTGCCCAAGCTGGTCTTACACTCCTGACCTCAAGCGATCCGCCCGCCTGGGTCTCCCAAAATGCTGGGATTATAGGCATGAGCCACAGCGCCCAGCCACATTTCTTTTTTCTTGAACTTTCAGACCTTATCCTCACTCCAATTTGTCTCCAAGAAATGCCAATCATGCCTTTGGATGGTGACTTATTTGGGTCTTTAAAGATATATGCTCATTCATTCAACAAACTTTTGTTAGGATCTTGATTTTGGCAGGCATATGGCAGATGGAGCAAGAATATGAGAGGCCTTAGGAAACAGATGCTAGAGAAGGATACTGCACCAGTCCACAGGGAATTGATGAGGAGCTGAGCTCAGAAGATGGTGCTGGGGATGAAGAGGAGGGAGGGATTCAAGGGCCACGAAGGGCCAGAATCTATAGGACCTGATGGCAGATTTGTATGAAGTGATGGGGAAAAAGGGTCTAGACTGTGCTCGGATTGGGTTATCTATGGTTGATGTCTGAAGCCATTTAGTCCATGATAATGATTTTCTAATAAGTCGGCCAGTGTTTCCACAGGGCCACCTGTGTACTAGTAAAATATGCCTATATGGCATACATGAGCTGATTTTCTGTGGTGCACTAATATGGAATTAACCTTAAAACATAAAGTGAGAGAGTAGCTTCCCCACTCCCTTTTCTTTTCAAGAATATGGAGGAAGTTTCAGTTTGAGGTCAATAAGTGAAACACCTTTCTGTCTCCTTAACCTTTTTTTCCTGAACGAAGCTAAGAGCCTTACAGAAGCAATGGCATTTGGCTGGAATTCAACAATAATGTTGTGTTTTCACTGTAGTCCTTTCTTTGTTTCCTTTTATTTATAGCAAGCACTTTTCATTTTTTCTACATCTAGTTCCCTTTGTAAATAAATTTATTTAAATTTTAAAAGGGAGCTAGTCTAAAGAAGAAACACACTAAGAAGATATGGCAAAAGTTGTACGGGTTTTATTTGAAGAAGCAAAGGTTGAGGAAACACATCCCTAGTCCTGCCTATCTTGCAAGTGCTGTTATAGAGGTGACTAGAATAGATGATTCAAAAGGCATGAAGAATGGATTAGAGAATTATTAGGTTTGTGCCAAAGTAATTGTGGTTTTTGGCTGGGCAAAGTGGCTCATGCCTATAATCCCAGCACTTTGGGAGGCCAAAGCGGGCGGATCACTTGAGGTCAGGAGTTTAAGACCAGGCTGGCCAACATGGCAAAACCCCGTCTCTACTAAGAATACAAAAAAATTAGGCTGGCATGGTGGCAGGCACCTGTAATCCCAGCTCCTCGGGAAGCTGAGGCAGGAGAGTCGCTTGAACCTGGGAGGCAAAAGCTACAGTGAGCTGAGTTTGTGCCACTGCACTCCAGCCTGGGCAACAGAACGAGACTCCATCTCAAAACAAAACAAGACAAAACAAAATAAAAGTAATTGCGGTTTTGCCATTACCTTTGATGGCAAAAATCACAATTACTTTTGCACCAGCCTAATAATAATATCACCATGGGGTACTAAAGCAGGTAATCCTGACCTTAACCCAAGGGGTTAGATGAACAACTTTGCCTAGTATACATGGCCTAATTATAAATGATAATTTTGTTTTCCACTCAAATAGGGTAATATCTCCGTGTTTTCTGATTTATTTGAGGGGAGCAATATAATGTCACACATTTCCAAATGGAGGGGAGGTGTGCAGAAAGAGTGGGAGAGGAAGAGGCAGTTCACAATTTTCATGACATGGGGTTTCACCTTATTCATACAGTATTTTTCTTCTTCTCTGCGATTTCATGTATTGTATTGTGCCATCTGAGCCTCCCAGCAATTGTGACTTTTTTACTGAGGAAATAAGTAGAAATGACTGAGAATGGGTAAATGACTTACCCACGATCACCCCATTAGCAACAATAACAGCCACGTGCACCATGTGTGAGGCACTGTCTGAGCACCGCACGCGTGCTGTGTTCCTACCCCTGTAACATCCCTGTGATGGTGGTGGGGGGCTGTTATTACCATGATCATCATCATCCCTGCTTTAGGGATGAGGAAGCGGACTTCTTGTATGTATTAGTCCGTTCTTGCCTCACTATAAAGAAATACCTGAGACTGGGTAGTTTATAAAGAAAAGAGATTTAATTGGCTCACACTTCTGCAGGCTGTGCAGAAAGCATGGTGCCGGTATCTATTTCTGGTGAGGGCCTCAGGAAACTTCCACTCATGGCGGAAGTGAAACAGGAGCAGATGTGTCACATGGTGAGAGCAGGATCAAGAGTGTGAGGGGGGAGGTGCCACACACTTTCAAACAATCAGATCTCACAGGGAGAATGCACTCATTACCATGAGGCGGCCACCACGCCATTCATGAGGAATCCACCCCCATGGCCCAGACACCTCCTACCAGGCCCCTCTTCCTGAGATTACATTTCAATATGAGAGATTTAGAGGGGACAAATATCCAAACCATATCCGTGTAACTTGGTCAACATTATATATCTAGCAAGTCGAGATCTAGGATTTGAACTCAAGCAATCTCTTGGTAGGGCCCATGTACTTAACAACTCTGTCATACTGTGCGGTAGTAAGGACTTTGGCTCATGTTCTATATCCTGTGTTCTACAAACATTTATTGAGCACTTGCTATGTGCCAGGCATTGTGCTAGGCACAGGGGCTATAGAGATAAACTAGACTCAGCTCCTGCCCTTGGGACCTCGGAGTTGGGTAAGGGAGGAAGATAGACACAGACAGTTCAAGATGACAATTGTGATAGGTCAAGAACAAGATCTAGTGAAGGCACGAACAGGGAGAATAATTAACTCAGGGAAGGCCTTGGCTCTCAGGAGGCGTGGCTGGAGTTGGCCTTAATGGGTGAATTCCCGTGGATGGATGTTGAAAGTGGCCTGGTGGGGACGGCATTCCCAAGCAGAACAAGCCACTGGTGGAAACAGTTGTAAAGCAAGATGGCATGTTTGGGAGATTGTAATTTGGCCTAACAGGAGCATGCCTGAGGAGACCTAGGAGGAGTGGGAATGGAGATTTCAGAGCAAAGTGCATGGCAGAGGGAGTTTGGTTTGAAACACCTGGTAAAACGAAAACATCCCCCCAAATCCATCCTCCACTAGGAAACAATGGTAATACCTCCATAAGCCAACAAAGTATGAGGGGATACTGTAGCAAAAGGCAGACCTGTGAATGCAACCTTAAGGCTGGTGGTGGAGATGTACCAGAGTGGAAACAGACCAAGTCGGGATCCTCATGGCCCCTCAAGGTCCAACCAGCACTGAAAAAAAGTCCCTCTCTGCCTTGCATCTTTAGAGACTCAGTGGCATTTGTCATTTTTCCATTCCCCTAATAAGATTGTTGCTTTCAATTTTCATCTTCTTGGCATTTAATCACCCTCCTTTGAAGAGGGCTGGTACAAAACAACCTAGACGCAGCCATCCAATTATGCTGAATATGAGGAGAAAATTATCATCAGAACAACCTGCCAGTAAAGCCCTGTGTTTACTCAATTTTATCTCCCCAGCAATATTCGTCTTTGGAAATCATATTTGCATATATTCGCAGTCATCTTGAACAGAGTGTCGAGCATGATGCTTGGTATACATAGCTATGGAATTCCAAATGGTTCTTAGGGGTCTGTGAGGACAGTCAACATCACTTATTCAGCATGGAAGGAGCGCTGACAGTGCACAAGGCACTTTGCTAGAAGCTGGGAGGAGATGGGAGATACAGAGATGAATTAGGTGAGGAGCTAGATCAAGGAGCCCAAGGTCTGGTAGGGCGGAGAAAAACTATAAATAACTGCAGTACAGGCAGAAGTGCTGAGCACCTTAGGAGAGGCAGAGAGTGTGGCTTTGCCGTTCAGAGGAAGGAGATTATTTCTAGCTCAGGGAATTAGCAAAGGCTTATTTTATTTTATTTATTTATTTATTTTTTGAGACGGAGTCTTGCTCTGTCGCCCAGGCTGGAGTGCAGTGGCGCGATCTCGGCTCACTGCAAGCTCCGCCTCCCGGGTTCATGCCATTCTCCTGCCTCAGCCTCCGGAGTAGCTGGGACTACAGGTGCCCACCACTACGCCCGGTTAATTTTTTGTATTTTTAGTAGAGACGGGGTTTCACCGTGTTACCAGGATGGTCTCGATCTGCTGACCTCGTGATCCGCCCACCTCGGCCTCCCAAAGTGCTGGGATTACAGGCGTGAGCCACCGCGCCCAGCATGTTTTATTTTATTTTATTTTATTTTTTGAGACGAAGTGTTGCTCTGTTGCCCAAGATAGAGTGCAGTGGCGTGATCTCGGCTCACTGCAACCTCTGCCTCCCGGGTTCAAGCAATTCTCCTGCCTCAGCCTCCGAGTAGCTGGGGTTACAGGGGTACGCCACCACGTCTGGCTTTTTATTTTTAGTAGAGACGAGGTTTCACCATGTTGGCCAGGTTGGTCTTGAACCGCTGACCTCAGGTGATCCACCTTCCTCAGCCTCCCAAAGTGCTGGGATTACAGGCGTGAGCTACCGCGTCTGGCCTTAAGCAGAAGCTTTTGATGGTTCCACCTAAACTGAGCTTTCAGTCATTTACTCATCAAGTATATGTTTGCTATGGGGGCAAGAATTCTGCCAAGTGCTAGAAACACCCAGGTAACGCTGAACAAGGCAGAAAAGGAAACTGCTCTCATGGAGCTCCTATTCTAGTAGCAGAAAGGGAGACATAAAAACACAAGTGAACCAATCATGAACAGGAAAATCTGGAATAAGTGCCTTGAAAACATCAAACAGATTGATCAAGAGATTGTGCCTGGGGCATATAGGGCTACTTTATATTGGGTCCTGTATTTATTTTATTTTACCATTTTTTTTTTTTTTTTTTTTTTTAGAGATGAAGTTTTGCTCTTTTGCTCTCGTCGCCCTGGCTGGAGTGCAATGGCGCAATCTCGGCTCATTGCAACCTCCACCTCCTAGGTTCAAGCGATTCTCCTGCCTCAGCCTCCCGAGTAGCTGGGATTATAGGCACGTGCCACCATGCCTGGCTAATTTTTGTATTTTTAGTAGAGATGGGGTTTCACCATGTTGGCCAGGCTGGTCTTGAACTCCTGACCTCAGGTGATCCACCCGCCTTGGCCTCCCAAAGTGCTAGGATTACAGGCATAAGCCACTGTGCCTGGCCTAATTTTTTTTTATTTTTAGTAGAGACAAGGGTTTCACCATGTTGGCCAGGCTGGTCTCGAACTCCTGACCTCAGGTGATCCACCTGCCTTGGCCTCCCAAAGCGCTGGGATTACAGGCGTGAGCCACCGCACCCAGCAGCGGTCTTATATTTATAAGGGTCAACCTTGCAAGGATTTAGGAAAACAGAGTTTGAGACAGAGGAAACTGCAAGTGCAAAGGTGCTGAGGCAGGAAGGAGTATTGGTTGTTGGTGGCCGAAGCGCAGAGAAGGCAGAGTGAAAGAAGAGAGATTGGTGAGGTGGGTGGAGCCAGAGTGTGCAGGGCCCCTGAGACTATAGGGAGGAGTTTGAATTTTACTGCAAGCATAATAGAAAACCATGGGTATGGTTTGTGGGGGAGGGGCAGGTTAGTCACATGATGATGAGAGGGGGCTCATTCCAGGCAGAAGGAGAAGCAGAATCACATTTGGGGCTTGTAAAGAAGCCATTTTAGAGAAATGTATCAGGAGCCATTCCGGGGCCAGATGAAGGAGACCTTCAAGTGACTGTAGTTTGGCCTTTGACCCTGGGAAACATAACCATAAAGGAAATTGTTCTTTAGATCCTGGAGATCCTGTCTGTGGTGCAGACAGTCACCTGTGAGTTATTTTATCTCAGCAAACATCTCTTTTATAGGAATGTTCAGCATTCCCAGAGCTTTTAATATTCTGCCAAGTCAATGAGAGATGAAATTGATTTATACCAGCAGCCCTGAGACCACAGGACAGGATGAGTCCCTCTCCTTCCTGGGAGCCTTAAGCACATACTTCTTGCTTTCCTCACAACCAGCACCACACACACACACACACACACACACACACACACACAACCACACAGGCTCACACAAACATAGCTTAAAAAAATGCAGGAGCTGTGTGCACCCAATTGCGATGGGGAGGATGTTGAAACCAGTCCTGTGCAAACTGTAGAGAGTTTCCCTGCTATATGTAGAAGTCCATGCTAACTAAAGAGAAGAGGGGCCTCTCACCCCAAAGAGGGGGATTTTGACCCTCAAGGTCCCTGCTGGGCCTGGCTTATCCTGAGAGGAGGGCTAAGCCCTGGGGATGAAAAAATGCTCACCCTCAAACCAGTGTCCAAACCACCTACTACCCCTTCCACCTCTGACAGATGGGAGTCCAGCAGGAAAGAGCCCGGGGCAGGGGTCTTGGAAGGGAGCTGGCAGGAGGTTTGCAGGCGTCCTCCCTTCTCCTGACTTTCCCTCAAGAGAAAAGCCTTGGAAGTCTAGGGCCGAGATGGTGCAGGACTCAGATCTAGTTTAGCTCAGACCACATTTGGCTTAGAAAAAAATTCCAAAATATTTTTACAGACAGGATCTCCCCCGTCACCCAGGGTGGTGTGCAGAGGCATGATCAATCGTGGCTCACTGCAGTCTTGATCTGCTGGGTTCAAGCGATCTTCCTACCTCAGCCTCCAGAGTAGCTGGGACTACAGGTGTGCACCATCATACCCGGCTATTTTTTTTTTAAAGAGACGAGGTCTTGCTATGCCGCCCAGGCTTGTCTTGAACTCCTGGCCTCAAGTAATCCTCCTGCTCTGGCCATCCAAAGTGCTGGGATTACAGGCATGAGCCACTGTGCCCGACCAACTTTTTTTTTTTTTTTTTTTTTTTTAAATTACAGTTCCTGGTTGGTGTCAGGCCTCAACCTGAACCAGAACAACCCCAGGGAGAGACTAGGTCTCCAGACAGAGCTTAAAATAACCTCCTCTAATTCTCTTAAGTGTTATGATATAACAACACCTTTCTCCCTCATCCACTACTTGAAGTCAAAAGAGACTTCAGAATCAAATTTTTCAGTTTCTCAACTACTTTTACAGATAACAGTGGCCCACAGACTGAGTTCTAACAACTACTATTTAATAAAATATTTGCTGGGTGAAGACTTCCGGGAAAGGATAACTAAGAGAGCTCTCTCCTGCAGCCTTGTTTCCCAGTTTCTCCTCTACTCCCACTTTGAGCCTTTGTGCCTGATGATAACATGAGGGCTGGAGCTTAGGCAACCATTTTGCCACCATGAGTTGGAATGCTTAGGACTAAACAGTGAGCTAAGTAGAATGTAAGAATGGAAATACTGGTCTTCAGTGATGTCAACCACTAAACCAACAATGGAATAACCTGCCTCTAGATGTCTTTAGTAAACAATAAACATGCTCATGTTTTAGCCACTTTTAGTCAGTTTTTCTGCTACTTGCAGCTGAACACATCCTAATGTATGTCATGTTCTGGGGCCCTAAGTATTCCAATGAGTCCTGGGAAGAGTCACAGATCCCTGTATGGCAAATACAAGATGAGCTTATGCTCTGCACTGCTAGCCTTTCCCTTCAAAACTCCATGTGTTTCTTTTCTTTTCTTTTTGTTTGAGACAGAGCGTCCCTCTGTCACCCAGGCTGGAGTCAGTGGTGTGATCTTGGCTCACTGCAGCCTCTGCCTCCTGGGTTCAAGCGATTCCCCTGCCTCAGCCTCCCATGTAGCTGGGATTACAGGCTCCCGCCACCATGCCTGACTAATTTTTGTATTTTTTTTAGCAGAGATGGGGTTTCACCATGTTGGCCAGGCTGGTTTCAAACGCCTGACCTCAGGTGATCCACCTGCCTCAGCCTCCCAAAGTGCTGGGATTACAGGCATGAGTCACAGCACCCGGCTGAAAGCTCTAGGAATTTCTTCTTGGAAAGTAAGTTGATTCTGGCTCATGCCTGCTAATTAATCCTGTTGTTTTCCTTCATTCTTCTCAAGCACAGGCTCTGTTATTCCCTCCATATCCCACCTGTGGAGGAGGAGTTGTGTTTGTTATTGTTTTAGAATGCACGGTTGACTTCTAGCACAGAAACCGGTATACCAGTGGCTTAAACAAGAGACAGCCTCCTGTTGCCCTCATGTAATAGTCAGGTGTGCACAGTTCAAGGCTGATATGGAGATTCCATGGTAGCATGGATGCAGGCTCCTCTCTCGGGTCTGTCAGCTTTGGGTATTGCCTGATACATTACAGCTTACTGCCATACTCACAGCCAGCAGTGGAAAGGAGACAGAGGTGGGGGAAGAAGGGCCAGGCGCTTCCCTTTAAAGTCATATCCTGGAGGTGCCATGTGTCACTTCCAGTACCGTTGGCCATTCCACTTCCTATTGGCCATTCCTCAGTGCTGGGAGTTGGAAAATGCAGCCTTACTCTGAAACGAGTGCAGGATGGCATTTGGGGGTAGCTGGCAATTATGCCAGTCTTGATCATCGCTGGATCCACAGCTCCTATGACAGTATCTCACACATTATTAGTATTCAATATAAATTTATGGAATGGACCGGGTGTGGTGGTTCACGCCTGTAAATCCCAGCACTTTGGGAGGCCGAGGCGGGTGGGATCACCTGAGGTCAGGAGTTTGAGACTAGCCTAGCCAACATGGCGAAACCTCATTTCTACTAAAAATACAAACATTTCTATTTTTAGTGTGGTGGTGTGCACCTGTAATCCCAGCTACGTGGAGGGCTGAGGCAGGGGAATTGCTTGAACCTGGGAGGCAGAGGCTGCAGTGAGCTGAAATTGTGCCACTGCACTCTAGCCTGGGTGACAGAGTGAGACTCCTCAAATAAAAAGCACTCCAGCCTGGGAGAAAGCAAGACTCCATCTCAAAAAAAAAAAAGAAAATAATAATAATAAAAAATAAATTTATGGAATGAATGACTAAATAGATTATAATAATTTGTTCTTGGTTTATCTCATGAACTGTGAGCTCCTTGATGGCAGGTATTTCTGTTACAATAATAAAATACCTAATTCAATAGTAAGTGCATATTGAATGAGTGAATGAAGGCGTAAGATCAGTATTTTATCCACCCTCCACCTCACTACTTGATCACGGTCTTATCATCACTGAGCATTTAAAGACAGGGCCATCCGCTTGGACCATCCTTGGCTGCTGCTCACATTGTGACCCGTTCTCTCTATTTTCAGCTTCACCTCGGTCCACCTGGATTGGGAACTGTCTCTGAGGTCTGCTGAATCAGTCACAGGTGGGTGGGGGACTGGCTCTGCTTTCAATTCAGCCCTCAGGTCTCAGGTGCTGTCTGCACACCATCCTCATCATCTTCAGGGATTTCTACATCCCAAAGCATGTGGCAGGGCCTCATGGGAACATGCCCAGGCTTTGGAAGGTGGCTTACATTCTGAAAGACAGTGTTGTGTCGTGGATGGCACTCTGACCTGGATTTTGGTGGTAATAATGTGATTAAGGGCATAAGCTTTGGAGCTGGGTGGATCTGGGTTCAAATTCCAGGTCTGATGATAAAAGTGTTGTAAAATTAATTATGGTATGGTTGCAAAACTCTGTCAATATACTAGAAACCATTAAACTGTACCTTTTATTTTATTTATTTATTTATTTTTGAGACAGGGACTTGCTTTGTCACTCAGGCTGGAGTGCAGTAGTGCAATCGTGGCTCACTGCAGCCTCAGTCTCTCGGGCTCAAGTGATATTTCTGCCACAGCTTCCCAAGTAGCTGGGAATACAGATGCACACCACCCTCCCCGGCTAATTTATTTTATCTTACTTTTTGCAGAGATGAGGTCTCACTATATTGTCCAGGCTGGTCTTGAATTCCTGGGCTTAAGCAATCGTCCCACCTTGGCCTCCCAGAGTGCTGGTATTACAGGTATGAGCCACTGCACTCGGCCAAATGACACATTTTAAATGGGTGAATTGTATGGTATTTGAATTACGTCTCAATAAAGCGTACTAAAAAAGTCATCTCTGTTTTTTCTTAGTTGTGACCTTGCCAAATCTGTCTGCATTTTTATTTTTCTCCTCTCTAATGTGGGGGAACTAATAATTACCTCATAGGATTGCTGTAAGGCTTAAAATGAATGACATATATAAAGCTTTTAGCATAGTGACTGACACATAGTAATAAAGTTTTCTTTTAATTCACTCTAAGGCTTAATTTCTGATACTGATTCTGCTGCTAGCTAGTTTTGGAAATGCTGGGAAGTGTGTTAATCTATTCTCGCATTGCTGTAAAGGAATACCCGAGACTGGGTAATTTATAAGAAAAAGAGGTTGAATTGGCTCATGGTTCTGCAGGCTTCACAGGAAACATGATGCCAACATCTGCTTGGCTTCTGGGGAGGCTTCAGGAAGCTTCCAATCATGGCAGAAGGCGAAGGGGGAGCAGGCACATTACATGGCCAGAGCAGGAGCAAGAGAGGGGAAGGTGCCTCACACTTTTAAACCACCAGATCTCTTGAGAACCCACTCACTATTGTGAGGACAGTATCAAGGGGATGGTACTAAACCATTCATGATCTGCTCCCATGATCCAATCGCCTCCTACCAGACCCCACCTTCAGTATTGAAGATTACATTTCCACGTGAGATTTGGAGAGGACAACATCCAAACTATATCAGGAAGTTTTCTAATAACCTGTGGGCTTCAATTTTCCCACTTGTAAGATGAGATAGCACTATGTCCTCATGTTTATATTACAGGATTACTGTTTAGGCACAGGTAACAGGATACACGTGAAAACTCTTCCTAAACAGATTCTTTTCAGTAATTTGAGGCAGTGATGCTCTGCGAAGCTGTGTAGGTGTTCAAGAGGGCAGAGTCCGCAGCAAGGGTACCCAGGCTCAAATCCCAGATCAACTCTGATCAGCTCAGGCACATTTCTAAACCTCTTTGTTCCTTTATTTTCCCATCCATAAAATGAGGGTAATGCTGGTGCCTACCTCCTAGGATAATTGAGATAATTCCATGGATTAGTATGTGCAAAGCGCTTAGAACATTAATTAGAATAGAGTAAGCTCTCAATAAATGTTTGCTATTATTATTTTAAGAAATCAGCATCGTGTGGTAGCTTACGCCTGTAATCGCAGTGCTTTAGGAGGCCCAGGTGGGAGGATTGCTTGAGCCCAGGAATTCAAGACCAACCTGGGCAACATAGTGAGACCCCATATCTGCAATTAAAAAAAAAAATTAGCTGGGCATGGTGGTGCACTCTGATAGTCCCAGCTACTCAGGAGGCTGAGGCAGGAGGATTACTTGAGTCCAGGAGTTTGAGGTTACAGTGAGCTATGATGGCACCGCTACACTCCAGACTGGGCAACAGAGCTAGACCCTGTCTCAAAACAAAAAGAAAAGAAAAGAAACAGGTAGATTTTGATGGTGAGAGTAGTGAGGAAAAATCTGTAGTGTGGAGCATACTGGAAATCTACTAGCATTATGAAAAGAACACCAATGGATATCATTTCATATTAGTCACTGCTAAGTGAAACATTTTGCTCAGATCACAGGACTGTGCCCTCAAGAAACCATGCAGGCTGTGTCTCAGGACTCTACCTAAGGGCATAATTTATCCAGCGGCTTCTGTCTTCCATTAATCAAAATTTCACCTGATGTGGCATTAACTCCCCTGCGCTTGAAGGCTGTGTGTGGGTGGACGTGCATCCCAGGCAAGTGGATTCTCACAGAGCTCTCAGAACCAGGCATGGACAGGAAGGAGTTGGAATTGAAAAATATCTCCAGGAAAAGGATGAGCAGAATGTTGGGCTTGCTTCTTTGCAGTTAATTTTCCTCCAGGATCTTGGCTCCTCAAACTCTATCTCCATAGCCACGACACTGGTGAAAACTCTTAGTAGCTGTTTTTAGCTTGGTCTATTGGCTTCACGGGGCTTGCAAATCAGTAGATGCCTCACAGGCAGAAGAGATTCAGAATGTCAGGCTCATCACAAGAGACTTCCTTCTCTCCAGCACCTTTGTCCCTCAGGTTCTGGGCACCTTGATGGTTCTCTTCTGCCAGTGTAATTCAAAGAGTGGTCCTTAGAACATTGGCATCATCTGTGAGGTTGGTAGAAATGCAAATTCACAAGCCCAAACTTGACCAATTGAGTCAGGAGCTCTGGGGATGCAGCCCAGGAAACAGGATTTTTGTTTGTTTGTTTTGTTTTGAGACAAAGGCTCACTGTCTCCCAAGCTGGAGTGCAGTGGCACAATCTCAGCTCACTGCAGCCTCCACCTGCCTCCCAGGCTCAAGTGATTCCTTCCACCTCAGCCTCCCGAGTAGCTGGGACTACAGGCACAAGCCACCATACCCAGGTAGTTTTTGTATTTTTTGTAGAGTTGGAGTTTTGCCATGTTTCTCAGGCTGGTCTCAAACTCCTGGGCTCAAGTGATCCGCCCACCTTGGCCTCCCTATATGCTGGGATTACAGGCATGAGCCACTGAGCCCAGCTGGGAAACAGTTTTAACAAGTTCTCTTAAGTACATTAAAATTGAGGCCGGCACGGTGGCTTACGCCTGTAATCCCAGCACTTTGGGAGGCCGAGGCGGATGGATCACAAGGTCAGGAGTTCAAGACCAGCCTGACCAACATGGTGAAACTGCGTCTCTACTAAAAATACAAAAATTAGCCGGGCTTGGTGGCATGTGCCTGTGATCCCAGCTATTCAGGAGGCTGAGGCAGGAGAATCGCTTGAGCCCTGGAGGCGAAGGTTGCAGCGAGCCGAGATCGGGCCATTGCACTCCAGCCTGGGCGACAGAGCAAGACTCTGTCTCAAAACAAAACAAAACAAAAATTAAAGTTGAAAAGCTGTTGTTCTGTGCTTTTCAAAGTACTGGGTTTTAGTTTTTTTGGTTTGCATTTTAATCCAGTTTTGATAGCTATTTTCTGGAAGAGTGTTGATGTGATACAAAATAATCATGCCTAGGGATGGAAGGCCACAAGGTGCTTTTCAAATGTCATCTCTGCTAATTTGCAAGAATTCGGGTATGTTTTGCTCACTGTTGCTTCTCCAGCATCTAGAATAACACTGGGCACTCAAGTAAGCTCAGTAAGCATTTATTGAATACGTAAAACTCTATGAGGCTGTTTTTATTATTCCCATTTTACACATGAGAAAAACAGAGGCACAGGTGATTAAGTAGCTTGTCTAACATCACCCAAATAGTGACAGATTGGTATTTGGACTGAAGATTCCAGTCCCCATGCCTTTCCCATGGTCGTGCAGTGGCCCGGGCAGTGGAGGGGGCTGGGCACTGAGGGTGGGCCCAGAAGTGCCAAAGAAAAGCGTCCAACAAGATTGACTCTGCTGCCTTGAGGCCTCGCCTTAGGTGGACGTCACTTCTGAGTCAGGATGGAGTATTGGGGGTATTGGAAGCCCAGTCACAGGGCATGTGCCCTGCCTTGTGGGGACTGGCGGGGTTGCGTGTTTCAGTAATGGGAAGTTGAATGTGGAAGGCACTAGTGGGGTCGCCCCAGTGTGTGGGAGTATTGGAAGCCCAGTCACAGGGCACGAGCCCTGCCTTGTTGGGGTGGCGGGGTTGCGTGTTTCACTAGTGGGAAGTTCAGTGTGGGGCTGTGTGTGGGAGTATTGGAAGCCCAGTCACAGGGCACGTGCCCTGCCTTGTGAGGGGTGGCAGGGTTGCGTGTTTCACTAGTGGGAAGTTCAGTGTGGGGCTGTGTGTGGGAGTATTGGAAGGGACTCATGGGGTTGTGTGTGGGAGTATCAGAAGCCCAGTCACAGGGCATGAGTCCTGCCTTGTCGGGGGTGGCGGGGTTGTGTGTGGCACAAGTCTGAACTCTGCCAAGAGAAGAGACAGTCCGCTCCAGGCTTTCTTCAGAAGATTTGGCTCTCTGCTGCCAAGGGCTTGGCTCCCAGAGCAGGAATGATGGAAAGTTCCTCCTGCATCCCAAGAGCAAGCAGGTACCTGTAGGAGAGAAGGAATCTGCAGGCAGCTGGATGGAAGCTGCCTGGGTGCAAGCCGAGCCTGGGTGTGGGCAGAGGGCTGGGAGTCACCTCAAAGGGGCTGCCTGGCCCTGTTTCCCCAGAACAGCCCGGAGGTAGCTGGGATGGGAAGTCCCCGTGGTTTCAGTGAATCCAGGAAACTGCGTCACTAGAGTGTGGGCTCCCTGGGGAAGAGAGGAGCCTTTCCTGGAGGAAGAACTTTCAATAACCCTTCTGCTGTGTTCCCCGTCTCCATGGAAATGGCTGAGGCCCAAACAAAAAGTCAGCTTTCTTGAGGAAGCGAGGGCTGACCCATCAGCAAAGAGTCTCAGCTATGTGCTGTGGCATTTCCACAGCACTTCATGTCACCTGCATCCCATCTGGGTGAGGGCGGTGGCTAGGAGAATTAGCTGGGAGCCAAGGGCAGGCCAGCAGGGAGGGTCTAAGAACAGTACTCAGAGTGTCCAGTTGGAAGAGACTTCAGAGTTCATCTGGGACACAGGAGTGACATGACTTGCCCAAGGCCACACAGTAAGTCCTGTAGACTAGGACTAAATTCCCATCCAGGAGTGGCCCTTCCACTGCTCCAGAGCACTCCTTCTTTACTAATGGTAAAAGTGCTACTTCCATCTTACATGTATTTAATGTTTACTATGTGGCAGGTACAGTACTAATCCCTTTCTGCACATTACCTCGGTTACTTCTCACAACAATCCTGAAAGGTACGAACTATTATCCCCAGTTTACAGACAAGGGGATAAGTCTGAGCGAGCCTGAGTTTGTTGATTAAGGTCACATAGCTGTTAAGTAGCTGAGCTGGTGTGCAAACCTTAGACATCTGACCGTATACTCTGGGTCCATTACTGCCATCCTTTTCCTTCATTATTTTCGAACTTCTGCTTCCTCACGTGCCCCAACTCGCTGCCCTCCCCTCTGTGCCCAGGATGGCTCCTAATCTAAGTGACTAAGTGACAAGCAGCTGTAGGTTTCTGATATTTAAGCGCACAGCAGGGGCTGTTTTGTTGTAGAACACAACAGCAAGGAAGAAGCCTTAGGCCTTTTTTGAAATCACTGTCTAGATTAATAAAATAATCCTTTTCTGATTGCCAAGGTAATATCGTGCTCTTTGCAGAACACTGAGAAGCTATAAATAAGTAGAAAGAGGGTAGGCAAAAACCTTGTATGTTTCTTGGCTGTCTTTTCTGGAAATTGCTCCTGTCCTTGCCCATTTATTCGTTGACGATCTTGATGACCTCCTTATTCATTTGCTTAAGATCAGTGTCCTAAACACTCAAAATTGTGGTAGGCATCTTTTCTCCCCAATAATTTTTTTCTAATTTGTTGTTATTGCATTTTAAAAAGTGGTTTTGGATATTGGAAGTGGCTGCCTAGATTTTACGACCTCTTCTCTTGCCCTGCAGATATCCAGTTGCGGAGCTGGACTGCCTGATAGACAGTGGCGGGCTGACTTGATGCTGGCTGCAGTGAGTGTTTGCCCATGGCTGTCAAGGTTCTTCTCACCCAGCCTGACCTGCAAAAAAGCAGTTCTGTCCTCCAAGGCCCTGGCACGTCAGTCAGAAATGCCATTACCATTTATTTTCCTTTCCTGGGAAGTGCAGGGCTTTGATTAAGGGGTAGAGAGCTGGGACGACAGGACTGTAGTTTCGTGCAGGTCCTGGGAGCCTGTTGCATCACCCTGGATGCAGTTTAAAAGAAAATGATCTTATACCATCTCTCTCCTTGTGCATAACTCCGCTCTGTTTTCACTTGGTGAGAAAGCTCCAAGTTATCATTACAAGCATAATTTGTGTGGCTGGAGGACCATCAGCTGCCTAAACTTGCTCCATAATGATAACCTCTCATGGTTGCATCGTCATTTACATAAAGTAGTTTTCACACCCATCCCAGGAAGTAGCCAGAGTGGTTATTATTAGCTTGCTTTGCAGATGAGGAAACTGAGGCTCAGAAGCACAGTGGCAGGGCTGGGGCTAGAATCTGAGCTCCAGTGGCTGAATGAAGGTAGAGAGCTAAAGCCTGGGGAGATCCTGGGAAAGGAGACTGTTCTAGAGCTTGGAAGACAAGGTGGGAGGAAGAAGATGCATGTCTGAGGCTGTCTGGGATGTAAGCACAGAATTCACTTGCTTTGCTCATTTGTCTCAGTCTGTTCTGTCTCCTTCTGCTTCCTCCCTCTCTCCGTGCCAGCTGTGAAAATAATAGGACACACACACACCATGTGCCAAATCATGAAAGCCCAGAAGTCACTCCATTAAAGTCAGGAACGTGGCGTGTCCATGATCGCAATCACTACCAGATAATGGTCATGAGGCAGAGCTGATGGGCTTAGAAAGGAGAAAGAAATAAGAGATGTGAACACTACAGAGAAGGAGGCAAACTTATTCTATATAGATATGACTATGCTCACAACACCCAGGATATTCAATTAAAAAACATTTCTAACAGTAAAATGCAGTAGGGCATCTGGGTAACAAAATCAGTATCTTTCAACATTGTAAGCAGACAAGAATAAAACGAGGAAAAAGTGTATTTCAATAGCTGCAAACAGATCCTATACCCGGAAATATAGTTATCAAGTTGTGTGTAAGATGTATTGTATATGAAGAAACTTTGAAGACGTTACTGAAGAATATACACAAATACAGGAAAAATGGAAAGACAAGTGTGTAAGAGACAAAGCTCCATGCTACATAAGCCAATTGCCCCTACATTAATATTTAAATTTAGGATAATCTGGCTGGGCATGGTGGCTCATGCCTGTAATCCCAGCACTTTGGGAGGCCAAGGTGGGCGGATCATCTGAGGTCAGGAGTTTGAGACCAGCCTGGCCAACATGGTGAAATCCCATCTCTATTAAAAATACAAAAGTTAGCTTGGTGTGGTGGCGTGCGCCTGTACTCCCAGCTACTTGGGAGGCTGAGGCAGGAGAATTGCTTGAACCCGGGAGGTGGAGGTTGCAGTGAGCTGAGATCGTGCCATGCACTCCAGCCTGGGTGACAGAGCGAGAGTCCGTTACAAAAAAAAAAAAAAAAAATAGCATAATCTCATTTAGGAAATAGGCTTTTAAAAAATTAGATGTGCTAAAGTTTATATGAAAAGAGAAACAGATGAGCATAGCCATATAAATTCTGAAAAATCAACAGTAATCTGGGCCTGGAGGATATTATATTATAAAGCTAAAAGAAATTAAGTAGTTTGGTAATGGTACATGAATAGATAGATAGAGAGACTGATAAAACAGTGTGGAGAGCCAGATATAAACCCAAGTATGCAGAGAAATTTAGTTTGTGATGAAGAGGACATTTCAAATTAGTGGGAGAAAAGGAGATTATTTAATAAATGGTGTTATGTTTAGACAAATGGTAGCCATCTAACACAGAGTTTAGATCTCTTCTTCATTCCTTATGCCAAAATAAGTTCCAGATGGAGCAAAGATTTAAATTTTTTAAAAAATCCATAAAAGTATTAAAAGAAAACATAGGAGATCTTATTTAAATAGTATCCAAATGGAGGAAGAACTTTGTCTTCTTAAACATGATACAAACTTCAGAATCCATATAAGAAAAGAAAATTGATAACAATCAATATTATGATGTCATAAAATTAAAATTTTCTGCATTCCAAAAATTACTTTAAAGTCAAAAGATAAGCAACAAACTTAGTTGGAAAGAAATGTTTCCAACATGTGAGACACAAAGGCCTAATTCCCTTCAATATCTCTACAGAGGAATAACGAAAAAGACTAACTGATCAAAAGAAAAACAAAGGACATGAGCAGAGAGATCTAAGTTCATAGGAAGATAAATAACAGTGGTCTTGAAACACACGAAAGGTGCTCACGCTCACTCACTGCTAAAAAATGCAAAATTTTTGTAAGGTACCGTATTTATCTATTAAAGGGGCAAAAATAAAGACATTTGATAACACGTTGTTAAGGGTAGAAAAACCAACATTCTCTGTCATTGTGGGAGTACAAACTGGTGTAAGCTTTCACACGGCCATTAGGCAGTGTCTCTCAAAATAAAAAAATGCACATATCCCCTGACCGAGCAGTATCACTTCTAAGAATTTACCCTACATGTACATTAACACATGTGCTTAATGACATATGTATAAGGATATTATTAGTAAAAAGAAGATTGGTGATAACATAACAACAGAGGGCCACTTAAAGTATGGTTCACTGTCACCTTGAAATGCTCTACAGCCTTTAAAAGCAATGTGGTAGCTTTATAATGATATGGAGCAAGCTCTCAAACATACTAACTCTGAGGCATCATCTATAGCTGGAGCTTTCAAACTTTTTTGATCCTAACCCACCATAAGAATTATATTTCACATCACAAATTGGCGCATTCATTCATTTATTTTTTGGACAAATATTTAGTAACTACTATGTTGTTATACACAAATTAGGCACTGAAGAGACAAAAATGAAAAAATAGATTAAAAAATTTTTGCCAGGGCCCAGTATGGAGGCTCATGCCTGTAATCCCAGCACTTTGGGAGGCTGAGGGGGGCGGATCATGAGGTCAAGAGATCGAGACCATCCTGGCCAACATGGTGAAACTCTGTCTTTACTAAAAACACAAAAAAATTAGCTGGGTATGGTGGCGCACACATGTAATCCCAGCTACTCGGGAGGCTGGGGCAGGAGAATCACTTGAACCGGGGAGGCAGAGGTTGCAGTGAGCTGAGATAGAGCCACTGCACTCCAGCCTGGTGACAGAGTGAGACTCTGTCTCAGAAAAAAAAAATCCCTGCCATTGTGGAATATATGTATATTCTATTTTTTAACTTTTTTAACTTGTTACATATCTATAATATATTATAATATATATCATATGATATATATCCTATATATTATATATTATATATAATTAATAATATATAGTTATATATAATTAATAATATATAATGTTATATATAATTAATAATATATAATGTTATATATAATTAATAATATATAATGTTATATATAATTAATAACATAATTATATTATATATTATTAATAACATAATTATATTATGTATAATTAATAGCATAATTATATTATATATTATTAACAACATAATTATATTATATATTATTAATAACATATAATTATATTATATTATATGTTATTAATGACATATAATTATATTATAATTATATGTTATTAATAACATAGAATTATATTATATTATATATTAATAATAACATAGAATTATATTATATTATTAATAATATATTTTATATATTATACATATATAATATATGATATATTATACATATATAATATATGATATATTATACATATATAATATATGATATATTATACATATATAATATATGATATATTATACATATATAATATATGATATATTATATATAATATATGATATATTATATATAATATATGATATATTATATATAATATATGATATATTATACATATATAATATATGATATATTATATATATAATATATGATATATTATATATATAATATATGATATATTATATATATATGATATATTATATGATATATGATTATATGATATATGATATATGATATATGTATCATATATCATATATATGATATATGATATATGATATATGATTATATGATATATGATATATGATTATATGATATATTATATGATATAATATGATATATTATACATATATAATATATGATATATTATATATATAATATATGATATATTATACATATATAATATATGATATATTATATATATAATATATGATATATTATATATATAATATATGATATATTATATATATAATATATGATATATTATATATATAATATATGATATATTATATATCATACATATTATATTATATATATTATATATCATACATATTATCTTATATATAATATCTTACATATCATACATATTATATTATATATAATATCTTATATATCATACGTATTATATTATATATAATATTATATATCATACATGTTATATTATATATAATCTTATATATCATACATATTATATTATATATAATATTATATATCATCTTATATATCATACATATTATATTATATATAATACTATATATCATACATATTATATTATATATAATATTATATATCATACATATTATATTATATATAATATTATATCATACATATTATATTATATATAATATTATATCATACATATTATATTATATATAATATATATCATACATATTATGTTATATATAATATATATCATACATATTATGTTATATATAATATATTATATATCATACATGTTATATTATATATGATATATTATATATCATACATATATTATATAATATATAATATATAATATATAATACAATATATAATATATAATGCAATATACAATATATATTATATATTATACTATATATTATATATTATACATATTACATAATATATAATGTATAATATATTATATATTATACATTATATAATATAATATATTATATTATACATTATATAATATATTATATTATACATTATATAATATATTATATTATACATTATATAATATATTATATTATACATTATATAATATATTATATTATACATTATATAATATATTATATTATACATTATATAATATATTATATTATACATTATATAATATATTATATTATACATTATATAATATAATATATTATATTATACATTATATAATATAATATATTATATTATACATTATATAATATAATATATTATATATTGTACATATTATATAATATATAATATATTATATATTATACAGATTATACAATATATAATATATTATATATTATACATATTATACAATATATAATATATAATATATTGTACATATTATATAATATTCTATAATACATATTATATAATATAGAATATATTATATATTATGCATACTATATTATATTATATTATATTATATATAATATTATATTATAATTTATTATATTATATATAATAGTATATCATAATTTATTATATCATATATAATATTATATTATAATTTATTATATAATATTATATTATATTATAATTTATTATATATTATATATTATAATTTATTATATAATATATTATATATAATATGTACATATATTATACATATAATATATTATCTATAATAAAATATATAAAAATTTATATATAATTTATACATAGAAAATATATAATATATAATTATATATTATTATATTATATAGCCAGTATTATATAATATATAATATGATATGTAATATATTATTATATATTATATATTATTATAAGATTGTATATAATGTATCTTATATACCATATATAAAAAATATATCTATTTTCACTTGTTATATAAATATAACAAGCAAAACTCTAGCGACAGAGGCAAATTAGTGGCTACCAGGGCAGAAGATGAGGGGGAAGGAAACCAGGGAGCTTTCTGGAGTCATGTAAATGTCCTGTGTCTCAATTGTGATTGTGGTTACACATCTGAATACATTTGTTAAAACTCATCACATTTTATACTTTATTAAAAAGGGTGAATTTTTATTATATGTAAATTATATCTCAATAAGCTTGATTTAAAAAATCTGAAACAAGTTTTATGAAACAATGCTTGATCTTTTATGTGGATATACTCTAATCCATTCCATCCCATACCACTCTTTTTCATGAAAACAAAACAAACAAACAAACAAGACCACACCTATAGTGAACTTTATAACCTATTAGTGCATCACAATCAACAGTTTGAAAAATTCTGTTCTATGTTTGCTACTGTTAGTGTAAGAAGAGGTAAATATCATATATGTGAATAGATACTCATAGAATGTCTGTAGAAATGTGTATATACAGTGTATGTAAATGTGTATACATATTAACAATAGCAATGAACTTCTTATAAGAAAGGAATTGGGGACTGAGGATCAGAGAAGAGGAGGAGGATTTAATAATACTATACATACTTTTGCAATATTTGATTTTTTAAACCATGGGTATAGGTCACTTTGTAAAAATATAATTAAAACATTGAGAAGAAAAGAGAAAAACCTGAGAGCAGTGTTGGGGTCCAGCTGTCGTTTGAACTACCTGTGTTACAATGTCTACGTTGCTTAATGGCTCTGAACTCTTTTTCCATTACATATAATATAATAATGTGAGCCTATATGAATCCTTTGGCCCTGGGCTCTTAGATATTCCAATTGCTCTTTGAGTCAACCCCTATTTACTGGGGTATACTGAATTATGAGATACAAGAAGTGGGAGGATCACTTGAGGCCAGGAGTTTGAGACCAGCTTGAGCAACATAGTGAGACCCTGTCTCTTAAAAAAAAAAAAAAAAAAGTTAGCTGAGTGTAATGGCACACACCTGCAGTCCCACCTACTTGGGAGGCTGAGGTCGGAGGATCACTTGAGTCCAGGAATTCAGATGCAGTGAGCTATGATCACACCATTGCAATGTAGCCTGGGTGGCAGGGTGACATTCCTTCTCTAACAAAAACCAAGTTGTGTGTTCATTCATTTCATCGGCAAACATTTACTGAGCACTCACAACAGGTGAAGGGCCAGGCTAGAACCTGAGCATATAGATTTTGCCTCAATAGTCTTGTAGGGGAAAGAGCAACGAATAAATAAATGGCCCTGCCATGTATCCTTTGCCACCTATTCTCAAACGCTCCTGTGCAACAGAGAAAGGAGCATTTACCTCCACCTGGGTAGATTAAGAGAAGTGATTATAGGAGGGTTGGATCTTAAGGATTGGGCCAAGCCTGTGAGTTGGAGGTAGAGTAGGAAGGGCATTCCAAGCAGTAAGTACTGCACCACCAAATGTGTGGAGCTCTGAACACCTCCCCAAAATTCCAACCTCATGCCTTGTATAGCTTTGCCCAGCCCAGGACACCTCCCCTCCTCCTTTTATTTATTTATTTTTTGAGACAGAGTCTTGCTCTGTTGCCCAGGGTGGAGTGCAGTGGTGTGATCATGGCTCATTGCAGCCTCTACCTCTCAGGCTCAAGTGAACCTCCCACCTCAGCTGTCTGAGTAGCTGGGATTGCAGGTGCACACCACCACACCTGGTTATTTTTTTTTTGTAGAGATGGGGTCTCACTATGTTGCCCAGGCAGTTCTTGAACTCTTAGGCTCTAGCAATCCTCCTGCCTTGGCCTCCCAAAGTGATGGGAATGTAGGGGTGAGCCACTACACCTGGCCTCCCCTCTTCCTTGCTCAACAAATCCTGTCCTTTGGAGGGTCATAGCCCTGAAAAAGCATGGCCAGAAAGGTCTCAGTGAGGTCAGGGAGGGAGAGAGCTGGACAGTCAGGTTAAGGTCAGGCTGGGAAGGAGCTGGTGGGCCAGGATAAATGGTTTGAGCTTGATCCAGGGGCAATGGTGAGCCACTGAAGGGAGATGGGGGCACAGTTGACAGTCAGACCTGCTTCAAAAGTTGAGTCTGGGGTCGGTATGGAGCATGGATTGGGGGGTCAAAACCAAAGACTCAAGGATCAATTAGGAGGCCCATGTTTCAGAGGGTTGGCTCCCCTCACTCTGGCCTGATTCTCCATGGAGCATAAGAGACTCCCACAGAGAGAAACCCATGCACCTGCTCAGGGCTGTGTTGGTCCCAAGCAACCTGAAGCCCATCAAACCCCTCTACTGAGAGGATGGGAGAGCAAGGCAGAGTGACAGGTGGTGCTTCTGGTGGTCTTAGGTTGTGCACATCAAACCTGGAAATGTCCATCCTGAGGAATCCATGGGCCTAACTTCCTCTCCTGTAGCACAGAGACAGGAAGTGAGGGACTTCCTCTCCCATAGCATTGGGCACGAGGGCTGTCATCTCCACCTTCAATGTGCTCACCTCTCGCCCGGAATCCTGCTGGAATGCAGATCCTGATTCAGAAGGTCTGGGCTGAGGCCTGAGATTCTGCTCCCAGGGCAGCTGCTGGGCTGCAGGCTATGCTGTAGTATCAAGGGTTTAGGCCACATAGCATATACACAACGCAGTGCTGGGATTTGAACCCAGGTCTGCCAGGCTGCATTCATTCTTTCATTTATTCAACAAATTCTTGTGTGTGTGTGTGTGTGTGTATGTGTGTGTGTGTTTAACAAATACAAATGAAATGCTTACTATGTTCCAGGCATGATTCTAAATGCTTTATGAACACCAACTCATTCAACTTTCACTACATCCCCAGAGGATTGGGACTACTGTTATCTCATTTTACAGATAAGGAAACGGAGGCACAGAGACATGCAGTAACATGCCCAAAGTCAAACAGCCGGTAGGTGGCCTAGTGAACGCCATCCTTGCCAGGTGAGCTGCAGGGGCTGAGCCCTTCCTAGGGCACCACACCAGATGTGGGGCACTGAGTCTCCAGGCATGGCTGTTTTTGACTTTACAGAACCCAGATGTGGCTCTGGAGCTTGGCTTTAAATTCCACGAGTGAAGAGCCTGCAGCCCCATCCCTTCCCCTTTCCAATGAGACTCACTCAGCAGCTCTGCCTCTGGCAAGTTCAGAATGGTCATCTGTTTAAATGAGGGCTTAGTCTCTATCTACCTTTCCTCCAGAGACCAGACTCTCGAGTCTCCTTTATTTTTGAGAGTAAACTCTGGGCAAAGGCCTTTGACTTTCAGGAACCAGTGAGACCTGCAGTGGCTCCAACAGACTTCAGTGGCTTCACTTCCAGCTGTGGGCATGGGTTCATTTCTTTACTTCCCAAGGCCTCAGTTTCCTCTTTGGTAACACCGAGAAGACAATAATAGTCCCTCCTTGTAGTAGATGCTGGGGTCACTCTGTACCCATCCTCTGGCTGCTTCGAGGGCTGTTCCTGGCAGCTCTTTGCTGCCCCTTCTCCAGAAAATTGTCTTAGGTTGAATAAGGGTTCCCCACCTAAGAGGTTATGTCCATTCCTCTTCGAATCCTAGAGGCAGCCAGAGGCCAATGGCTGATGAACAGGGCCTCCAATTCAGACTTACCTTTGCCTTATGGTGAGACTAACTTTGCAATGTGGTTCATGCGCCAGAGCTCCCGGTGGGACCAGACTGGAGCTGCCTCCAGCTGAGACCTACCTCATGCTTGCCTTGCTCCTCCCTGGTCCTAAGAACACAAATGGACCCAAATCCCTGCCTCAGGCTCTGCTTCCAGAGCACTGATTGGAGGTACCATGCCACAGAACTTTTGAGATGATTACATCAATGAATTAGGGCACTGAAATGCTTAGAAGAAGAGCCAGCACTTAGTGAGTGCTCACTAAGTGTTAGCGCTTATGATCCAGATTTCTCTGAAGTCAGGCTCCCATGTCCACATCCAAGAAGCAGTTTGGTGTTTATCCAAATTTTCTACTCGAATGTGTCTTGCTCGTCTCTTTATCAGTAACAGTTCAGCCCCTGGAAATTTGTAGTGTCCAATAAATGTTTGTTGAACAACATTTATTTCCCTCATTATTCACAGAGTACAAATAAATATCCCCAATCTTCTGAAATAGTCTTGGTTTCAAACATATTGTCCTGTTGTTCCCATAAATGTATTTTATTGTTAGACTGGTGGTCCAGTACTTCATGATCACCATGATCACCATATCAATGTCTGTTGCAGAGTGCCAAGTCTCTTGTGGCAATTACTGGGGACTCGGGGCTTCAGGAGAAGGTCACCTAAGTCAATCTTGGAGGGCTAGGCAAGGTGTTTTGTTTGTTTGTTTTTGCAGAATCTTGCTCTGTCACCCAGGCTGGAGTGCAGTGGCATGATCTAGGCTCACTGTAACCTCCACCTCCTGGGTTCAAGTGATTCTCCTGCCTCAGCTGCCCGAGTAGCTGGGATTACAGGCATGTGCCACCACGCCAGGCTAATTTTTGTATTTTTGTAGACACAGGGTTTCACCATGTTGGCCAGGTTGGTCTCGAACTCCTGACCTCAGGTGATCTTTTCACCTGGGCCTCCCAAAGTGCTGGGATTACAGACGTGAGCCATCATGGCTGGCCCAGGCAAGGTTTCTTAAAGGAGGTGAAATCC
Organism: Pongo pygmaeus; assembly: GCF_028885625.2. Classification (NCBI taxonomy): domain Eukaryota; kingdom Metazoa; phylum Chordata; class Mammalia; order Primates; family Hominidae; genus Pongo; species Pongo pygmaeus. Next base: position 143,353,700 of record NC_072380.2, read on the forward strand.
CAGAGAAGACTGGAGGAAGAGCAGGGGTTAGTGGGAAAAGTGTCATAGAGGAAAGGCTGTGAAGTGAGGCAAGGAAAATGCCATGTATTTGGTGAGTGCCAAGTGCTTAGGTGGGGCTGCATTAGGAAAGGCAGGGTGGGCAGGTGGGAGAGAGAGGTGGGAGGGGAAGGCAAGGCTGGATCAGGAAGTTCTGTGTCCCAGGAAGTCTTCATCCTGAGAACAATGGGGGGATTTTGAAATGAGCAGGTAATGTGAGGAGTGTCCAAGGACTGACTTATCAGTTGGAGTTCTCCAGAAATGGAATCAGCAGGATATAACCTATGTGCTCTGGTCAGGGTTCAGGAGAAAGACCCCCAGTAGGTGTCTGCAAGCTGGAGAACCAGAGAAGCCAGCAGCGTGGCTCAAAGGTGGTAGTGTGGCTCAGTCGGAGTCTAGGAGCCTCAGAACCAGGGAAGCCAGCAGTGAAGCTCCCAGTCAGGCCTGAGAGCCCCCAGGAGACTGCTGGTGTGAGTCCCAGAGTCCAGAAGTCTAAGAACCTGGAGTCTGATGTCCAAGGGCAGGAGGAGAAAAAACATCCAGCTCTAGAAGGGAGAGAGAAAGCAGAGGGAGAGAAAATCACCCTTCTCTTGCCTGCTTTGTCCTAGCCAGGTCCCAAGCCCATTGGATAGTGGCCACTCCCAGTGAGTGCAGGTCTTCCTCTCCCAGTCCACGGACTCCCACATCAGTCTTCTCTGGAAACACCCTGATATGGTTTGGCTGTATCGCCACCCAAATCTCATCTTGAATTGTAACTCCCACAATTCCCACATGTCATGGGAGGAACCTGGTAGGAGGTGATTGAATTACGGGGGAGGGTGTTTCCTGTGCTGTTCTCATGATAGTGAATGAGTCTCATGAGATCTGATGGTTGTAAAAACCAGTTTAAAAGAAGTTTAACTTTAAAAAATGTTTTCCTACACAAGCTCTCTCTTTGCCTGCTGCCATCCTTGTACGACGTAACTTGCTTCTCCTTGCCTTCTGCCATGATTGTGAGGCTTCCCCAGCCATGTGGAACTGTGAGTTCTCCATTAAACCTCTTTCCTTTGCAAATTGCCCGGTCTGGGGTATGTCTTTATCAGCAGCATGAGAACAGACTAATACACACCCTCATAGACTCACTCAGAACAAAGCTTCACCAGCCAGTGAGGCATCCCTCAATCCAGTCAAGTTGACCCCTAAAATTAACTATCACAATATGTATGCATATATATCTTACACCTATATATATATTTATACTAATTATATAATATATAATTTATATAATATAATATATAACATATATTTATATATAATATACAATTATATATATTTACAGGTACATATAGAATACATTATATATGTGTATATGTATACATTTATATACACATATAAACAGATTTATTTTAAGGAATTGGCTCATATAATTGTGGGACTGGCAAGTCTGAAATTTTTGCAAGGCAAGCCAGAAGGCTGGAAACTCAGGTAGGAGTTGATGCTGCAGCCTTTTTTTTTTTTTTTTTTGCTAGTAAAGAGAATTTAATTTATGTGAGGCTCACCACACAGGAGATGGAATTATTACTCAAATCAGCCTCTATGAAGGCTCAGAGGTTAGGGTTTTTCAAGGACAGTTCAGTGAGCAGGGGGCTAGGGAATAGAAAATATTGGTTGGTTGGGGATGAAGTCACAGGGGTGTGGAGGTCAGTCCTGGTGTGCTGAGTCAGCTTCTGGGTGGGGGCCACGAGACCTGCTGAGTCATGTGTCCAGCTGGAGTCAGCTGGTCATGAGAAATGCAAAGGTCTGGAAAAAAATTTCAAAAGGCTAATCTTAGGTTCTTTAATAGTGATGTTATCTACAGGAGTAACTGGGGAAGTCATAAATGTTGTGACCTCTGGAACAATGGTTGGTTATCATTTAACAACACCTACATCTTAGCAGAATTCAAGCCCCTTTCATAATTTTAATCTTGTGGCCTCTCCTTATTTTTACAAAGGTGATTTGGTTTGGAGAAGGGCTATTATCATCTTTGCTTTAATGTTAAACTATAAACTAAATTCCTCTCAAAGTTAGCTTGGCTTATGCCCAGGAATGACCAAAAACAGCTTGGAGTTTAGAAGCAAGATGGAATCGACTATGTCAGATTTCTCTTATTGTTATAATTTTGAAAAGGTGGTTTCAATGCCCCACCCTCGGGTTTTAACACACCTCAACCCTGTGGTGTGAGCTACCGAGATAGGAAAAGGCTGAGGGATTACTCTTATTTCTTCTAATTCTTTTCAAGGGATGTCATCGGTCCGGGTTGCCTCTAGGGTCAGAGGAATGAAATTGTTTTGCAGTTGTCTCTGTGTATTCCAGGGCACCAAGGTGTGCATAACAAAAACATTGGTGCTCTTATCCCAGCTTTAGTACAGCATTTAAGAGAACAGCAGATTATGAGAGCCCTAACATAAGGAGTGAATGCCTTGTAGAATTGACCCGAACCCTTGAGGGATCCAGGTTAGTGATCCCAAGAATCAATCAGATATTGGGTCATCAGCAGAGGCTCAAAAACAATGGACAAGGCTGGAATCTAATAACAGGTGTACTCTAGTTTTTCTGAAACATAATTTTTCCTCTCCAGTTTTCCATTTCTATGAAAAACAAATCATAGTAGGACCAATTTATTTGCAAAATAGGTTTTAGTCTTATTATACTTGGCCTAATTATTTGCATAAAGTGCAGGTGCTGCAGTTTTGAAGCAGAATCTCTTCTCTGGGGAATGTCAGTTTTTGCTCTTAAGGTCTTCAACTGACTGGATAAGGCTGACCCACAGTGTCGAATGCAATTTGTTTTACTTAAAGTCAACTGAGTATAGATGTTAATTCCATCTGCAAAATACCTGCACAGCAACACCCAGATCTGTGTTTGATTCAATAGCTGGGTACTACAGCTTGGACAAGTTGACATATGAAACTAACCATCACAACTGGTGTATTTGATGTTGCATTTTGCCAGCTAGGTAGACATCAAAGATGACTGATTAAATAAATTACAGTATATTGACACAAAAGCTGATGGTGTTATCATTAAAAAATGGAGCAGGATCTATTTGTGCTCGCATGAAAAGTCACCAAGATTTATTGTCAAGTGAAAAAAGCAAGGCATAATAATATAATTCCATCTGTGTGGGAGGAAAAGGAGGACTATGCATTTACATGTATATGCACAGTCATACATGTACCTGTAGGTATATGCAAAAGAATTTTATGAAGAATATGCAATAAATGATTGTTAGTAGTTACTTCTGAGAAGTGAGTTACTTTCTGGAAAGAAAGGGAAAGAGGGAGGACTTTATTTTTCATTTTATATCATTTCCTACACTTTGGAATTTTTTCCCCAAATTCTGGATTGATATATAAAGTTTACACCAATTGATAAATGCTTAACATTTATTAATGCTAATGCTGGTAGATGCTATTGTAGAGGAGGGCTTCTAGTTTTACATTTTTCTATTATTTGAATTGCAATTACATTCTACTTCCACAGTTAAACAGAATGAAGGTGAGGAGGGGAGGATCAGAGGAGCTCCAGTGAGAGTGGAGAATGAATTGAAGGGGGCCTAAGGCAGGAGGATGGGAGACACTGGGCTCATCAGAAAGCTCTACACACGACAAATGGAGCCAGGAAGGCAAGAACAGCTTGGAAATTATATTTGAATAATGGGAATTTTGGAAGGAGACTTGCCTATTGTTATGGTTTGGCTCTGTGTCCCCACCCAAATCTTATCTTGAGGTATGGTTTGGCTCTGTGTCCCCACCCAAATCTTATCTTGAATTGTAGTCCCATAATTCCCATGTGTTATGGGGGAGGCCCAGTAGGAGGTAATTGAATCATGGGGGGCAGTTTCCTCCATACCATTCTCGTGATAGTGAATAAGCCTCATGAGATCTGGTGGTTTTATAAAGAGGAGTTCTCCTGCGCAAGCTCTCTTTCTTTGCCTGCTGCATTCATGTAAGACACAACTTGCTCCTCCTTGTCTTCTGCCATGATTGTGAGGCTTCCCCAGCCACTTGGAACTATAAATCCAATTAAATGTCTTTCTTTTGTAAATTGCCCAGTCTTGAGTATGTCTATCAGCAGTGTGAAAACGGACTAATATACCTATAGATGATTAGCTTTTGCCAAGATATGAAAAATTAACTAGGTGCTGGGGAGTGGGGAGGGAGATTGTGACAGGACTTTTCCTATTGCTATGGAGTTGGTGTGCAAAACTCTAATTGATGACAAAGAAGTGTCAAATATCAAGCACTGGGAAGGGTAGAGTGATGAGCCTTTTCCTCCACCGCCCCCTATTCAGAGAGCTGGGGTTGGGAGTGCCAGGTGATGAGCCTGGAACCTCCTTTCCCAGCTGAACGTTTGCTAAAGGAGTAGCCTGATTAATCCAACCCCTTTACCAATTTGAGTAGGGAAGAGGAGCAGAGTTGAGCAGCCTTATGGGTGCTGAAAATGCATGAGTTTCCCATGAGCCGAGTGAACACCTAGAAGATAGAAAAGTGGTCAGGCAGGCAGTTAGGGTGGGACCTTGGTTGAGTCCTTTCAAACAAAAGAACAGCCTGCAGGCACAGATAAGGGAACTTGCACAGGGGGGCTTGCCTAAGACATGCCCACAGTCGCACAGATAAGAAAAGCTACACAGGCATGACTGGAATGGAAAATTCTGTCCCCTGACACATGCGCAGTAAGGGGAACAAAGCAATATGGAGTAACTCAGGGCCCGTATGTGCACTAGGAGGATAGGGTGGAGCTACCAGAAATTCATGCCTTATGTGAATAAGACCCAGCCCTCATCAGTTTCCTATAAAAGCCTTTGCATTCAACTGTAAAAATGTCAACCCACTTCCAGGCCCCCTGTCCTCGGCAGAGAGTTTTCTTCTTTCTCTTATTAAATTTTAAATTTTTGCTCCAACCTCACTCTTTGTGTCCATGCTCCTTAACTCTCTTGGTCATGAACTCTGCGTGATGCCTTACAATGAGAGACTGCTACATTGAGGTGCATTGTCAAGACTGTAACAGTAGGAGAGCTTGAGCTGTTTTGCAATACCTGGAAACTCCAGAAACAAGTGGCTGTGGGGAGACAAAGAGGAGCCAGGGTTAGAAAAAGGTTATGCTGAAGTAGGTCTCCCCAAGGAGAGAACCATGCCATGACGAGACTTCCTGTATGTCGAGATGACTATGGGTGGTTGTGATCTGTTCAGGACTGGTGTTCTGGGGAATGATCTGGGTTCAAGATCTGTATCAGGGATATATAGGCATGTAGAAGGTAACCAAGGCCATGGGAGAGATGTAACCTACCAGGGAGGGTGTGTATGCCAAGGAGGCTAGAGTTACCAGAAACATCACCCTTTGAGAAACAGGCAGATGAAGAGGGATTTGCAAAGATATAAAAGCCTGGTCAGAGACATAGGAAGAAAATGGGGAGAGTGTGTCATAGATATTCCATGATGACTACAAGCCAAAATCCAGATAGCATCCTGTTGAGATGTGGACAGTTTATTTTCCAAGATTAATTGGATGGAGAATTACTTTAACAATGGAGCAGTTTTCAGTCGACTCTTCTCTTGTTTTATATTCTTACGTATATTACACAGTTTCCCATATGCTGTTTTGGCAGAGATCTGTGCATAAATGCACTTCCATACATACATACGCACATATATATATTTGTAGGCACACATATATTTAAATCAATTAAACTAATATTTATTGTCTTGATTATGTACAGAACACTTCCTGTCCCAGGCAACGAGTTTGGCCAGATGCATTGCAATATGCCAAATACTGAGATTCAGTGGTGAGCAGAAACAGATAGCTCCCAAGCAGATGTCTCCCCTTGACATTGTTTGCTCTGCTGGGTATTTCCTTTTTTGCTTTGTAAATTTTTGGCATTATTAATTTCCAAATATTAGGTTGGTGTAAAAGTAATTACGGTTTCAGTCATTACTTTCAATGGCAAAAAACTGCAAGTACTTTTGCACCAACCTAATAATGGTTTACCTTTGCAGACACACTACGTGTCCAGTTGTCGTCTAGGGGATCTAGTTCATTCCTGTCCTACAGAAACCATTTAGTTCATTTGTAGCTTCTCAAACCCCTGGCACTCAATGGTGCCTGGGGCCAGCTTAACCAAGGGGCATACAAATATTCCCAGCATGGCCTACGGTGTGCGTGAGAATCACACCAATGCAGTGAACAGTGCTGCAGAGGAAGGCACAAAATGCCTGGATTAGTAAAGTCAATCAAGGAGCTAGCGAAAGCTTCATTTATTGAGCGCTAATCTAGTTCCTGGGATGTGGAAGTGAATAAAACACAGTAGGCCCTTGCCCTCAAGGAGCATATGTTCTGGTGGGGAAAGACATGCTCTAATCAGGTAGACAAATGAACAAACAACAACACAGATTGTCTTGAGTTTTGAGAAATGAAATGGAGTGATTTGATAGAGAAAAACTAAGAGTGGTGGGGAGCTGCTGCAGATGGCGGTCAGGGACAGCTTCTTGGAGAAGGTGACATTTGAGCTGAGCCGTGAAGAATGAGAGGATGAGAACGACTCAGCTGCAGAAGAGCCTGGGGAAGAGGGTTTCAGGTAGAGGAAATAACCAAGTGCAAGAGACCAGAGCTGGAAAAGAGCCCACTGGTGACGTGAGAAAGAAACCTGAGTTTTCTCATCTGTAAAATGATGTCAACGGTACTTACTGCAGAGGTTGTAGCATCATCTTTGAGATTATGATTATTGTCCTGTTCAGAAGTAGCTTCAACAAGGTAGATGCTTTCAGCAGGTCCAGGGAGCGAGATTCCTTAATTATGTTTATTTATTTATTTATTTATTTGAGACAGAGTCTCACTCTGTTGCCCAGGCTGGAGTGCAATGGCGTGATCTCAGCTCACTGCAACCTCTGCCTCTCGGGTTCAAGCGATTCTCCTACGTCAGCCTCCCGAGTAGCTGGGATTACAGGCGCCTGCCACCCCACCCAGCTAATTCTTGCATTTTTAGTAGAGACAGTGTTTCACCATGTTGGTCAGGCTGGTCTTGGAGTCCTGACTTCAGGTGATCCACCCGTCTCGGCCTCCCAAAGTGCTGGGATTACAGGTGTGAACCACTGAACCCAGCTGAGATTCCTTAGTTATATGCTGTGACTTTCAGTGGAGAATATGGCTTAGACCCTGAAACTGACAGTGACACAAAGTACATACACACACACACACACACAGCTCCCACACTGGATGTGGCTGCAGGATCTCACTCCCAGACTGCCACGGAGAGAGTGCAGATTTTGGCATTTAAGGCTCTCAAGAATTCAGCTCCCTTTCCACGCAGTCTGTGGGAGGAGCTGGTTGTCAGAGGCACAGAAGGAGGGGGGCGAGGCGGTGGGTGGGGACCAAGCCACTTAATTAGCATATCAACTCTAAGCCCCAGAAAACCTCCCGCAAAGTTTCCCTGCACCACTCCCCAGGGAGACAGGAGAACGGTTTGCAGCTAGCCATACTTAAAAGTTGCACAGGTGCCACGCCAGGGCACAGGCAACGAATTGAGTATGAAATCCGAGGATCAGCTGCGGAGTGGGGAGAAACAGGTGTTTCCTTGGGGAAACCGAAGAAGCAGGGAGAAAAAAGGCCAACAAAAAGAGCAAAGGCAAAAAACCAAACAACAAACAACAACAACAAACACAACAAAAAAACCCAGAGACAATTCAGAGTGTTTTTATTCATGGACTCTCTCCAGGCCTCAGAATACGGAGTACTTTCCTGTGTTAAAGGGGGTGTTAGGACAGAGTGTAGCACTTAAAAAAAAAAAAAAGGTCTTCGGCCAGGTGTGGTGGCTCATGCCTGTAATCCCAGCACTTTGAGAGGCTGAGGTGGATGGATCACGAGGCCAGGAGTTCAAGAACAGCCTGGCCAAGATGGGGAAACCCCGTCTCTACTAAAAAATTCAAAAATTGGTCAGGGGCAGTGGCGGGTGCCTGTAATCCCAGCTACTCGGGAGGCTGAGGCAGGAGAATCGCTTGAACTCAGGAGGCGGAGGTTGCAGTGAGCCAAGATGGTGCCATTGCATTCTAGCCTGGGCAGCAGAGCAAGACTCTGTCTCAAAGAAAAAAAAAAAGTCTTCTTGGCCGGGCACGCTGGCTCACACCTGTAATCCCAGCACTTTGGGAGCCTGAGGTGGGTGGATCACTTCTTGAGGTCAGGAGTTCGAGACAGGCGTGGACAACATTGTGAAACTCCGTCTTTACTAAAAATACAAAAATAAGCCTGGCGGTGGCGTGTGCTTGTAATCCCAGTTACTAGGGAGGCTGAGGCAGGAGAATCGCTTGAACCCAGTACGTGGAGGTTACAGTGAGCTGAGATCACGCCACCGCATGCCAGCCTGGGCGACAAAGTGAGACCCTCTCAAAGAAAAAAAAAAAGGTCTTCCTTATCTCAGTTCATAGCAGCACCATCCTCACAGCTGCTCAGATAAAAAATGTGCAGTTCTCCTGCCTCATTGTCTCACACCCCACATCCAATCTACCAGGAAATCCTATTGTTTCCACTTTCAAAATACATCCAGAACTTGACCAGACCACTTCTCCCACCCCCTCACCACCTAGCTGGTCTGAGAATCCATTGTGCCTTACCTAGGTTTGTGAAACGGTGTCCTTGTGGGTCCCCTGTTTCTACCCTCATCCCTTGAATCTAGTTTCAGTACACGGCTGGAGTGACCCTGTTAAAAGCAGATCAGGGGGAAGTGGCTTGCAGAGCCCCTTGCAAAGTTTTGGGAGGGGCCCTAGCAACAACTTTGTATGTTCATATATTTTTGTAAAATTTGCTAGATTAAGAGCTTTAAATTGCAGTTCTCGGTGTCTGATATATAGTAGGGTGACTACAGTTAATGTCAATAGATTGTACATTTCAAAATGGCAAGAAGAGGATAATTTGAATGTTCCTGATGTAAAGAAAAGATAAATATTTAAGGTGATGAATATCCCAATTACCCTCATTGATTATGCAAATGTATCAAGTTATTACAAAAATATCTATGTCTATTACCTATCGATAAAAGAATTTAAAAATAAAAAAAACCTCTTGGAATTCCCTCTCTCCAAATACAGAGCAATTGGTTAAGACTACTGTCTTATTTTATTTTATTTTATTTTCTAGAGGTAGGATCTCACTCTGGAATGCTATGGTGCAGTCATAGCTCACTGCAGCCTTGAACTCCTGGGCTCCAGTGATCCTCCGGCCTCGGCCTCCCAAAGTCCTGAGATTGCAGGCCTGAGCCATTGTGCCCAGCCATGATCTCTTTCCACTCTGATTTTCCTCCACTGCACCTCCTCTCTTGATCGATAGTACTGGAGTGCCTGGGAGAAGTCTGGGAATCTGATGGAGAGTGAGATGAGTTGGGTTTGCATTCTTATTTGTTTGGTGGGTTATATTTATGTGTGATTCACAGTAACCTCCATATATAGTAAATTTATTGTTAGCTGTCCCAGTGTAGGACTGGCTTCCAGGAAAATTTACACCACCTATGTGCTCAACCGAGGTCATACTGTGACATGAGAGCATCCTATGTTGCCATGAGAGCATCCTATGTTGCCCAGCCCCAGGAGTGTGTGGGTATTAGATGGTTTATTAGTTTCCTATTGCTGCTGTAACAAATGATCACAATATTGGTGGCTTAAGACAACAGAAATGTATGCAATCATAGTTCTGGAGGCCAGATGTCTGAAATCAGCATTTTGAGCTAAAATCAAGGTGTTGGCAGGGCGACCCTGCCTCTGGAGGGTCTACAGGAGAATCTATCCCTGCATCTTCCAGTTCTGGTGGCTGTAGACATTCTTTGACTTGTAGCTGCATCCCTCCAATCTCTGCCTCCAGGATCCCATTGCCTCCTCCTCTTCTGGGTGTGTCTAGTTTCCCTCTGTCTCTCTCTCTTACAAGGACACTTGTCATGGCATTCAGGGCTCACCCAGATAATCCAGAAAAATCTCCTCATCTCAGGATCCTTAACAGTGTGGTCCAAGGAGATGCAGACGCACCATCGTTGGGGCTTCTGGCAAAAACTATTTGCTTTTTCCTGGGAAAACAGTAGGAAGTGAAGATTCATGCTCAGGAACTTTGGCCATTTTTGGCTTGGCATGGGGAGCCAGCTGGAGATGAAGCCAATACACAGAGACTGCCAAGGCTTAGGACAGCAGGGAGAGATGGAGCCAAGTCCTCCTTACATGTTGTTATGAGCCTCTGGATCACACACAGCCTGAAGGCCTTCTCCCCACCTCTTGCCTTTTCGGTTATGGAAGCCAGTAACTTCCCTCTTTCTTTTAAGGCAGTTTGAACAAGATGTACTGTCATGTACATCAAAAAAGAGTTCTCATTGATATTCTCTCTCTTTTTTTTTTGAGACAGGATCTCAAATTTCACATTATTCTTGTAAATTTGGAGTGCAGTGGCACGATCTCGGCTCACTGCAGCTTTGACCTCCCAGGTTCAAGTGATCCTCCTGCATCAGCCTTCCAAGTAGCTGTGATTACAGGTGCATGCCAGCAGGCTGATTAGCATGCCAGGCTAATTTTTGCATTTTTAGTAGAGATGGGGTTTTGTCATGTTGAACTTTTGGACTCATGCGATCTGCCCACCTTGTCCTGCCAGTGTGTTGGGATTACAGGCGTGAGCCACCATGCCTGGCCACATTGATATTCTCTTTAAGCCTCAGTCTTTCATCTTAAAATGGGGGCTAAAATACCCCATTGGAGCGATGGAAAAATTTAAATAAGATGGCTTATGTAAAGCATATATGTTGGTTCCTGGTACATAGAGATTGTCTTTGTGAATGGTGACTATTAAGATGTAACAGTACTATGATTAGAGAAGAACTAATACAACTTCTATTTTTTTCTCCAACTTTTAAGTTCAGGGGTACGTGTGCAGGATGTGCAGGTTTGTTGCATAGGTAAACGTGTGCCATGGTGGTTTGCTGCACAGATCATCCCATCATCTAAGTATTAAGCCCAGCATCCATTAGCTATTCTTCCTGATGCTCTCCCTTGCCCCACCCCAACAGGCCCCAGTGCGTGCTGTTTCCTTCCCTGTGTCCGTGTGTTCTCATCATTCAGCTCCCACTTACAAGTGAGAACATGTGATGTTTTGTTTTCTGTTCCTGTGTTAGTTTGCTGAGCATAATGACTTCCAGCTCCATCTATGTCCCCACAAAAGACATGATCCTTTTTATGGCTGCATACTATTCCATGGTGTGTACGTACCACATTTTCTTTATCCAGTCTATCATTGACGGGCATTTAGGTTGATTCCATGTCTTTGCTGTTGTGAATAATGGTGCAGTGAACATAGATGTGCATGTATCTTTGGAATAGAATGATTTGTATTTTTTTGAGTATGTACCCAGTAATGGGATTGCTGGGTCAAATGGCATTTCTGCCTGTAGGTCTTTGAGGACTTGCTACACTGTCTTCCACAGTGGTTGAACTAATATACACTTCCCCCCAACAGTGTAAAAATGTTCCTTGCCAGCAATCTCGCCAGCGTCAGTTGTTTTTGACTTTTTAATAATAGCCATGCTGACTGGCGTGAGATGGTATCTCATTGTGGTTTTGATTTGCATTTCTCTAATAATCAATGATGTTGAGCTTTTTTTCATGTTTGTTGGCCGCATATGTATCTTCTTTTGAGAAGTGTCTGTTCATGTCCTTTGCCCACTTTTTAATGGGGTTGTTTTTTTCTTGTTAATTTTTTTAAGTTCCTTATAGACTCTGGATATTAGACCTTTGTCAGATGGATAGATTGCAAAAATTTTCTAACTAATACAACTTCTAAATAGCTGGGTACATTTGTATTATATTTATTAAAATTGTAGGACCTTACAATCCAATGCTCTATACAATCCTGAAAGTCTACTGCGAACATCCATTTATTTGCCTGGCCCAGGGATGGCTACCTCCTGGGATGTCAAACTCACTACCCAGAGTTGATCCACTCCATCCTGCTTTTGGATTGAGCCAAAAACTATCTCTACAGTTCTTGGTTCCATTTGTTTAAGGGTGGGGGATGGGGAGCAAAATGAGTCCAATACTCTAGTCTCACTATTCTTTCTTTCCCCGTTTTTTAGAGATAAGATCTTGTTCAGTAGCCCTGGCTGGAATGCAGCAGCTCTATCACAGTTCACTGCAGCATAAAACTCCTGGGCTCAAGCGATCCTCTGGCCTCAGCCTCTCGAGTAGCTAGGATTATAGGTGCATGCCACCCCATCTGGTTCTACATTATTATTGATTCTCCAGTAGATTCACCTTTGGGAATCTTGTCTGTTGTCTGCGTGTACTGTCATGTTCCCCTGTCTACTCAGGGCTTGAGGATCGTGCCAACTTTGGTGGAGCAATGGGCAGGTGGGAAGCACACATGCAAGTATCTATAGAGAAAGCTTCTTGTGCACACACATATGCATTTGTATGTGTGCTTATGTTCACCCATTTATCAGATTCAGGTCCATCCCACCTTCATTCAATTTCAGGAACATTTGGTTTGCATCCACGCATACTGCGTATTTGCATCATGTACAGTTTGCATGCATTGGAATTGCACCTAGAGGCACTTTTCTAGTTGTCAATTTTTGTAGCTTTAATGAGATTCCCAGGGCCACACTTTCCTGAGTAGACCCTTAGACAGATAGCTCCACTCAGAACATGCTGGCATGGATTAAGCAGATGAAGTGAACCCTGAGAAGGAGCCGTGTGTGTGTGTTGCCTGCACATCTGTGTCAACAGCGAGTACTAGGCTGCAGAACTCCCTGCCATGTCTGCTGAGCCATGTCTGAGGTTCAGGCCTCCAAAGTCTTTTCAGGAACCTCCTCCTTACTGGGGCTCTTGGGCAGGCCTTGGGGTGGGCTTTACCTTCCCCACATTCCACATGGGGGTTGGGGAGAGCAGCTGAGTGGATCTGGCAGGCAGTAAAAACCTCTGGGGAAAAGGGGGACTCAGAGGAACCTGGGAGATGCAGAAAGCAGGGCAGGTGCTTTTCTTTATGGGTAATCCTTTATTTAATCACTTATTCAATCATTGCCAAATGCCTTGAGGGTTGAGTCCTGGTCTCATCAGGAGCCTGTCTTCTTTCTTGCTGGCTAAGCTCAATATCTGTTAATCAGGCATTTTCTATGTTCCAGGGTTAGGAGCTGGAGATACAATAGTAATATGACTTGGCTTTGTGTTCCCACCCAAATCTCATCTTAAATTGTAATCCCTGTAATCCCCACGTGTCAAGGGCAGGACCTGGTGGGCGGTGACTAGATCATGGGGGTGGTTTCCCCTGTGCTGTTCTCGTGATAGTGAGTTCTCATGAGATCTGATGGTTTTATAAGTGTTGGAGCTTTCCCCCAAAACACTACTTGCTCTCTCTCAGCTGCTACCGCGTGAGATGAGCCTCTTCCCCATCTACCATGACTGAGTTTCCTGAGGCCTCCCCAGCCATGTGGAACTGTGAGTCAATTAAACCTCTTTCTTTTATAAATTACCCAGTCTCGGATATGTCTTTAGAGCAGTGTGAGAACTAATACAAATAGGAAGCAAAGCAGAAGTCTCAGCTCCAGCAGGGCCCAGTCCAATGGAGGAGGTGCACGTTAATCCATTAATCACACACATATGAATGATGGTTGGGGTGCTAGGGTGGGGTAGGATGTAGAGGAGTCAGGGCAATTCAGGAGGGGTTCCTGGAGGCAGTGATATTGGCTCTGAGACCTGAAATATGCACAAGAGTTTATAAAGTGAAGAGCATTTTAGGCAGAGGGAACTGTATGCAAAGGCCTATGACAAAAGTGTATAGGAGATTGAAAGAGATTCAGAGGGCAAAACCAGGTAAAGCTGGGAGCAGGGAAAGTGGGTGCCAGACCGCATAGGCCCCACAGGTCAGCTTGGGGATTTTGGTGTTTGTTGGAGGAGCAACAAGTGTATAGAAATCAACAATCAAGGCTGGGTGTGGAGGCTCACACCTGTAATCCCAGCACTTTGGGAGGCCGGGGCAGGCAGATCACTTGAGGTCAGGAGTTGGAGACCAGCCTGCCTAACGCAGTGAAACCCCATCTGTAAGAAAAAAATACAAAAGTTAGCTGGGCATGGTGGCATGCGCCTGCAGCCCCAGCCTTAGGAGGCTGAGGTGGGAGAGTTGCTCGAACCCAAGAGGTGGAGGTTGCAGTGAGCAGAGATTGTGCCACTGCACTCCAGCATGGGCAACAGAGACTCTGTCTCAAAAATTCAATGTAGAAGTAGAAACCGATGATTACTTCAAGAAAGTAAGGGGATTTCTAATCTGCCTTTATTGTATTTAATGTGTTTATTGCATCTCCCTCACACTAGATTGTTAGGTCCATAAGAGCAGGGTCGGAACTGTCCTGTTTGTTGCCAAATCATCATTGCCTAGAACAGGGCCTTACACCCTAACTGGTGCTTAATAAATGTTCCTCGAGTGCATAATAAAGAGATGTACAGGTAAGTAGCATTCTATCAGGGTCCATAGTAGAAGAGATTACTCTGACTGGTTGGAGAAGGTTGGAGTCAGGACCAGCTTCGTAATTTTTGGGGCCCAGTAAAAATTGAAAATTCAACACTGCTAATTCAAAAATGGTTACAAATTTCAAATTGGTGACAGCAAAGCATTAAAGCATTAATTTGGAGTCCTTCCAAGTATGGAGGCCTGTGTGACTGCACAGGTCACAGGCCCCTGAAGCCACCCTGGCTGGAGTTGATTCTGGAAGGCGTCATAGGGGAGGAGGCATTGGAGCTGCTTCAAATCTGGGACTGGGGAAGGACATTCTCAGAGAAAGGAACAGAACAGCACAGGCAGGGGGTGGACAACTGCCCAGGGAGCAGTGAGTCCTGATTAAAGGCCAGGGGAAGTGGGTGGATATTTTCTTCTACTATTAAAAAAAAATAAATAAAGGCAAGTCTCCCTCCTCTGAGCTCTATTTTGGGGTGGGTTTTATTAATAACAGATGAGCTTGGGCTCTGGAGACCTCAGGAGTAATTCATCATTTTCATCAGGGCTTGATGAGGCCTCAGAACCACGCAGAAGCTCATCCCGAAGTGTTTCGGGTTTTTTTTTTTTTTTTTTCTTTTTTCTGCTTAGCAACTGAACAGGAGCCACCAGCAAGGAGGGCATTTGCTCAAACACAAACCCTTGGCACGATGCCTGCCGATGTCAGCAACTGTGCTGCCTGGCATCTGCTGTGGTGAGGTCAGAGTGGAGCATGGTGCCTTGTGTTTGCATGCCAGCAAGGGGGTGACAGACGCGATATTGGGTGGAAGAAAACATGAGCGGGATATGCTGGTGGCAGAGTGAGGTCTGGGGGCTGGTATGAGAGGGAGACTGGTCAAAGAGGTGGCTTGTCAGGTTAAAGAGCATGAGTACCACTGTAGGAGCTCTGCGAGGCTTGACTTTGCACTTCGTGCTACTCTCCTAGGGCTGCTGTAACCAATAACCACAAACTGGGTGTCTTAAAAGGATACAAATTGATTTTCTCACAGTTCTGGAGGCCAGAAATTCCAAGTCAAGGTGTTGGCAGGGCCATGCTCCCTCTGAAGGCTCTAGGGGACCTTCCTTGCCCCTTCAAGCTTCTGGTGGCTCCTGGCAATTCTTGGCATTACTCAGCTTACAGCTGCATTATTCCAGTTTCCGCCTTTGTTGTCATATGGTGCACTTCCCTCTGTGTTTTTTACAAGCTCCCCTCTCTTATGAGAACACTGGCTGGGCTCTGTGGCTCATGCCTGTAATCCCAGAACTTTGGGAACCCAAGGTCAGTGGATCGCCTGAGGTCAGGAGTTTGAGACCAGCCTGAGGAACATGGTAAAACCCTGTCTCTACTAAAAATACAAAATTAGCCAGGTGAGATGGCGAGTGCCTGTAATTCCAGCTACTTGGGAGGCTGAGGCAGGAGAATCACTTGAACCTGGGAGGCGAACTTTGCAGTGAGCTGAGATTGCACCATTGCACTCCAGCCTGGATAATAAGAGAGAAACTCCATTTCAAAAAAAAAAAAAAAAAAAAAAAAAAACCCAATCATTGGGTTTAGGACCCATCCAAATCCAGTATGACTTCATCTTAACATGATTACATTTGCAAAGACCCTATTTCCAAATAAGGTCACATTTACAGGTAATGAAACTTGAACATATCTTTTAAGGGGACACAATTTAACCCACAGTCCACTCCAAATACCCTTTGCTTCAAAGGTGTTAAAGATCATAAGTAATACCTGCATAGAGTATTGTACTTTGCAAACTGATTCTGTACACCCTATCCCTTGACTCATTTGCTCAGCAGCTCTGTCAAGTAGTTTGGGAGGAGACTTTATCTCCATTTTGCAGTTGGAGAAATTAAGATACAACACATTTTAAGTGGCGGCAAAGGGCACATGTGAGGCTGTTAATAATATTTAAGGAAAAGACAGGAACTGGATGGCAGGAGAGAGAAGGGAGGAAAAGGAGGTAACAGAACTGGAGAAATGAGACTGGCCTCTGAGAAATGCTCCTGAATCAATACTCACTGTTTAGGGATCACGTTCCTGTCTGCTTAGCCCTATAGCCAACAATTCAACCTTTATTGAACATGTACTGTAGGATGGGGACTGTGCCAAGCCCATTACCTGTATCCTTTCAATTAATGCTCACATCAACCTGATGTTGTGGGTATTACTATCACAGGTTGAGTATCCCTTATCCAAACAAAATGCCTGAGACCAGAAGGGTTTCATATTTTGGTTGATTTTTTTTTTAATCTTGAAATATTTCATTATACTTCCTGGTTCAGCATCCCTAATCTGAAAATCTGAAATTCTCCAAAATTTGAAACTGTGTGAGCACCAACATGATCCTCAAAGGGAATGCTCATCGGAACATGTGAAGTTTGGATTTCTAGGGTCAGGTTACTCAACCTGTATTCCTCATTTCCAGAGCAGGAACTGAGTGAGGCTCATGGAGGTGGTAAATGGAGATGCCAGGATTCATATCCATGTAGTCTAAATCTAAAGCTCCCACTCCATCTCTGTGCCTTTCCTGCTGCTGGCCGGGATGGAGGCAAAGGTAGGGTCAATCCATGTCCTGTCAGGACCTATGTTGAATGGCAGGGTGTGACTATGGATGGGCTAGAGCTGGAATCCCATTCAGCAGGAAAGAGGAGCTGATCATTACAGAGGCATCTGTCAGATGGTTGGAAAAGAGGGTTATGAAAGAAAATTGGCTATAAAGTTGTTTTGAGAGGTAAGTCACAATGGTACAGATCAGAGGTTAGCATCTTTTCTTTTTTAAAGGCCATGCAGTCTCTGTCACGACTACTCCACATACAACACACAAAAGAATGAGCACGGCTGTGTTCCAAAAAAACTTTATCAATATCGAAATTTGAATTACATATGCTTTTCATATGTCACGAAATACTATTTTTCTTTTGATTTTTTCCCCCTATTATTAAAACATATAAAAACCATGTTTGGCTCACAGGCTATTCAAAACCAGGTGGCAGGCTGGATTTGGCTGTGGGCTGTAGTTTGCAGAACCCTGGTATAGACTCAAGCTGGTCCTTGTTTGCTGAGACACACAAGGATTTAGGCTCATGGGAAGGATATGAGAGAATATGGTTAGGCAAGAGAGTTTCCACTCAAAAAGTGACAAGAGCAAAAGGAGGCCGAGCAACAAGCATGATTCCTGAAGAGCACATTCTAACTAGTTAATCCCCCAAAGTTCTAGCATTCAGGACTGCGCCATAAATACAGAAAGGGGAAGACATGAAGGCTCTGCCTTAGGAACCCTGAGCCCAGTGTGCAGATAAATGCCCATTCCCAGAGCTTCCGCTGTCAACAGCACTCAAGTTCCTGTTGCCTCCTGAGGTGTCCATCAGCAGTGGGTTGAAGGCAGGATGGGGCCAGGTCCTTGAGCCAGCTGGAGGCTGTGGGGCTGGCCAGTCTTGCCTTTCCAGGGCATGGAAGGAGAGTGCAGGCAACAGCACCTATTGAGAGGCTGGGAGAAGGGCTGCCTGAATGAAGTATGGACAGATCAGAGAGGCATGTAGGGTGTTTTGTGAGTGGGGTGTGTGGAGGGTGGGGAGTTGCAGGAACCTCACTGCTCTTGAGCAGGAAAAGTGTGAAGTGAGCCCATCCTCTCATTTTTCAGATTGATTCACTGTACTTTCTTTCCTGGAGTGGCTACTGTGCTAGGCCCTTTGGGGAGGAGGATGGAAAAAGGTGGCTCCTCCCCAAACTGAAAACTATTCAAATATCCATTCGCTGGAAAATGGGTAAACAAAACGTGATGTATTCTTTTGATGGGATACTATTTGGCACTAAAAATAAATGAACTACTGTTACCTGCTATGACATGGCTGAACCCCTAATATATAATGCTAAGTGAAAGATGCTAGATGCAAAAGATGACTACTTATTTATTGTATGATTGATTCCACTAATACAGAATGTCCAGAAATGGCAAATTTATAGGTCAGAACGCAGACCAGTAGTTGTTGACTGGGCGTGGTGGCTCACGCCTGTAATCCACTACTTTGGGTGGCTGAGGTGGGCAGATCATCTGACGTCAGGGGTTCGAGACCAACCTGGCCAGCATGGTGAAACCCCATCCCTACTAAAAATACAAAAAATTAGCCAGGCATGGTGGTGCATGCCTGTAATCCTAGCTACTCAGGAGGTTGAGGCACGAGAATTGCTTGTCTGAGAGGCAGATGTTGCAGTGAGCCGAGATCATGCCCCTGTATTCCAGCCTGGGCAACAGAGCAAGACTCTGTTTCCAAAAAAAAAAAAAAAAAAAAAAAAAGTAATTGTTTAGGCCTGGAATTGGAAGTGGGAATTAACAAGGGAACTTTTTGAGGTGATGGAGTTGTTTTAAAACTGAATTGTGAGAGCTGTGTAAGTCTATAAATTTAATAAAAGTCATAGAATTGTATCCTTACAATGGTTAATTTTATGGTATAGAAATTAGACCTCAATAAAGCTGTTAAAACCACAAGAAAAAGAAAGAAAAAAGCTAGCTCCTGCCTTCACATTCCAGCTCTAACACTAACTGGCTGTGTGACCTTGGGTAAGCTGCTGAACCTCTCTGAGCCTCAGTTTCCTCATGTGCAAAAAAAAGTAGCTAGCTGCCTTCTGGTGGGAGGGTGGTTTTGAGGATTTCAATGGCGCAACTTGGCTTCATGTGCGTTGCACATAGCATGTCCTCAGTGAGTGCAATGATATGCCATGCATCTGCCAAGCACGGGCATGGCATTTGTTTTTTTGTTTTGTTTTGTTTTGTTTTGTTTTGAGACGGAGTCTTGCTCTGTCACCCAGGCTGGAGTGCAGTGGTGCGATCTCGGCTCACTGCAAGCTCCGCCTCCCGGGTTCAGGCCATTCTCCGGCCTCAGCCTCCCAGGCAGCTGGGACTACAGGCGCCTGCAACCACGCCTGGCTAATTTTTTGTATTTTTAGTAGAGACGGGGTTTCACTGTGTTAACCAGGACTATCTCGATCTCCTGACCTCGTGATCCGCCCGCCTCGGCCTCCCAAAGTGCTGGGATTACAGGCGTGAGCCACCGTGCCCGGCAAGGGCATGGCATTTGTTGAAGGTCGCTGAAAATCTGAGCCCCCAGGGAAAAACCCTTTGCCACCACATCTCAGAGTTAATCTCTCCCTCCTAGCTGGCTTTCAGCCACCTACAGGGCAGGTTGACTTCGCAAATTCCCTTTGAGATGCAAAACCCAGCCGGCTGTCTTTGCGTCTCCCTTCCCACCAGCAAGCACACCCCTTCCTGGGGCAGACCCAAGGAACTCATCAGACATTCGAAGGCGGGAACTGCACATTTTTAACAATTGAGATGCAAAGAAAAAAAAAGCCCGAAATTAAATCCAGCAATTAAGCTCTAATTGCGCAATTACTTCACCGTGTGGCTCAGTGCCAGGGTTGGGAGACTTGAGCCACAAATGGTGTTTTTGTGCAAACTAGGGGAGGGGGAGGTGAAGGAGACAGGGCTAAGGAGGTGATATCCGGGGACCAGGAAACAAAAGCATTTAAAAATTAGACATCTTGCCAATGACTTGGTGCCAGTCTTCTGACTGGCAGGGCCATGGGGTGGGCTGGGGTACTCGGGGGCTTTTTCAGGACTAAAATCCGTAAATATACTGAGTTTGTGGCTTTCTTTAAGCAATTCCCTCTGGTCTGTCTTCTAGTGAGGTCATCTCTCTGTATGCCTGGGGTGGGTACCCCTCTGTTTAAGGTTTGGGGTTGGGGAGTCCTCTCTGTATGCCTGGGGTGGGTTCCCCTCTGTTTAAGGTTTGGCGTTGGGAAGTCCTCTCTGTATGCTTGTGGGGGGTGCCCCCCTGTTTAGGGTTTGGGGTGGGGTGGGGGAGTCCTCTGTATGCTTGTGGTGGGTGCCCCTCTGTTTAGACTTGGGGTGGGGGAGTCCTATCTGTATGCCTGGGGTGGGTACCCCCCTGTTTAGGGCTTAGGGTAGGGGAGTCCTCTCTACGCCTGGGGTGGGTTCCCCTCTGTTTAAGGTTTGGGGTTGGGGAGTCCTCTCTGTATGCCTGTGGGGGGTGCCTCCCTGTTTAGGGTTTGGGGTGGGGTGGGGGAGTCCTTTGTATGCTTGTGGTGGGTGCCCCTCTGTTTAGACTTGGGGTGGGGGAGTCCTATCTATGCCTGGGGTGGGTGCGCCCCTGTTTAGGGCTTAGGGTGGGGGAGTCCTCTCTGTATGCCTGGGGTGGGTGCGCCCCTGTTTAGGGCTTAGGGTGGGGGAGTCCTCTCTGTATGCCTGGGGTGGGTGCGCCCCTGTTTAGGGCTTAGGGTGGGGGAGTCCTCTCTGTATGCCTGGGGTGGGTGCCCCCCTGTTTAGGGCTTGGGGTGGGGGAGTCCTCTGTATGCCTGTGGTAGGTGCCCCTCTGTTTAGACTTGGGGTGGAGGAGTCCTGTCTGCATGCCTGCGGTGTTTGGGGTTTGGGGTGGGGAGTCCTCTCTGCATGCCTGGGGTGGGTGCCCCTCTGTTTAGGCTTAGGGTGGGGGAGTCCTGTCTGCATGCCTGGGGTGGGTGTTAGTTTCCTCATCTGCAAAATGGATAGAATAGTAATACGTACCTCAGCCCCTTTGTTTTGGCTTGGGGTGGGATTGTCCCCTCTCTGCATGCCTGGGGTGGGTGCCCCTCTGTTTAGGCTTGGGGAGGGGAGTCCCTTTCTGTAGACCTGGAGTCTTTGAGCTTTATGGTTGGTGGTGGGTCCGGGAACTGTGTCCAGACTTCCAGAGCATGTAGAGGAAGAGAGTGCCCAGAGAGCATCTAGAGAGCTGGGAGGGGCTTGCATCAGTTGTTCTGCCTGGTGGATCCATATTTGTGTGCTGAGAAGATTTGGGAAATGAGAAGCTGCTGTTCCACCATTTCAGTCTGTGGATTCCATGGGGAGTGTTGAGAACAGCTTCTCTGCCTGTCATTCATTTACTCAACTTGTACATTTCTCTCACTCGCTAATTCTTCAACTAGTATTTATGGAGCATCTAATTTGTACAAGGTACTCTGCTTGGCTTTATGGGAGAAAACAAAGATTGAACATGGCTCTTGCTTTCAAGGAGTATGGAGAGAAGACATGTGTAGGATGATCTGGAAGTTATTGAGCACCTACTATGTGCCAAATGCTACTGTGGCACTTTACACAGGTTCTTGTTGAATCCCATAATGTCCCTCTGAGGTAGAAATTACTATCATTTCCATTTTGGAGATGAGGATACTGGCACTGGGGAGAGGTCATAATGCCTCCCTCCCTAAGGTTGTCAAGGTCATATAGTAAGTCAGTCTGGGAGATCTGGGACTGACTGGAGTCCAGCTGAGTTTTGATTCTAAAGCCAGTGACGACTTCGTGCCCTCAAGGTAGAAAGCGGTTTGTTTTCCAAAACAACAAAAACATGGCTGTGCCCTCTCTCTCCCTCCTCTCAATGGAAGACCAAAAGTGAAATGGGGAAAACAAAGCGGGCATGGTAC
Organism: Pongo pygmaeus; assembly: GCF_028885625.2. Classification (NCBI taxonomy): domain Eukaryota; kingdom Metazoa; phylum Chordata; class Mammalia; order Primates; family Hominidae; genus Pongo; species Pongo pygmaeus. Next base: position 143,375,721 of record NC_072380.2, read on the forward strand.
TGATGTTGTCACCAGGAACCATGGCAGGTTTGGCCATTCTGGCAGAATCCTTGGCACCTTCCTCGGCTGAGCAGCTGGCACGACAGCCACAGGGTATTCTGGGCTTGCACCAGCTGAGCTCCTGCCACGTCATACAAGTGCCAAAATCACACTCCAGTGGGTTGCCAAAGATAAAGAATTGCTTGGAGGGAAATTCCATATTCTATGTTGCAGCCAGCACAAAAGCTCCGGAACTCTAGCTATGAAAGAAATCACACGCAGGCATAAGAACCTCCTGCACTGTGCACGAGAAGCTTTCAGACCAGAGCCACAGGAGGGAACTGGAGGGGGACAATGTGAATTACAGTCTCTCTTGTGATCATCTGGCCTCCTGAGACTTTTCCAGCCTAATCTGCTGCTGCTGCTTCTCCAGATGCAGTTGATGTTTAGCTGTAAGTGATGCACCCCCCATCCCCCACCTATGAGCTAATTAGATCATGAGCATTCTGCCCTCATAATTGGGATTAATGCCTCTGTAAAAGAGGCCCCCGGGAGCTAGTTAGCGCTTTTCACCATGAGAGGACACAGCAAGAAAGCATCATCTATGAACCAGAAATTGTGCCCTCATCAGACACCAAATTGCTGGCATCTTGGTCTTGGACTTCCCAGGCTCTGGAACCGTGAGAAATAAATTTCTGTTGTTTATAAACCACCCAGTTTATGGTATTTCCTTATAGCAGCCCAAATAGACAAAGAAGGGTGAAACAATTAGCTGCCATTTTGTGATTAATAAAGGATTATCAATAGGTGAAACCAGTCAGTTGATGAAAAATTTGCATTTTTGGCAGGGCGCGGTGGCTTCACACTTGTAATCCCAGCACTCTGGGAGGCTGAGGCAGGCAGATCACGAGGTCAGTAGTTTGAAACCAGTTTGGCCAAAATAGTGAAACCCTGTCTCTACTAAAAATACAAAAATTAGCCAGGCATGGTGGCATGTGCCCTGTAGTCCCAACTACTTGGAAGGCTGAGGCAGGAGAATTGCTTGAACCAAGGAGGCGGAGGTTGCAGGGAGCCAAGATCACACCACTGCACTCCAGCCTGGGCAACAGAGAGAGATTACATCTCAAAAAAAAAAAATTGCATTTTTGTTTGAAAATTTTGTAAACTGTCACCAACTGGACTTATTTGAAAAATATTCCACAAAAGCTCCACTGTGCCCATCAGCATACTCTTTGGCACCTTGCTTGAATATTTTTCTGGGTAAGCACAAATAGATCTACATTATACTTTTTAAAACATTTTTAGATCTACATTATACTTTTATTGGCTGCCTAATATTTCATAAAATAGATGTACCAAAATCGATTTATCTCGTTTCATAGTAATCAATATTTAGATTATTTCCAATGTTTTAATATTATAAATAATGCGATGAGAAGGCATATTAGATTTCTATGTCTCTGTGCTTCTAGATTTGGGCTTCCTGTATCTCTAGAAGTCTTTAAAACAAGTAATGACCAGTCCTCCTACATGGTTATGCTGATCATCTAAAGTATTTATTTATTTATTATTTGTTATTATTATTTTTTACATTTAGCTCAGATTGGACAACTTCAAGAAGGTGCCCCTGGTTATCTCACAGTTGTCAAGATAATAAAATAAATATTGGCCTGGTTATGGTAAAATCAGAAGTGATTGGGTCGAGTTTTCATATGTTAAAGAGAAAAACTCTTCATGACAATTGTTAAAGGTGGAAAGAAGACTTTATTCAAGAGGGACAGTTGCAGAGGGGGTTTTTCAGTAGGGGAAAGAAATCAGGCTCAACTCAGAATACAACAAGGACAAGTGGAGATTTATAGTCAAAAACAGGGTGGAAGAGGTCACTGGATAGAAAATTACTGTGAGGAAATATTAAAGCTAGAGAGACTCTTGCTATAACAATTCAACAGGATTCTTGCTGAAGGCAGGCTAGGGTGGTAAGATATCAGGTAAGTGATTTTCACTAAACTGACCCAGCAGGATTCTTGCTAAAACTGGACTAAGTAGGCCAAGGAAAGGGCCCAAGTTTGGGGCCTAGTTGAGAGAGCGCTGAGTCAGTTTTTTCAGGGAGAGGATCCTTGTCACGTGCTCAGCTTCCATGTCTGTGGTAATGTCCCAGCCCTGCTCAGAAGCTTTCAGTGACTCCACACTGATCTAGGGTGAAGTTTTCCCCTGCCTCCTTCCTTCTTGAGCATCTCCTCTGTGCCAAGTTGAGTAGTAGAGCTGTGATATGGTTTGGCTGTGTCCCCATCCAAATCTCATCTTGAATTGTAATCCCCATTTTCCCCATGTGTTGAGGGAGGAACCTGGTGGGAGGTGATTGGATCATGGGGGAAGTTTCTGCCATGCTGTTCTCGTGATAGTTTTCAAGAGATCTGATGGTTTTATTAGGAGCTCTTCCCGCTTCGCTCATTCATGCTCTCTCACCTGCTGCCACGTAAAACATGCCTTTGCTTCTCTCTTGCATTCTGCCATGATTGTAGTTTCCTGAGGCCTCCCCAGCCATGCAGAACTGTGAGTCAATTAAACCTCTTCTCTTTATAAATTACCCAGTCTAGGGTATGTCTTTACAGTAGTGTGAGAACACACTAATACAAGCTGAATACACAAGTTGCCTCCGGAAGCTGATGGGCTAGCAAGGGAAACAGCCATTCCAACAGCAGATTAAAGCCTTATAATTAAATAATAATATGGTAACCTGTGAGAAGTGCTTAGAATAGTGCCTGACACATAACAAGTACTCAATAAATATGGCTTTTCTTAATACTGCTGTTGTCTATCATGTGGCCTTCTATCATGAGGTTTTATCTGACCCCTGATCCACTCCTACTATCACCTGTTAGACATCCAGGTTGAATCCTCCTTTTCTATAAGGTATTTCTAATTATCTTCAAATTTCTTCCTTCAAATCCTTAGCATTTTGTTTAGTCTGTCTTGTAACTCTTAGAGCTTTCTACTTGGAATTATGATGCTATTTTTTTTATTCCATCTTTTTTTTTTTTTTTTTTTTGAGACAGAGTCTCACTCTGTTGCCCAGGCTGGAGTGCAGTGGCGCAATCTTGGCTCACTGCAACCTCCGCCTCCCGGGTTCAAGCGATTCTTCTGCCTCAGCCCCCTCTTTTTTCTTTCTTTTTTTTTTCCCCCAGAGACGGTCTCACTCTGTTGCCCAGGTGGGAGTGAATCATAGCTCATTGCAGCACTAAACTCCTGGGCTCAGATGATCTTTCCACCTCAGCCTCCCAAGTAGTTGGGACTTCAGGCATGCTCTGCCATGCCTGGCTGTTATTTATGTATTTCTTTTCAGAGATGAGGTCTCACTGTGTTGCCCAGACTGGTCTCGAACTCTTGGCCTCAAGCCATCCTCCTTTCTCAGCCTCCACAGTAGCTGGGATTTCAGGTACACGCCACTGTGCCCTGCTTGTTCCCTTTATAATACGGTAACCACGGGGAGGGAGGGATTCTTCCCTGCTCATATTTGTCTGTCCAGTCTCTGGCGCTGAGCTTGGTGCATGAAACCCCTAACATTTATTAGGCATCGTGGAAAGTATTTCCTGTGTATTGTCTCAGAAACAACATAGTGTCCGGACAAAAACTTTAGTGTCAGGTGGCCCACACTGGGCAAGTTTCTTATTTTCTCTTAGGTTTCTCATCTGTAAAGTGGGAATAATATTAGTACCCCCTTCGTAGGATGATTATAATGTCTTGTGGCTACAAGCCAAGGAATGTCAGGAATTGCTGGAAGCCAACAGAATGTCCCATCCCTGCTCAGAAGCTAGAAGAGGCAAGAAAGAATTCTTCATTAGGACCTTCGGAGAGAGCATGGCCCTGGTAACACCTTGATTTCAGACTTCTGGCCTCCAGAACTGTAAGAGGATAAACTTCCATTGTCTTAGACACCCAGTTTGTGGTTAATTTTCTACGGCAGCCCCAGGAAACTAATACAAGGACTGAATATGTGAACATTGGTGTAAAAAAAACAAAAACAAAAAACCTAGAACTATGCCTGGCCATAGTAAATACTAATGTAAATGTTTGTGAAATAAATCCTGTCTTAAAAATGTCACAGCTCCCTGAGGTAGGTGTTATTTTTATTCCTATCTTCCAGAGGAGGAAACTGAGGCTTAGGTCAAGCCCATAAATATGTGACAAATGAAATATCCTCCGTGTTCTCTCATTTCCCCCACTTAATTGGACCTCACCATTTTTAAATGCTCCATCCAGCTGAGGCTTCTTGAACATTTTATGACACCCTTTGCGTATAGACTGAGAGGTAACAGGAAATTCATATTTTGTTTGGGAAGGGCCTGGCCTATGATGCAGGAACAAATCCACCCAGCACCACGGTGTCTGCGTCGTGCAGAGTCTGGTGACTGTCCGGGGCAGCTGTGCTCTCTGCAGTCATTCCTGATCAAGGCTGCCTCATTTTGTGATGCCACTATATCAACCTATGGCTTCCAAGATGTCTGTGACAAATTAAAAAAAGCATGATGTGTATCATGTGTGCTCATAGCTGTGGGCCTGAATGGATCACATGGCATCCGATTAACTGGAAAGGTTGCTGGTAACTGTGGTCTTCCCTTGTGCCCAGGAAATGGAAAATGAAATAGGATTTGGTGAACATTTAGCTTTGGCTCAGTCACAGCCTCTAGACTTTAAAGCCATGTTTTTAAGGCCAAAGGTAGTTGTGGGCCAGGTGCGGTGGCTCACGTGCGTAATCCCAGCACATTGGGAGACCGAGGAGGGTGGATCACCTGAGGTCAAGAGCTCGAGACCAGCCTGCCCAATGTGGCAAAACCCCGTCTCTACTAAAAATACAAACAAAACATTAGCCAGGTGTGGTGGCATACGCCTGTAGTTCCAGCTACTCGGGAGGCTGAAGGAGGAGAATTTCTTGAACCCGGGAGGCGAGTGAGCCGAGATGTCGCCAGCGCACTCCAACCTGGGTGACAGAGCGAGACTTCGTCTCAAAAAAAAAAAAGTAGTTTGCTTGACAGTTCTCCACTGTGGGATTGTTTCTTACACTTGGTTTTGTTTGTTTTCTTTGCTTTAGCTGAGTTACCTCCTCTTGCCCTCTCTCAATAGCCTTCTGATCCTTATCGGTTAGGAAGGTCAAAATCACTCATTTACCACTTGGTTTTATTGCCAGCTGTGAGAATATAGGGCAAATGGGGGAAATAAAACATAACACACCATGATGAAGCTGAAGGAACAGTTTTTCTGTAATTACAGCTAGAATGTCAGTCTGCTTGGTGATGTATGTTGTGAACAGCAGTAAGAGGTGTGGACAGTGAAGGGCCTTTGAGTAGAGGTATGCTATGGTTTAAATGTTTTTGTCCCCTCCAAAAATTCATGTATTGGGAATTGAATCCCCAGTGCAACCATGTTGAAAGGTGGGGCCTAATGGGAGGTGTTTAGGTCATGAGAGCTCTGCCTGCATAAATGGACTAATGACACTCATTATAAAAAGTGTTTGCAGGCCAGGAGTGGTAGCTCACACTGTAATCCCAGCAGTTTGAGAGTCTGAGGGGGGAGGATTGCTTGAGCCCCGGAGTTCTAGACCAGCCTGGGCAACAAAGCAAGACCCTGTCTCTACAAAAAATAATTAAAAAATTAGCTGGGCACTGTGGCACATACCTGTAGTCCCAGCTACTCAGAAGGCTGAGGCAGGAGGATGGCTTGTGCCCAGGAGTTTGAGGCTGCAGTGAGCTAGGATCATACCACTATGCTCGCTCTAGCCTGGGTGACAGAGTGAGACCCCATCTCTAAAAGGCAAGTTTGAAGGAGTGGGTTTGCTCTCTTCTGCTCTTCTGCCACGTGAGGACACGGGGTTCCTCCCCTCCGGAAGATAGCAACAAGACTCTGTCTTGGAAGCAGAGAGATCAGGTCCCTCACCAAATGCATTGATGGCATTAAAGCTGTGAGGCCTGAGGTTTGCCCACTTTCCCTCTTGTTCACTCCACTTTTCATGAGAGGTTCTAACATCGAGAACTTGCATAAAGCCTGACATTTAGATCCCCGGTCACAGCCTGGGCTGGGAAAGAACAGGCAGGAGAAACAGTTTCTTTCTGTCCTGGAGGAATTTGTAAAATGGTGACCCACAACCTGAAAGTAGAAAAAAAATGTAAGGCCACTGAAAGACTGATTGATGTCTTCTGTGCAATGATGCTGCAGAAGGTCCCCTCCAGGCTACAGAGCTCTGGTCCCTGAGGCTAAAGATCTGGTTTGACGCCATCTGCTTGAACACTTAACAGCTTTGTGGCCTTCGGCAAGTCAATGAACCTCTCTGAGTTGCTGGTTTGCTGTAAGACCAAAGGAGACAATGAATGTGAAAATAATTTATTAATGGTGACACTCCATTCAATGCTAGGTATCCTCATTGATTTTATTTATGTTTTCTCTTGATGATGAATAGCAAATTTGGATTCTTTAGGAGCAGGTGACAGAAATAGGACTCTATCTTTCTTAAATCAAAAAGGGCTTTATTGGGAGAATATTGGGGTGCTCTCAGAAATGGAGAAAATTTGAGGAAGTAGATCTCTAAAAGGGTAGGAATCATTTCAGGTCCAGGGATTTGGGTGACAAAAACCAATAAAAAGCCTTGTAGCAGGGGTGGAGAATGGGGAGTGGGAGGGTGGGGAATCCACTCTGGCCTGATTCAAGGAAAAGAGCATCTGACTGGCTTAGCCTGAGCTCAGTGTCCACCACCTGGTCACGGAAGGAAGTTCACCTTGATTTACAATCCCACCAAGAGTGGGGGAGGGGTGGCTCCCCGAAGGGAAACTGGGGCGTTGTTGCCAGGAAAAGGAGCAATAGATGCTGGGCAGGGAACACAAGAAATAGAGATTAAAATAATCAAAGCACTTTACTTCCTGTGTTCCTGGCCCAGTGCGGGACTCTGTGGGGAGCTAAAGTAAAAGAAATCTTGATGCTGGGGATTTTTGATTTTTTTTTTTGCAAGTGGAACAGTGAGGGAGTTGGACTGGGGTGGGGGGCAGTGCTTCTAAGCCTGGCTATTCTCTAATTCCACAATGTGTTGGGTCTGATTGTTTAGCGCTCCCTCTTGGCAATTAACGTGAGTCCAGCCTTGTGTGGTTCAGGGTCAAAACTCGCTGTCAGCTCTCCCAGCCGCACCCCCGCAGCCCACCTCACCCATATTCCTTTATAGAGGGAGGGTTCTCTGCAGAAATTGGCTGGCTGCTGCTGGCTCTCATGCACTTTCCTATCTCAGGCACCGCCTGGTGTCAGAAGCCACTTCTGAGTCATCCCTCTGCCTTGTGTCAGAAGCCACTTCTGAGTCATTCCTTTGTGATCTTGCCTTAGGACAATGGTGAATAGTTGGTGTTTTTGTCATTTCTCTGGGTATGTCCTGAGTTGAAAGCAAAGAGGAAAGGACATAGATGCATTTCTGTTTTCTCTGGGCTTACAGATCCTTTGCTCAGAAATTTTTGTAAAGATAACTATGATTGCTCTTATGACTAGGACATGAACAAAGTCTATGGCAGAGAACTTGACATAAAGAAGAAATCAAGTATTACCCTTAATCCCATCATCCCACCACACAGTGTCATCATTGTGAGATCTATCCTTACCGTTTTATTTTATTTATTTATTTTTTTTGAGACGGAGTCTTGCTCTGTCGCCCAGGCTGGAGTGCAGTGGCGCAATCTCAGCTCACTGCAAGTTCCGCCTCCCAGGTTCACGCCATTCTCCTGCCTCAGCCTCCCGAGTAGCTGGGACTACAGGCGCCCGCCACCATGCCCAGCTAATTTTTTGTATTTTTAGTAGAGACGGGGTTTCACCGTGTTAGCCAGGATGGTCTCGATCTCCTGACCTCGTGATCTGCCTGCCTCGGCCTCCCAAAGTGCTGGGATTACAGGCGTGAGCCACCGCGCCCGGCAACCCTTACCGTTTTATTTCAGTGGACTTACAGATGCTCCTTGATTTGTGATGGGATTGTCCCAATAAACCCATCGTAAGTTGAAATATCATAAGTTAAAAAAAAAGCACTTAAGACCCCTAACCTACTGAACACCAAAGCTTAGCCTGGCCTACATTAAACATGCTCAGAACACATACATTAGTCTACAGTTGGGCAAAATTATCTAGCAACATGGTGCACTGGAGAGTATTTGTTGTTTACCCTTGTGATTGTGTGGCTGACTGGGAGCTGTGCTCATAGCTGCTGCCCATCATCTTGAGAGAGCATCGTACCACGTATCACCAGCCCAGGTAAAGAGCAAAATTCCAAATTTGAAGTGTGGTTTTTACAGAGTGTATATCAGTTTTGAACCATTATAAAGTCAAAAAATTGTAAATCAAACTATCATAAGATTGGCACTGTTCATATATACCTAGATAAATGCATGGAAATTTTTCTAACTTCTGATATTTACAGAGGCAGTTGCCACTGGGTGAAACCTCAATATCACATACTCAATTTTGCCCAATGAAGGAAAAAATTCATTGTCAATTTGCATTGCCAGAATGGGATATTGAAACCGAGACCTAATTGCATAATGGTTAAGAGCTTGACTTCTGTAGTAATAAAATGTAACATTTATAAAGCATTTTCTCTGTTCTAAGCACTTTCTATGTACAGTACTAGCTGTCTTAGTTTGTTTGCTGCTGCTATAAAAGATATACCCACAGACTAGGTAATTTATGAAGAACACAGATTTGTTTAGCTCATGGTTCTGGAGGCTGAGAAGTCAAAGAGCATGGTACAGGCATCTGGAGAGGCACATCGAAAAGGTGGGTGGATGGGTGAAGGGTGGAAGTGAGCACAGGAGACAGAGAGGGAATGTAGGCTGAACTGAATCCTTTTATTAGGAACACACTCCCGTCATGATGGCATTAGTCCCTTAATGAGAGCAAAGACCTTATGATCTAATCATCTCTTAAAGGCCCCACCTCTAAATACCATTACATTAGCAATTCGATTTCAACATGAGTTTTGGAGGGGATATTTAAAGCATAATATTAGCCATCTATTTTTTGTAACAAGCAGTGAGGCGGGAGTGATGACTATTGTTTCCATCTTACAGATGAGGACATGGAGCATAAAGAGATCAAGTAACTTGCTCAAGATCGCGTAGCTACTAAGCAGAAGAGCTGGGATGTCAGCATGGCTGCCTGTCAGGGCCATGCTCTTAACTGCTGTGGTACACTGGCTCTCCATGGCTAGAATATGAGCTTCATGATGGGGAGGAGTGCTGTTCACTGTTCCATTCCCAGGGTCTAGCACAGATGCTCAATGAATACTTATTTTATTTTAGAGATGGAGTTTCACTCTTGTCACCCAGGCTGGAGTGCAATGGCACGACCTTGGCCCACTGCAACCTCCACCTCCCAGATTCAAGTGATTCTCCCACCTCAGCCTCCTGAGTAGCTGGGATTACATGCGTGCGCCACCACGCCTGGCTAATTTTGTATTTTTAGTAGAGATGGGGTTTCACCATGTTGGCCAGGCTGGTCTTGAACTCCTGACCCCAGGTGATCCACCCGCCTTGGCCTCCCAAAGTGCTGGGACCACAGGTATGAGCGACTGTGCCTGGCCAATAAATACTTATTGAGTAGCAGAATCAGGTTTGAATACTGGTTTGTCTCTTAAGAGATGTAAGAGCTTAGGGACTTTTAAAAACTACTCTGAGAAACTTGCTCAATCCAGGGGCAAGCTCTGTCATCTTTCCCTTCAAAAGATGTTTTGAATCCACTTCTCACCATGCCCACCACTGTTGCCTTGGGCCAAGCCACCATCATTCCTCACCAGGACTTTTGCTGTGACCTCTTACTAAGTAGTTTTTCTACTTCAACACTTGCTGTAGCTATCTTTATCCAGCAGTCAGGTAATCTCTTAGAACATAACGTAGACCAGATCTCTCCTGTACTTAAGTCTTCCAATAATTTCTTATCACACTTGGAATAACACACTTGCTTGCAGGGTCTTACATGGCCCCAGCTCTATCTTCCCAATCCACCTGATTCCTTTGCTCATGTTCTTCAGTGACACAGGGCTTTTCCTTGAACACTGTCTACCTTGGTCTCAGAGCCTTTGCACACTGTATACATTGACGTATGTTGGTGCGAGTGTGAAGGCAGTGACAAAGCCCACACTAGGCTGTTAACACAAGTAACTGGGTTGAAGTGGAGAGGAGTAGGGAGGATTATCAATGTATTCTCCATAGGCCAATGTGTTTTACAAAGCATGCCTTAATTTTGTAGTTTTAAAAAGGAATTTAATAAAGAAAGGGGAAAAGCCTTTTTAATAGCTTTATCCTGCCTTAACTATGAGCACACATCTCTTCCTCCTTTGTAGACAAGCTCCTGGCTTTCTGTCTTATCTCTCACTCACCCCAAAGCCCATGGCAGCCTGGTTTCTAAGCCCCTCTGCTGCCCTTGCAGCCTGACCACCAACCTCTTTGTTGATAAGACCAACCACCCTTTTCCGGTTCTTATCTTTCCAGACTTCTCAGCTGAATTAAATACTGTTGACCACTCTATTCTTCTTTTTTCTTTTTTAAATTTTAAATGTGGCAAAATACACACAACATAAAATTTACCATTCTACCAATTTTTTAAGTATATAGTACAGTAGTGTTAAGTACATTCACATTGTTGTACAACCATCTCCACCATCCATCTCTAGAACTCTTTTCATCTTGCAAAACAGAAACTCTGTCCCTAATAAACAACAACTTCCCATTCCCTTCCTCCCAGCCCCTGGCAATCACCATTCTTTTTTCTGTCTCTGATATAGCTTGAATATCTATTCCCGCCCAAATCTCATGTTAAATTGTAATCCCCAAATGCTGGAGGTGGGGCCTGGTAGGAGGTGATAGGATCACGTGGGTGGATCTTTTATGAGTGGCTTGGGTCATCCTTTTGGTGATGAGTGGGCTCTTGCTCTGAATTCACATGAGATCTGACTGTTTAAAAGTGTGTGGCTCCTTCCCCGCCACTCTTTCTCTCACTTGTTCCTGCCTTTGCCATGTGCCATGCCTGCTCCCCACTTGCCTTCTGTCATGATCGGAAGCTTCCTGAGGCCTCCCTAGAAGCCGAGCCGATGCAGCCCCATGCTTCGTGTCCAGCCTGCAGAACTGTGAGCCAATTAAACTTCTTTACTTTATAGATTACCCGGTCTCAGGTACTGCTTTATAGCAATGCAAGAATGGCTTAAAACACTCTCTATGAATTTGACTACTCTGTCTACCTCATTTATAAATGGAATCGTACAGTATTTGTCTTTTTGTGATTATCTGATTTCATTTAGCCTCATGTCCTCAAGGTTCATCAATACCATAGCATTGTGTTAGCTTTTCCTTCCTTTTTAAGGCTGAATAATATTCTATTGTATATACCATATTTTGCTTATCTACTCATTCACTGATGGACACTTGAGTTGCTTCTTCCTTTTGGCTATTGTGACTAATGCTGCTATGAGCATGTGGGCACAGATATCTCTTAGAGCACTCCCTTCTTTTGAAACTCCCTACCCTTTTTCTCTGTCTCTTTTGCCAGCTGTTCTTCCTCCTCCCTTACCTGATCCTTAAATCTTGGTGTTCCTACGGCTTTGTCCTAGGCCACCTTTTCTACCTCACCCACCATGCCATCCACTCCCCACATTTCATTTACTATCTTTATCCCTATAATGCCAAATAATAATTATTATTGCTAATTAGAAATTTAGTATTATGTGCCAATAATTTTTAACATATTTTATGGGTATTTTCTCATTTGATCCTCACAGCAGTGACATGAGGTTGGTACTATTATTATCTTCATTTTACACAGAAGGAAACCGAAGCACAGCATGACTAGTGAACTCAACCCAATTCACACAGAAGGTAAGAGCTGAGATTGAAACTCAGGCAGTCTGTGTGCAGGGCCTCTGTTCTTCACCACTAAGTTCTTCTTTTACTTGGAGTTCATATCTATAGCCCAGCGTTCTTTCTCACCTGCAGGAGACCGTATCGGCCACACTCTAATAGATCCAGGAAGTTCCCCTCAGGGCTGTTGTCAACAAAAGAATCTAACCTGTGCTTATTAAATAAGACTCCTAAATGACATTTTTGGTGAAGTTATTGTATGTTATGGGTTGAATTGTGTCTCCTCCAAGAGATATGTTGAGTTCCTAGCCCACAGCTCCTCAGAATCTGGTCTTATTTGGAAATAGACTAATTGCAGATGTAATTAGCCAGAGACTATACTAGTGTATAGGGTAGGCCCCTAATCTGATATGACTGGTGTCCTTATAGAAATACAGCTGTGTGAAGATGAAGGCAGAGACTGGAAAAAGTATGAAGGCAGAGTTTATCCTGACTGGATTAGGAATAAATAGAGTCCTATAAACCAAGGAATGTCAAGGATTGCTGGCCATCCCTGGAAGCTAGGACGCTGGGACAGGTTCTCCCTCAGAGCCTCTGGAAGGAACTAACCCTGTAAAACACCTTGATTTTGGAACTTTGGCCTTCAAAACTGAGGGAATAAATTTTTGTTATTTTAAGCCACCCAGTTTGTGGTACAGGCATACCTCAAAGACTTGCAAGTTCAGTGCCATACCACCACACTAAAGCAAATATTGCAATAAAGTGAGTCATACAATTTTTTTGGTTTCCCAGTGCATATAACAGTTATGTTTATACTGCGGTATAGTCTATTAAATGTGCAATAGCATTATGTCAAAAAAAGTATATATGTTAATTAAAAGATATTTTATTGCTAAAAATGCTGATCATCGGAGCCTTCAGTGAGTCATAACCTTTTTGCTAGTGGAGAGTCTTGCCTCAGTGTTCATGGCTGCTGACTGACGAGGGTGGTAGTGGCTGAAGACTGGGGTGGATGTGGCAATTTTTAAAAATAATGCAACAATAAAGTTTGCTGCATTGAATGACTCTTCCTGTGATATTTCTCTGTGATATGCTGTATTAGTTTATTCTCATGCTGCTAATAAAGACATACTCGAGACTGGGTAATTTATAAAGAAAAGAGGTTTAATGGACTCACAGTTCCACATGGCTGGGGAGGCCTCACAATCATGGCAGAAGAGAAAGAAAGAGCAAACGGATGTCTTACATGGTGGCAGGCAAAGAGAGCTTGTGCAGGGGAACTTCCATTTATAAAACCATCAGATCTCATGAGACTTATTCACTATCATGAGAACAGCAAGGAAAAGACCCGCCCCCATGATTCAGTTACCTCCCATGACACATGAGAATTATGGGAGCTACAATTCAAGATGAGATTTGGGCAGGGACACAGCCAAACCATATCACATGCAATGCTGTCAGACAGCATTTATCCACAGTAGAACTTTTCTCAAAATAAGAGTAACTTCTCTCAAACTCTCCCACTGCTCTATCAACTAAGTTTATGTAATATGCTAAATTCTTTGTTATCATTAGAACAGTGTTCACAGCATCTTCACCAGGAGTAGATTCCATCTCAAGAAACCACTTTTTTTGCTTATCTATAAGAAGCAACTCTTCATTCTTTCATGTTTCATTATAAGATTGCAGCAATTCAGTCACATCTTCAGCCTCCACTTCTAATTTGGTTTTCCTGCTTTTTCCATCACATCTGCAATTACTTCCTCCACTGAAGTCTTGAACAAGTTATCCATGAGAGCTGGAATCAACGTCTTCCAAACTTCTGTCAATGTTGATATTTTTGACCTCTTCCCTTGAATTATGACAGTTCTTAATGGCACCTAGAATAGTTAATCCTTTCCAGAAGGTTTTCAATTTGTATTTTCCAGATCCATTAGAGGAATCACTATCTATGGAAGATATAGCCTTACAAAATGTATTTCTTAAATAAGAAGACTTGAAAGCAAAAACTACTCCTTGGTCTATGTGCTGCAGAAGGGGTGTTGTGTTAGCAGCCATGAAAACATTAATCTCTTTGTACCTATCCATCAGAGCTCTTGGGTGACTGGGTCATTATCAATGAACAGTAATATTTTGAAGGGAATGTATTTTTTGGAGCAGCAGGTCTCAACAGTCAGCTTGAAGTATTCAGTAAGCCATGCTGTCAACAGATGAGCTGTCATTCAGAAAAATAAGGTAGAGAAGTTAAATTTGGCATTGTACTTCCCTAGCACAGACCCTGGATCATAGCAAGCCTTCAAGAAAGGTTTTATTATTATTATTATTATCATTATTATTTTTTAAGGAGCAGAGAGTTTAATAGCCAAGAAAGAAGGAAGAAGCTCCCTGTAGAGACAGAGGGAGGGGGCTCCAAGCTGAGAGAGGAAACCCTTGAGAAAGTTTCCTGAAATAATGAATAAAAAATAAATGAGCATATTCTCTGCTGCGCTAAACACATTGCATTTACCCAAATTGGTGCCCCACCCAACTTCCCTTTGGGCAAACACTTTTGCCCCTGTTGGACTCCAAGCAAATCTTTACTGTCCACTATGTGTTCAAAGAAATCACTTACAATGAACAACATACAAAATTAATGTGTTAATTTCCCAGGGCTGCCATAACAAAAGTCCAGGCATCCTTCCATCGTATTGAGCTTCACTTTACTATACTTCACAGATATTGTGTTTTTTTTTACACATTGAAGGTTTGTGGCAGCCCTGCTTCAAGAAAATCTGTCTGTGCCATTTTTTCAACAACATGTGTTTATGTCTCTGTGTCACACTTTGGTAATTCCTACAATATTTCAAACTTTTTCATTATTATATCTGTTACAGTGATCTGTAATCAGTGACCTTTGATGTTACTATTGTAATTGACAATACAATGACAAAAGTTTGGTAAGATCAGAGTGACAGGGAGATATGAAGGAACAAATTAGGGTAGTGGTCAGCTCGAGGGTCCTGCTGGGAGCAAGACTATCTCACAAAACAAACCCAAAATGCTGTCACTAGGGAAGTGCTCCTCTCAGGCACCCAATGGTTAATTCCTTTGGATCAGTTATTGTACTGTTATGCTGCCATTAAGGCACACATGCTGCTGTGGAGTGACTTGTGTCTCCCTAAATTCATGTATTGAAGCCCTAACCTCCAACGTGAATTATATTTGGGGACAGGGTTTTTAGGAGTTAATTAAGGTAAAATAATGTCATAAAGGTGGGGCCCTAATCTAGCAGGGCTGGTGCCCCTATAAGAAGAGGAAGAGATACCAGAGCTCTCTTTCTGCACCATGTGAGGACATAGCAAGAAAGTCGCCACCTGCAAGCCAGGAAAAAGACCCTGACCAGGAACCAAACCCTGCCAGAAACTTGATCTTAGACTTTCCACCCTCCAGGCCTGTGAGAAAATACATGTCCATTGTTTAAGCCACCTAGTCGATGGTATTTTGTTATGGCAGCCTGAGCAGACTAATACACATAGGTATGTCCAGGTGGCTAATTTATGGCTGGAATGTGTTCTGAATGGGTAAGCATCCATTCTGATTGGTTAGCTTCCATGATTTCCAGTTATAAAATATTTTGCATATTATCCCCATGTGTAATTATCTGTTCATTTGTCTTCACTTACCCCACCCTTGAGATAGTGATCTGTTGTTTAAAGGAAGGAACTATGTGTTATTCATGTTTCCCAAGGCCCCAGTAAATGTTTACTGAATGACCGAATCCATCTTATTTCTCCAGAAACAGAAAATCTTTTTAAGGACACAAAGCCTTGGGTATTTGTATTTGATTTAATGTCCTTGCCCTTACCCTGCTCTTCGTTTTCTTGGCGTGACTCTTGTGTAGGGGCTAGTCCTGAGCCGAGGGTCTTGCCCCACATAAAGATTATGATGTGCACAGGTAGAAAACCATAGGATCTGGGTGAAGAAGACTCAAGTGTTAACTGAGTGTGCATAACCATGCATGCTTAAAGAAAAATTAAAATATCAAAGACCTCATTCCTCTAGAGAGGTGGGGTAGAAGAGAGAATATAGATTCTAGAGTCAGAAGATCTGAGTTTCAGTTTCCAGCCCCACCACTTACAGGTGTGTTCTTGAGCAAGTCACTCATGCTGATCAATACTTAGTTTCCTCATCTATAAAATGGGTTCAATTGTTAGGAGTTATAAGGAATTCTGGATTGTTATTAGCTGGCATTTTGCTGGGGGACAAAGAATATCAGAATTCTGCTTTGGTTTAGCCATACCTTCTTCCCAGGAGACTCCCAAGGGATATAGTTACATGAAGCACGAGAGCCAAGAAAACAAGCACCATTTTGTGTTTAGCCGGATTCAGGCCCAAGCTATGTGAACGTGACTCATGTTCATGAATCACACATTTTCCCCTAAGGTAATTGGGTGTAAATGGCTTCAAATCCAAAACTAATAGAACCCATTTTTCAGAACTAGGCAGAATGTACCTGGAGAGGCACAGATTCATAGAGAGAATGTGCTTATCTTCATGCCAAAGGAAGAGCTAGCAGGGTGTGGGGTCTAGCTGGCTGCCACATGGAAGTAGAGCAGAGAGGAAAAGAGCAAGACAGCAGGGCTTTCTCTAAGAGGGGTCCTTGAAGAAGGGGGAAAGATGTTTCCAGAGCAAAGCATGGGGCCTTTCCCTCAGGTCTCCTTACCGCTCCTGCAGCATGGGACAGGGGTGACCACAAAAGAAGGCCACATTATATGCATACACTTAAAAAGTAGTCTTTATTTTTTATTTATTATTATTATTTTTTGAGATGGTATCTCACTCTGTTGCCCAGGCTGGAGTGCGATGGCGTGATCTCGGCTCACTGCAACCTCTGCCTCCCGGATTCAAGCGATTCTCCTGCCTCAGCTTCCTGAGTAGCTGGGATTACAGGCACCTGCCATCAAGCCTGGCTAATTTTTGTATTTTTAGTAGAGACAGGGATTCACCATGCTGGCCAGGTTTGTCTTGAACTCCTGACCTCGGGCGATCCGCCTGCCTCGGCCTCCCAAAGTGCTGGGATTACAGGTGTGAGCCACCATGCCCGGCCAAAAGTAGTCTTGAGCAGTTTCAGGTTTATAGAAAAATTGAGCCGAAAGTACAAGAGTTCTCATATACTCCTTTACTACACTCCTTGAGCTTCCCCTATTATTAATATCTTGCATTAGTGTGGCACATTTGTTACAGTTGATGGGCTAATATTGATTATTTTTTGCTAAAGTTTATCGTTTACATTAGGGTTCATTCTTGGTGCTGTGCATTCTCTAAGTTTTGACAATTTCGTTAATGCTATATATCCATCTCTGCCCTTGAGGGCTCTACCTATTCATCCCTCCCTCCCGCTGAACCCCTGGCAACCACTGATCTTTGTGCCCACACTGTAAATGCACAATGTTCCTGCCAACTAGCAGACACACTATTCTCAGTGTCTGATATCTGACCCTTCCCTTCTAACGCCCCCTGGGTGGTAAGCAGTAAAGTCAGGAGAGCTTGTCTCTCTCTTTGAGGGGTGCTTTGCTCTGCCTCCCCACTAGAGGACTATATGAGGATAATGTCTACCCTACAGCATTGTTATAAGGATTAAATATATGAAATAAAACGTCTACAGATGTTAACTATCACTGGAATCTTTAATTTGGTTTTGAATAACTCCATCAGGAGTAAGTTAGTATTTATTTTAATACACAAAAGGGTTTGCTAAGCAAATCCAGGGACTGCAGGGGAAGGTTTAACTTAGAGAATGAGCTTTTTTAGAAGCAATTAGCAGCTGCCATTTGTGAATTAATGTGCCACCCAACTGAGCCATTCCCCAAGGCTTAGTCCTCAACTCCTGCTCTTCACCCTCCACTCTCATCTGCACTCATTTACCTTCATGGCTTCTCTCATTTCTTACTGGATAAATTCCAAATTTGTCTGCAGTACCATCCTGTCCCCTGAGTCATAGTATCTCCAACTGTCTCATGGACAGTTGCACTCAGATGTCCTGCCTTCATATCAAATTCAGAAGGGGCAAACCCAGCTCCTCTGAGGATGTAGAGAAATTGGATCCTTTGTGCACCATTGATGGGAATGTAAAACTGTACAGCTGCTATGGATAACTGTATGGTGGTTCCTTAAAAAATTAAAAATAGAATTACCATACAATCCAGAGATTCCAATCCTGGGTTTACATTTAAAAGAATTGAAAGCAGGGACTCAAACTGATATTTTTACACCTCTGCTTATAGGGCAATATTTACAATAGCCAAAAGGTAGAAACAACCTGTACAGTGGAATTGTGAAATATTATTCAGCCTTAAAAAGGAAAGAAAATCTGACATATGCTACAACATGGATGAACCTTTATTATTATTATTATTATTATACTGTAAGTTCTAGGGTACATGTGCACAAAGTGCAGGTTTCTTACATAGGTATACATGTGCCATGTTGGTTTGCTGCACCCATCAACTCGTCATTTACATTAGGTATTTCTCCTAATGCTATCCCTCCCCCAGCCCCTAACCTGACAGATCCCCATGTGTGATGTTCCCTGCCTTGTGTCCATGTGTTCTCATTGTTCGACTACTACCTATGAGTGTGAACATGTGGTGTTTGGTTTTCTGTCCTTGTGATAGTTTGCTTAGAATGATGGTTTCCAGCTTCATCCATGTCCCTGCAAAGGACATTAACTCATCTTTTTTATGGCTGCATAGTATTCCAACATGGATGAACCTTGAAGACATCATTGTAAGAAAAATAAGACAGACACAAAAGGACAAATGTTATAATCTATTCATACGAAGTACATAGAGTAGTCAAGTTCATAGACATAAAGAAGAATGGTGGTTACTAGGGGCTGGAGAAAGGAGAATGGGGAGCTGTTGTTTAATGTGTACAGAGTTTCAATTTTGCAAGATGAAAAAGTTCTGGAGAATGATTGCCTAACAGTGTGAATAGACTTAACATTACTGAGCCACACGCTTAAAAATGGCTAAGATGGTAAATGTTATGGGGTGTAATTTTTTACATTATGTATGGTGGTGCTTTCTCTAGGTCTGCAAACCATCTCCATGTTAAAAGAACTCTTAGGTACTCACTAGGGGGCTTCCTGGATCCCTTCTAGCCCATGCAGTTAGAAAGGTTTATCTCAACCATCTCCATAAGACATCCTCTCTGGCACTCTGTCGTTGAGTCTTTGTACCTTTCTGCTTGAATACTTCCTATGGCAAGGAACTCAACTTCTTCAAAGGCAATCCGTCGTATTGCTGGACAGCTCCAATTTGGGAACATTCATTCCTACAGAAAATTAAAAGTACAATTTCCGAGAAATTCCAAACCGGGATCCCAGTCTTCCTTTTGGAAACTTCTAGAAAGACTTTGACTCCATCCTCTTCTGGATGTGTGACTTTGAACATGTCATTGAGCCTCTCTGGGCTTCAGTTTCTTTGCCTGTAAGAGGAAAAATTTGGCCTTACATTGGCTGCTGTTCCTCTGTGGTAAATAACCCAGTGGAAGCAGGCTTACAATCACACAAGGGATTTATTTGCTGAAAAGATTAGAAAGCAAAATAAGAATGGGTTTCCAGGTTGTTTTGACTCAGTGGGTCAATGATATGCTCAAGACTCTGTCTCTTTCAGGCTGGTTGCTTTGCACTCATCTTTGAGGCAAGGGGCTCTTGACTTCTTCCAAATCCCAAGTGAGCACACTCCAGAAGAGCAAGGATGCTTCTTTCCAAGAAGCCTCAGCAAAGCTCTGCCAGCACCTCAATGGACAACACTGGCCAATAGACCATCTCTGAATTTGTAACTGAGACCAGGAAGTGGGGTGCCTGGTTGGAGCTGGAGTGGTACCACCATCTCCAAAGTAAACAGGCTGTGAGAGGGAGGTGTGGCTACCTGCATGAAAATTGGGGTTTCTCACCAAGAGAAGCAAGTGTATGCTGGGGAAGTGCCCACAGGCTGCCCTTTAGATTGGATGAGTTCCCTTTCTGGTTCTAGCATTTTGCGATTCTAATCAAAGTAGGAAAATTATGTAATGCTTTTTTGCCTCAGTTTATCTTTTCTCCCATATCCACTGAGTTCCCTCTAGGTGCTGAGGTGAACTGGTTATATTTGCTCTGTAAAACTCTTCCTTAGAAAACTCCTGCTGACTGTCTTATTTTATTAGAAGTGATGATTAACTAATGGACAACTGATTGCTTGTTTAATAATAGAAGCTGTCCTCACAATAGAAAAGAAGTTCAATTTCTTGTTGAAAGAAAAGAACTTGTCTGCTTTCTGTTGAATGTTTCTACTACTTCAGTATGTAGCCTCCCTCCTGTGGTGGTGCCTGAATTAACTGCCTAAAGAATATAGAAGCAATCTGGCTAAAGCTCACTTTGCCTCTCTGAGGTTGTTTCCTTATCTGTGGAATGGGAAACGAACTCCTCCATTATTTGTAAATTCTTCATGATGTTGCCAGCACCAGTAGCACAATAGCGCAATAGCACGGTTTCTGGCACATAGACTACATGTAACACATAAATACTTGAGTAAATGAATATCGCTTTTGCAGGGTCATTGTGAAGATTAAATGGGATAATATAATAGGTATGTGCATTATAGTGTTTAGCATAGTGCCTGACACAGACTGTGCCAGACGGCCTCCCTGATTATTACAATTATGAGGAACAGCAAGAGAAGAGGGCTGGGAAACAGGGCTGTGGATTCCCAGGGGATGGAGTGGATGGAATTGGCCTTGGTCACTTAAACCACTCTGCCTGGCCTCTTTGTGGAATCTGGCTTCTGTCTCTTTGACTTGCTGCAGGGGACTGGCCAGTGATTTTTTTTTTTTTTTTTTGTTAAATCCCCATGTAGTGAATCATTGAGCTTTCAGGTTGAACCTGCAGATGGGGCTAAGTAATTACCCACTGGGGTACAAAAAATGATCAGAAATCTTGGTGACCTGTCTCCAACACCCTTCTCCAATCATGTCCCCAACTGTCAGAGAATGTATGGGGCTTCTCTGGGTCTGGCTCACTTTAAATTCACTTAAAAGTGGCTGGGGTTGCCCAACCAATCAGAGCTGTCTGCTCACTATTCAACCCATGACTCAGATCTCGCCAGCCAGGACTAAGCTAAACTCCATGAGGCCAACAGCATCTGTAGTGGGGCCACCTTTTGCCTTCCCTGGCTACTTTCTGCCCTTCCATTGCCACGTACCCACCGCCTGACAATTAGGAACGAGGGGTATGACTTTCTGCAAGCCATGCTAATTGCCTTTCACTTTTTCCTTTCTTTTCTTTGGGCTTCCTAAATTCAACTTGTCACCCAGGTGCTGGGCTCAGGCAGAACCAGTTTCAAAAGGAGGAGAGAAAAAACCACGGCATTCCACAAAGCTAATTGCTTTCAGATGGGCTGGCCTGCTTATTTGTACTGTCTGCACAGCCCTAACATGGGCTAGATTTGGAAGCCGGCTGCATCAGGAACTGGTTCCCTGAGAATATAAGATGGGAGTGTTGTAGGAAAGGAGGGAGGGAGAGAAAAGGGGAATTGGGGAACACAGAGAAAAAGTAAAAATATAATAAGGTACTTGAGTGTGATCTTATTTAATTTTTTTTTTGTAGATATTAGGAGCTTGCCCAAGCCCCCCAGCTAGAAAGGGGTGGTAGCACTTCCAACCTGGTTCTGGCCATCTTCTAACTCTAGTGTAAACTCTAGTTCTGTGTCATATCCCATGGGAAAAGGTTTTCACCATTAAATAACTCTGGAAACTGGAATACTATCTTACCCCATTGGAGATTCAGAGTTTGCATTAGGAAATTAAAGATTCTGAAGAACCCTGAAGTAAGGAAACCTATTTGACTTGGTTTAATCTAGCAATTCTCACACAAACCACCCTTCTTTTTTTACTTTTTATTTTTGCTAATATATGTATGTGTATACATATGCACCTCTCTCTTCTCCTTCCTCAAAACTATGAGTTCACACTTACACCTTCAATTCCAATTCGACACCAGTGAGTTCATTGAAGCCTTTTTCATATTGAAAACTCCTTTCTGTGTGCAAACTGAGTCTCATTTGTTTAATTCTGGAATATACATTATATCCTGGAATTGCTCTTCTATACCATTGTGGAAAACAAACTCACGACTTGAGGTTCAATAATTGTTTACAATTCTTTTTGTCTTTAGCCTGGAGGTATTTAGTTAGACTGTGATCAAGATTTACACGAGTTCTTTTCATTGCCTCTCCTAAGTTTGGTTGTGTTATTCATTTGAAATCTAGTTAGGCTCATTTATTTCTATTTGTATTCCATTTTTCTTTTTCTTCCCTGACCATTTTTATTTTTTCCTTTAGTGTGTAAGACATAATATTCTGAAAGTCAAAACTACACAAAGAAATACATCCAGATAAACGTCATCCTCCCTTCTCCTCTACTTTACTCCCATTCACCCATCCTTTCCATTCTATTCCCACCCACCCCTGTACCTAATTTCTTAGTTTCTGATTTCTTCTGGTGATTCTTTTTGTTCAAGTTAGCAAATACATTAAAAAAAATCTCTTTCTATATTGGTCAGGGTTCTCCTGAGAAACAGAATATGTAAAGATAGATAGATGAGAGGGGATTTATTAGGGGAACTGGCTCATGAGAATATGGAGGCTGAGAAGTCCCATGAGACACCCGCTATAGCCTGAGGCTGAAGTCTCGAGAAAATTGGGAGCACCTGGTACAAGCCCCAAGGGTCTGAAGGCCAGAGAACCTGGAGTTCAGATGTCCAAGGGCAGGAGAAGAAAGGTTTCTTAGCTCCAGGAGAGAAAGAGAGAGAATTCTCCTTTCCTCTGCCTCTTTGTTCCATTAGGGCCCTCAGTCAATTGAATAGCATCCACCCACATTGGATAAAAATGGATCTTTCTTACTCAATCCACTGATTCAAATGCCAATATCTTTTTCAAACACCCTCACAGACATACGCAGAAATAATGTTTTACTAGCTATCTGGGTATCTCTTAATCTAGTCAAGTTGACACCTAAAATTAACCGTTACACTTTCTTACATGAAAGGTGGCGTACTATAGATCATCTTTTGCAATTTGCTGTTTTCATGTAACTATATTCCCTGGAAAGCACTCCACTTTTTCTTTTATAGCTGTATAGCACTCCATCGTGTGCACATATTATAGTTTCAACTAATTTTTTACATACGTGCATTTAGGTTGTTTCCAATATTTAGCAATTGCAGATGATGTTGCAATGAATAACTTTGTGCATATGTATTTTGATTGTGTTGGAGGTTGAATTTAGGGCAAATTCCTGGACCTGGGATTGGTGGGTCTAAGGGTAAATGCATATGTGCTTTTGTCAGATATTGCTGAAATCCCTTCCACTTCTGAGTAGGTGTAAACTCATTAGAAATTCACTTCACTTTCCTCTCTCTTGGCTTCCTTGTCCTCACTTCTCTCTTTCCTCTCAATTTTCTCCTTCAAAAGTGGAAATGATATAGTAATAAAATCTCTGTCAGAAGGCTGATGGAGAATGAAATGAGGACACGTGTGTCCATCTTTTCTTCTGTTACTTGTGTGGTTTCTTTTTTTTTTTTTTACATTTAGATCTCTGACTTATTTGGAGTTTATTTTTGTGTATGGTGTGAGCTCTAATTTTTTTCAAATGCCTGCCAGTTTTCCTAGAGCCATTTATTTAAAAAGTCCATTTTAATCTCTGAGAATGTTTTTCACATGCTTACAGAACACTCAGATTGACTAGATAAGAAGCTTGGCCAGTGTCTGGCCACAATCTACCCTCAGATTTATTTCCATCCCAGCTGAAATGACTCTGACTGCTGGCTGTCTGGCCAAACACCTGTCCAAGCTGGCTTGGTAATGACAGGCCTGTAGCAGGGCAAGGCCTCAAGGCCAATTTTGGCACCAGAACTCTGCCCTCTGGTTTTGTGGATTGGATCTCATGGTGTCTTTCCAGTTTCTTGCCCCTGGTCATTTCCATATGTTGAAACCTCACCAGCTGCTCTTGTTCTAATCCTCATGACCCAGTGAAGTGCAGGAGAGATGACAGGACCAAGAAAGAGAAGATTCCGCTTGCCCTCAGAGTTCCTCTCACCTGTTTGGACTTATGTTAGATTGGAGAAACTGGAGACATGTTCATATCTTTGTGCAACAAGCATTTATTGAATATCAACTCTATGCTAGCTCCTGGCTGGAGCTCATGGTCTAATGGGGAGGGCTCAGACGGCAATAGATAGTAAAGCTGATATGTAAATAGATAATAAGAGCTCTTGCATAAAGGTGCAGAATATTGTGGGAAGCATAGGAAAAAATAAATCTGTGATTTGAGAGTTTGCAAAATGAGAATGAAGGCTGGAGAAAAGTTTTCAAGGTAGCCTTTCAATAAAAATAGGTACTGTTCTCTGCTTAGAAAGCCCTTTCATCTCTAATGTCTTTTTGGATCTTCTGAGCACTACTCTCTGAAAGGTATTAATGTTACCCGCATTCTGCAGGAGAGAAAACTAAGTTCTGGGGACATTAGCATGTAAGGGGCATAACCGGTATGTGAGTCTGGAGTTTCTGATTCTAGTATGTGTTTTGTTGCTTATTTTTCCTGGGATTGGAAAAAAGAAGTTGGAATGCACAGTTTGAATTGTTTGGGGGTGTGGCTCACTTTCCCTGGCCCACTTCTGAGTAGGTGTAAACTCATTAGAAAATCACTTCCCATTTCTCCCTCTTGACTCTCTTGTTTCTACTTCTTTCTTCTCAGTTTTCTCCTTCAAAAGTGGAAACAATATAGTAATAAAATCTCTGTCAGAGGACTGATGGAGAACTAAGAGAGAAAATGTATGTGACATAGGTTGGAAATTATAAAACACTACCCCAAAATAGATGATTATTGTAATTTTCCCTGCTGGCGGGCACTCAAAAAAAGTAGACAACAATGGCCAATAATAGCTACTATGCTTTGTTTGGCTGCCATGTGCCTGCTGCTGTGTCAGGCACTTCATATACAACGTCTAATTTAGTTCTGTGACAACCCAGCAAGGAGGAACCCTCACTCTTATTTTATACCCAAAGAAACTCAAAGGTGAAATCACACAACCAGTATTTCAATCCAGCATGTGATCAAAAACTGCCCTCTGGAAATCTAGGTTGGATGAGGATTAGGGAGAAAAATCTCTGGTTCTTTCTGCTCCGTGTTCCCTGCCCTGATGACCCTCATCTCCTGACTACCAGTCTCTCCCTGGCCATACCTGTCTGCTCCACACAAATAGCCCTGCTTTTCCCCTCTGCTGCTAGCAGAAATGAAGGAGAGCTCTGAGATTCAAATAGGAGGTTTTGGTCCCACCTAGGCGAGGTTCAGAGGCTTGTCCAGCTGCTGTTCCTTTGAGAGGCAGCATGTGTGCTGGTCTCCCCAACTGGAGAGGGAATGCCATCAGCTCTGAAGACTCAGACTAGGAGCAAAGAGGACAAGGGAGGCATCGGCAGCAGCTTCTTGGGTGAGTGACTGGGCATGTCTGGGGCTGGATGAGCAACTGGACATGTCTGGGGCTGCCTTGCTGACCCCAGAACTTCTGCTGCCACCTCGTGCCACGTTGTGCCATCTTCTAATTCATCTACAAGCCTAGAGGCGGCATCCCGAGGATTATCTGGAACATTTGGTTGCTCTTCAGTTGCTTTTGTCTTTGCTTGGAAAATGGAGGCAGTCTTGTTCTCGGGGGTATGGGGGATACATCCAAGCAGTTGGGCAGGGCTTGCCACTGGCCAAGGTAGGGGGTGTGGAGGAAGAGCATTTGGCGTATCAGTCACAAGAGAGAAGTGGGACTGGATCCAGCTTAGCATAGGAGGGCTTTTGGCTTCTGATCCTTCCCTAGTCTCTCTCCACGCATCTGTGTGAGGTTCATTTAAGGTATAAATAAATCAATCTACCCATGATCATCAAGTCCTCAAGGTAGTGTGAAGAGAAGACTGGCTAGAGGAGCTTTCCTTCAACTTTGAGACTTGATAAATCCCCATTTACAGAACTTGCCTGGAGCTGGTTCACTGGGTTAGCTTGTAGGTTTTGTGGGGATGGGGTATGAAGCCAGAGAGGGAGGCGGCTGGAGGAGGGACATTTCAAATTCATTGCCTGGGCCTGGGAGAGCCCGGAATCCTTACCACCTCATCTAGAAGAGAATAAGTAGGGGCAAGGGCAGGAAATAAGGAGTGTCTGCCCTTATTTCCAACTGGCCAGGAAAAGGCATCGCTTAATCCCTCAGGCAGAAAGAGCAAGTAAGTCCAGCTGGCAGAAGCCATTCATCTCACCATTTCTCTCTTTCTTCTGTAACTGCCACCTAAAGAGAATTGATGTATTTAAAATGTTAGTGGGAGGAAGACCTACTTTCATGGCTATGGCCTCAAGCTTTGCCTAAGATTTTTTTTTTTTTTTTTGAGACGGAGTCTTGCTCTGTGGCTCAGGCTGGAGTGCAGTGGCACGATCTCGGCTCACTGCAAGCTCCACCTTCCGGGTTCAAGCGATTTTCCTGCCTCAGTCTCCCGAGTAGCTGGGACTACAGGTGTGTGCTACCATGCCTGGCTAATTTTTTGTATTTTTTTTTTTTTTTAGTAGAGGTGGGGTTTTACTGTGTTGGCCAGGATGGTCTTGACTTCCTGACCTCATGATCCACCTGCCTTGGCCTCCCAAAGTGCCGGGATAGCAGGCGTGAACCACTGTGCCTGGCTTGCCTAAGATTTTTTTTAGCTTGCTTTGGTCAGTAATCTTATTCCCTCCTCCCACCCCTGCTAACATGTTATCCAGAGGCTTGACGTATTTGTGATTCACTGCTGTGTAACAAATTACCCCCAAACTGAGCATGGAGCACTGAAAACAATGCTTCTTATCCCACAGCATCTGGGGGTCAGGAATCTGGGAGCTGCATGCTGGGGGTGTCTGGGTCAACTTGTCTCCCGAGGCTGCAGTCAAGCTGCCAATTGGAGCAGTAGTCAACTCAAAGCTTACTCAAACCCTTGGCTTTCAAACACCATGGTTTCCTAGCATTTTCCTGAATTTCTTCATTGCTGAGAAGCCATTTCTACATTTTAACATAACTTGCCATCTAGAGAGGCTGAGAAATTTTAAAACCATCAGGTACTAGCTCTTTTTTATTTACAGCTTTTTCTGCAATTGATCGCTCACTCACATGTGACTGCAGGCAGCAGGAAGAAACCTGGTGGCATCTTCAAAGCTTGGCTTAGAAATATTCTTTTTTTGTGCCGGGCATGGTGGCTCACGCCTGTAATCCCAGCACTTTGGGAGGCCAAGGAAGGCGGATCACAAGGTCAGGAGTTTGAGACCAGCCTGGCCAACATAGTGAAACCCTGTCTCTACTAAAAATACAAAAATCAGCTGGGCATGGTGGCATGTGCCTGTATTCCCAGCTACTCGGGAGGCTGAGGCAGGAGAATCGCTTGAACCCAGGAGGCGGAGGTTGCAGTGAGCTGAGATCACACCATTGCACTCCAGCCTGGGCAACAGAGCGAGACTTCGTCTAAAAACAAATAAATAAATAAGAAATATTCTTTTTTTTTTTTTTTTTGAGATGGAGTCTACTCTGCCTCCTGGGTTCAAGTGATTCTCTGCCTCAGCCTCCCAAGTAGCTGAAATTATGGGTGTGTGCCACCACGCCCAGCTAATTTTTGTATTTTTAATAGAGACAGGGTTTCACCATGTTGGCCAGGCTGGTCTCAAACTCCTGACTTCAGGTAATCCACCCGCCTCAGCCTCTCACAGTGCTGAGATTACAGCACTGTAATCTCACTGTAATCACTGTAATTACATGAGCCACCATGCCTGGCCAGAAATATTCTTAGCTAGATTACCCAGTTCATTAGATAGATATTTAACTTTTCACATAACTGCAGGTAGAGTGTTGCTAAGCTTTCTGCTGCTTTATAACAAATATCCCCCTTCTTTCAGTTTCCAATAAGATTTTCTTCAATGTCCCGCAAGCCCTCACCTTAGCATCCCCAAAATCCAAAATTCTATGAACAGTTGTACTCAAGGTACTTTAAACTTTCATTAACACACTATTCAAAACTCATTGCCTGGTTTTAAGGTTATTACTACATTCTAGATTTTTTATACCTAGGCATCCCACTCTTAGTACCAAAATCTGTATTATTTATTTATTTTTGCATAACTTCAAACAGCAAGCATTACCTCACAGTTTCAGTGGCTCAGGGATCCAGAGTGGCTTTGCTGGATGTTTCTGGCTCACGGTCTCTTTTGAGATTGTAGTAAAACTGTCAGACAGGCCTTCAGTCTCATCTTAAGACTCAAGTAGGGGCTAGGTGCAGTGGCTCACGCCTGTAATCCTAGTACTTTAGAAGGCTGAGGCGGGTGGATCACTTGAGGTCAGGAGTTCAAGACCAGCCTGGCCAACATGATGAAGCCTCATCTCTATTAAAAATACAAAAATCAGTCAAGCGTAGTGGTGCACACCTGTAATCCCAGCACTGTGGGAGGCTGAGGCGGGTGAATCACCTGAGGTCAGGAGTTCAAGACCAGCTTGGCCAACATGGTAAAACCCTGTCTCTACTAAAAATACAAAAATTAGCTGGGTGTGGTGGCACGTGCCCATAATCCCAGCTACTTGGTAGGCTGAGGCAGGAGAATCACTTGAACCCAGGAGGCGGAGGTTGCAGTGAGCCTAGATCATACGACCTTGTGACAGAATAAGACTCTATCTCAAGAAAAAGAAAAGACTCAACTGGCACTGAAGGATGGACTTGCATGTTCACTTATCTGATCATTGGCAGGCTTGATTCCCTCAGAGGCTGTTGGATTGAGGGCCTTGATTCCTCACTGGCTGCTGGACTGAGGGTCTCAGTTCTTTGCTGTACCATGTAGGCCTCTTCACAGGGTTGTTCATGACGTGGCAGCTTGTGTATTTTAGCATAAGTGATCCGAGAGAGAGAAAGGAAATGAGAGGGCCCCTAAGATGGAAGCCACTGTCTTTATAACCTCATCTTGGAATTGACATTCAATGGCTTTGTTCATGTTCAGTAATCTAGAAGTGAGTCATTAAATCTAGCCCATACTCCAGGGGAGGGGACTACACAATGGCTTGGATAGCAGGAGGTGGAGATCATTGGAAGCTATCTTAGAGGCCATCTACACACTGAAATGAAACCATTTGTAGGCACAAATATTTACTGAGCAACTACTTTATGCCAGACATTCTTCTAGGTGCTTGGGATGCATTAATGAGTAGAACAGAAAAACAGGACTGTTCTCAAGGATCTTTCAGAGGAAACTGCCTATGCAACATCTTGGAGGCATGTGAGAGCATGGTGCCTTTGAGGAACCATTGGAAGTTCAGAAGGATGGGAACCTACTTGGGACTTGAGGTTTAGGAGGTGATCAGGATCCAAATCACAAAAGGACTTTCTTGCTAGGTTGGGCATTTGGATAAATACCAAAGCAACAAGGAGTCATAATGGGCTTGAAGTGATGCCGTCATATTACATGTGGTAGAGTGGGCTGGATGCAGGGAAGTCAAATAGAAGGTGGGAGCAGTAGTTCAGGCAAGAATTGATGTTTTCCATCAACTGGTGAATGGATAAAATGTGATGCATTCATAAAGGGGAATATTATACAGTAATAAAAAGGAATGACACACTGCTACAAGCTACAAGTGTGTCACAAAAGATTACATATTGTATTAATATGATTCAATTTATATGAAGTTTCCAGGACAGGCAAATCATCCATAGAGACAAAGTAGATTAGTTGTTTCCTACGGCTGGGGAGGATGAAGGCTGGGATGGAAAATGATGGCTACAGAGTATGGGGTTTATTATTGCGGACATGAAAAAAGTGTTCTTAAACTGAATTTAGTGATGATTGTACACCATCAAACACTAGAATGTATTCCTTCTAACTGTAAGTTTTTACCTATTAACCAACTTCTTTTTATCCCCACCCTCCCTACCCTTCCCAGCTTCTGGTAAGCATCATTCTACTCTCTACTTCCATGAAATTAACTTTTTAAACTCCCATATATAAATGAGAACATGAGATATTTGTCTTTCTGTGCTGGGCTCATTTTGCTTAATATAATGACCTCCAGTTCCACCCATATTGCTGCAAATAACAGGATTTTGTTCTTTTTTATGGCTGAATAGTATTCCATTGTGTATACATTATTACATTATCATTATCCATTTATCCATTAATGGACACTTAGGTTGATTTCATAGCTTTACTATTGTGAATAGTGCTGCAATAAACATGAGAGTTCAGATATCTCTTTGATACACTAATTTTCTTTCGTCTGGATAAAGACCCAGAAGAAGAATTGCTGGATCATGTGAAAAATCTATTTTTAGTTTTTTTGAGAAAATTGTTTTTCATAGTGGCTTACCAACTTACTGTTAGTAAGTTTCCATAGTGCTGTACTAACTTACATTCCCACCCCCAGCAGTGTATGAGTGTTTCCCTTTCCCTGCATCCTCATCAGCATTTGCTATGTTTTTTGATAATAGCCATTCTAACTTGGGTGAGATGATATGTAGTTTTGATTTGTATTTTCCTGATGATTAGTAAAGCTGAGCATTTTTTCATATATCTTTTGGCCATTTGTATGTCTTGTTTTGATAAATGTCTATTTATACTCTTTGCCCAATTTTTAATGGGATTATTTGTTTCTTTGCTGTTGTTTGAGTTCTTTGTATACTCTGGATATTAATTCCCTGCTGGATGAATAGTTTGCAAATGTTTTCTCCCATTCTACAGGTTGTCACTTCACTCTGTTGATTATTTTCTTGGCTATGCAGAAGCTTTTAGTTTAATATAAAAGCTATTTGTCTATTTTTATTTTTATTGCCTGTGATTTTGAAGTCTTAGCCATAAAATCTTTGCCTAGACCAATGTCTTGCATTTCACTTTTGTTTTCTGCTCATAGTTTTTTATGGTTTTGGATCTTATGTTTAAGTCCTTAATATGTTTTGAGTTGACTTTTGTATATGGTGGGATAGGGATCTAGTTCCATTCTTCTGCATGTGGATATGCAGTTTTTCTAGCACCATTTTTTGAAGAGGGTGTCCTGTTCTCAATATACATTCTTGACCCTTCTGTTGAAAATCAAGTGGTTGTAAATATGTGAATTTATTTCTGGGTTATCTTTTCTGTTTTATTGGTTTATGCATTTGTTTTTAAATCAATACCATGTTGTTTTGGTTACGATAGCTTTGTAGTATATTTTGAAGTCAGGTAGTATGATGTTTACAGCTTTGTTTTTTTTTGCTCAGTTTTGCTTAGGCTATTTGTAGGGTCTTTTGTGGATCAACACAAATTTAAAAAATTGTTCTATTTCTGTGAAGAATGTCACTGGTATTTTGAAAGGAATTACATTGAATCTGTAGATTGCTTTGGGTGGTATGGTCATTTTGACTATATTAAGTCTTTTGATCCATGAGCATGGGATGTCTTTCCATTTGTTTCTATCCTTTTAATTTCTCTTACCCATGTTTTGTAGTTTTTGTTGTAGAGGTTGTTTACCTTCTTGGTTAAATTTATTCCTAGATATTTTATTTTTTGTAGCTATTATAAATGAGATTGTTTTCTTGCCTTATTTTTCAGCTAGTTTATTATTGGTGTATAGAAATGTTACTGATCAATTTTAAGAGCTTTTTGGTGGAGTCTTTAGGCTTTTCCACATATAAGATCATGTCATCTGCAAAGAGGAACAATTTTATTTCCTCCTTTCCAATTTGGATGCTGTTTATTTCTTATTTTGTCTGACTGTTCTGGCTAGGACTTCTGGTACTATGTCGAATACGAATGGTGAAAGTTGGCATCCTTGTCTTGTGCTGGTTCTTAGAGGAAAGGCTTTCAGCTTTTCCCTATTCAGTATGACGTTAGCTGTGGATTTGTCACGTATGACCTTTATCATGTTGAGGTATATTTTTTCTATGCCTAACTTGTTGAGTTTTTTTTTTTATCATGAAGAGATGTTGAATTTTATCAAATGCTTTTTCTCTCTATTGAAATGATCATATGGTTTTTGTCCTTCATTCTGTTGTTGTGATGTATCACATTTATTGATTTGCATAAATTTAACTATCCTTGTCATCCCTGGCACAAATCATATGGTTTTTGTCCTTCATTCTGTTGTTGTGATGTATCACGTTTATTGATTTGCATAAATTTAACTATCCTTGTATCCCTGGCATAAATCCCACTTATTATGATGTATTTTCTGTTTTTGTTTTTTTGGGGCCTCACTATCACCCAGGCTGGAGGGTAGTGGCATGATCATGGCTGAACGTTGCCTCAACTTCCCAGGCTCAACCTATCCTCCTGCCCCAGCATCCCAAGTAGCTAGGACTATAGGCATATATCACCACAGCTTGCTATTTTTAAATTTTTTGTAGAGATGGGGTCTCCCTATGTTGCCCAGGCTAGCCTCAACCTCCTGGGCTCAAGCTATCTTCCTGCCTTGGCCTCCCAAAGTTGTATTATCTATTGAAGTGCTGTTGGATTTGTTTTGTTAGTATTTTGTTGAGGATTTTTGTTTCTGTGCTCATCAGGGATATTGGTCTGTAGTTTTCTTTTTTGTTGTGTCCTTGTCTGATTTTGGTATCAGGATAATGTTGACCTCACAGAATGATTTAGGAAGGATTCCCTCCTCTTTCATTTTTTGAAATAG
Source organism: Pongo pygmaeus (assembly GCF_028885625.2). Taxonomy (NCBI): domain Eukaryota; kingdom Metazoa; phylum Chordata; class Mammalia; order Primates; family Hominidae; genus Pongo; species Pongo pygmaeus. Next base: position 143,408,253 of record NC_072380.2, read on the forward strand.
TTTGAGAAGAATGAATGTTAGTTCTTCAAAAGTTTGGTAGAAACCTGTAGTAAAGCCATTTGGTGCTGGGTTTTTCTTTGTTGGGAGGCTTTTTATCATTGACTCAATCGTGTTACTCGTTATTGGTCTGTTCAGGTTTTTTATTTCCGCCTGGTTCAATCCTGGTAGCTTGTATGTATCCAGGCAGTTTTCTATGTCCTCTGTTTTCCAATTTGCTATTATGTAGTTATTGATAATGGTATCTAATGATCCTTTGTATTTCTGTGCTATCCATTGTAAAGTCACTTTTTTATTTTTATTGTTTGGGTCTTCTTTCTTTTTTCTTGGTTAGTCTGCTAGCAGTTTATTGGTTTATTTATCTCTTCAAAAACCAAATTTTCATTTTTTTGACTGTTTGTATTTTTTAATCTCGATTTCATTTAGCTCTGCTCTGATTGTTATTATTTCTTTCATTCTACTAATGTTGCATTTGGTTTGTTCTCACCTTTCTACTTTCTTGAGGTGCATCATTAGGTTGTTTATTTGAAATCTTTCTACTTTTTTGATGTAGGCATTCATTGCTGTGAACTTCACTCTTAACACTGCTTTTGCAGTATTCCATAGGTTTTGGTATGTTGTGTATTCATTTTCATTTATTTCAAAAAACTTTTTATTTCCTTCTTAATTTCTTCATTGATCCAATCATTGTTCAGCAACATGTTGTTTAACGTTCATGTATTTAAACAATTTATAAAGTTCTTGTTATTGATTTACAGTTTTATTCCACTGTGGCATGAGAAGATACTTGATGTGATTTTGATTTTTAAAAATTTGTTAAGACTTGTTTTGTGGCCCAACAAATGGTCTGTCTGGAGAATGTTTTTCTTTTTCCTTTCCTTTTGTTTTTTTTTTCTTTTGAGACAGAGTCTCACTCTGTTGCCCAGGCTGGAGTGCAGTGGTGCAATCTTGGCTCACTGCAATCCCTGCCTCCCGGGTTCAAGTGATTCTCATGCGTCAGCCTCCTGAGTAGTAGCTGGGATTACAGGCGTGCACCACCACACCTTGCTAATTTTTGTATTTTTTGTAAAGGTGGGGTTTCACCATGCTGGCCAGGCTGCTCTCGAACTCCTGGCCTCACACCATCCACCCACCTTGGTCTCCCAAAGTGCTGGGACTACAGGGGTGAGCCACCATGGCTGGCCTTCTGGAGAATGTTTCATGTGCTGATGAGAAGAATGTATGCTCTGCAGCTATTGGAGTGAACGTTCTGTAAATGTCTGTTAGGTCTATTTGGTCTACAGTGAAGATTAAGTGTGATGTTTCTTTGTTGATTTTCTGTCTAAATGATCTGTCTAATGTTGAAAGTAGGGTGTTAAAATCCCCAGCAATTATTGGGGTCTATCTCTGTGTCTGTCTCTAATAACATTTCTTTTATACATCTGGGTGCTCCAATGTTGGATGCATATATGCTTACAATTGCTATATCCTCTTGCTGCACTGATTCCTTTATCATTATGTAATGACCTTTTTTGCTTCTTTTTGTTTTTTGACTTAACATATATTTTGTCTGATATAGGTATAGCTAATCCTACATGCTTTTGGTTTCTGTTTTCTTGCCTTTTCATGTTTCTTGTGTTCTTATGTTGATAGCTATGCATCTGGTATAAGAGCCTGTCCTCAGGTCCTGGAATAGCAGGCAGGTGGGCCAGACCCCAGGTTTCCTGAAGGCACATGCAGGTGTACAGTGGCCCTGACATTGGAGAGGTTGGGTTACTATCAGTGACAGTGCTTCTGGGTAGGTAGCTGTCAGGCTCTGGGAATCACACACTCTGGGAATCACACACTTTGGCTCCCTTTGTCCCAGGGGACAGCCCCCCTGGTGAGCTGCGCTGCCTATTCCCTGGGCTATAGGACATTACTTGGACTAGAGTGTGGGGGATTTGGCCACACCGGGGGGTTCAGCTGGCGTTCAACACTGCAGCCCTTTTGGTTGACGTGGGGGGATACCAGCAGGGCTACAGGGATGTGGAGACACAGGGGTCGTTAGGCTCCAGGGGAGGATGTAGTCTGTCGGGAGTTGGGCTCTCAAAATGGCACCATGCTGCAACTGCTTGGGTCTTGGAGGGTGTGTGGGACCCAATGCAAACTCCCTCTATGGAATAATACTGTCAAATGGACTCCAGGCATCTCGCTATACTAATCTCAGAGCCAGTGAGGGCTGAGAGGCTCTCTCATGTCTAGGATTGCAGTGGGAATGTGAACTGCTAGGGATTTCTTTCTACTTTTTCTCTGTTATGGGGAGTTTCTCCTGGCTCTGAGCTGATCCTGTCTGGGCCAGCTGCCTTGTTTTCTTTTCCTTCCATGCCTCAGAGGTACCCTGTCATTTCCCTGCTGAATTCCAGTGTTCTCTCTTAGAAGTTCTATTTGACATGTAGTTATCTATATGCTGTTTGGTCATTTGTGGAGGAGATGAGTGCTGGCCATCTCTCATCAGACATCTTTTGTGCATAATAGTTTTCAATTTTCACAACAGCATTTTGAGATCAGTTATTATTAACGCCATTAACAGATGGAGATTCACTGGCTTTGAGAGGTAAATGACATGACCACAGCCACACAGCTAGTGAGTTGCAGAGTTGGAATGTCATCCCAGGTGGCTGCAGGGTTCCCTGGTTTGAATGTTTTTGTTTCCTCCAAAATTCATGTTGAGACATAATCTCCAATGCAACAATGTTGGGAGGTGGGGCCTAATGGGAGGGGTCTAGGTCACGAGAGCTCTGCCATCATGAATAGATGACTGCCACTATAAAAACGGCTTGCAAGAGTGGGTTCCCTCTCTTCTTCCTTTCCTCCCATGTAAGGACTTGGTGTTCCTCCCATCTGGTGGGTGCAACATTTAAGGTAACATCTTGGAAACAGAGACTGGGCCTTACCAAGTACCAGAACCTGCCAGCACCTTGATCTTGAACTTCCCAATCTCCAGAACTCTGAGAAATAAATTTGTTTTTTATGCATGACCCATTCTCAGATATTCTGTTACAGCAGCACAAAACAGATTAAGTCAAGGTCTCTTGCTCTTCTCAACTTACTATGTTGCCTCTGCTAATGGTATGTGAATAAAACTTACTCTGATAATTAATTTTGTTGTTTCCTTGAAGTGAAGGAGGAAACACTCATTTCTTCTGGATGGCTTTCTGTATCCAATGACCTCTTTGCTACCATATTCAACGAAGAGCTTTCAACTCTTATCTTTTGTTACTGTTGACCAGTCACTCTTGAAGGCTTTTTTTGCCTTTGGCTCCATTCATCTTGTTTTTCCTCCCGTCACTATGATCAATACTCCTGCTCAGAACTTTCCTTAACTCTTAGTTTGTGTGTGTGTGTGTGTGTTTTTTTTCTTCTTCAGGATTCTGTCTCATGGCTGTTTCTCTTCACAGTGTACACACTTGTTCTTGGTGAGCTTACCTATGCCCATGCTTTCAAGGATGATTTTTCTGTATATGAATAATGTCTCTAGATTTATAACTCTAGTCCAGTTTTTCCTTCTGAGTACCAGACTTATGTTTCTGGCCTATGCAACATCTTCCCACTTAGAGGCCTTACAGGCATGTTTAAAACTAATCTCCTGCACCATTACCATCGTGACCCTGCCCTGCTCTTCCTCTTGTTGCCCTAAGTGAGCAGTGTTAGCAATTGCCTACACAGCTATCCCAGCCAGAGCCTCCCCATCGTCTTTTGCTCTTTCCTTCTCTCTCTTTCACATTTCAGTTCCTAAGTCTGTCCAGCCTTTTTTCTTCACATCTCTTGATCTAATTCAGTTCTCTCAATCCCCATGACATTACCCTAGTTCAGGCTGACATAATCTCTTTGCTGATTTACTGCATTAGCCTCCTGGCTGGTTTCTCTGCCTCTAGTCTCAATCCCTGGTTGCATTCAACGAGGTCTGAGATGAAAATCTGATCATGTTGCTTTCCTGGCAAAATGTCTTTGATGATGCCTCATTGCTCATGAGATAGAGTACAAAATCTTTAATAAGACTCTGAATGATCTAGCCTCTGTTTTCTTTTTCTTCTCATTTCTCTCTGCTCTCTTGGTTAAAGCCTATCCTCAAGGAATTCCTTTCTGTTTCTCAAAGGCACCATACTCTCTCTTGCCTCTGGGCCTTCACATGAGTTTTCCTCTTTGCTAAGAATATTCTCCTCAGAGATTTTTCCGGATTCTTTTTCAACCAGCCTTAGGTCTTGCCTTAGGTACTCCTCCTTCTGGAAAGCACCCTGCCCCCACCTGTATTCTGCAGGGCTGTGTGAGGTGCATCTCTGTGATCTCATTTATGTTATTAATTATTCTCCTGTCCTCTATTATTTGTCTGTTTCCTCCTCTAGATTGCAAGCTTTTGCGAAGATGTGGAACTTATTTGTTTTACTCACTGTGCTATCTCCCACTATTTAATATAACAGAGGCTCACTAAATATTGGAATGGATAAATGAAAATTGTGTCTAGCACAGTGTCATATGATCACAGATGAGTTAACCAGGAAATTAACATTACTAGAAGATGGCATCTCTTCATTGTGGTTTGGCCTAATTTTATCGGTGGATCCTGGGGACAATGTTATATACTAATATTAAAATGATAGGCTGAGTGTGGTGGCTCATGCTTGTAATCCCAGCACTTTGGGAGGACAAGGTGGGAGGATTGCTTGAGCCCAGGAGTTCGAGACCAGCCTGGGCAACATAGTGAGATTCCGTCTCACTCCTTTCCTTCTTTGGTTTGTCCAAAACAAAACAAGACAAACCCAAAATGAGAGATACTATTGCTGTCTTTTAAATTTATGCCCCGTATAAGATGTTGCTACCAGAATAAGCACGATCCTCGAATGAGACAGAACCAGTTTTCAGTCCCGATTCTCTCCTTCCTGGTTGCATTGGTTAACCTCTTTGAGCCTCAAATCCTTCAGTAGAATAATGGGAATAATATAACCTGCCTTGTAGGTTCAATGTAGTGAGTGAGTGAAATAATACATGAAAGGTACTTAGTACAGGAGCTGGCAAAAATAAGTACTTAAAAATGTTAGTCATTATTAGTATTATAGTAAGGATAATAAACACTACTTTGCCTGGCAACTAGATGCTTGACAGATAGTAGCTTGTATTATTACTATTATTATAAAGGAATGCTGCAGTTTTACTGTAATGACTTCGAGCTGAATTGGCAGGAAGCTGCTCTTTGGAGGTTCAGGGAAGCGGGAACCAGTGCTGAGAAGATTCTTCCTCTGGTTTCCTAGAGGCAGAGCAAGAGTGGTCAGTTTGGATTACACCAGGCCAAGGGAGAGCTTTGAAAGGGAGTCATTTAAAGTGCAGCACCTTCTCCTGGCAACTTACTTCTTGGGACAAAGCACAGCACAGCACTTGCAGAGGCCGTTGTTGAGTAGCTTGGGATTTTTCCTTCTGCCAACCTGAAGGGGAAAAAAACACAGCCCAGGGCAGCCTTTGGAATTGCATGGGATGTTCTGGGTAAGGGTGCTTAAAGGAGAACTTTGTACTTGGGAAAGACCGTATTTGTGAATTTCTGTTGAAACCTCATGGACACATCTTTGTAACAAGTGCTACAAATGTTAGAGGAGGCTCAACCACCGGTATGAAGGCATTTTGCCTCTAACCTGAGGCTTCTAAGGACTGCTTTACCTATAATGTGCTCCTTGGTGATTCCTTCACACTGATTTTCCAAAGGCTGGTCTTTAGGGGTATGAACACTGCTATTTCTCTTCCCAATTAAGATCCAGAAGGTAAGCTGTGTTGCAGAATCCCAGAGATTTGGGTATTTGGGGCATGCAGGCCTGTTGCCTCTCTGGCTTCTGACCGAGGGTACTAACACCTTCTATGTGCAGGCCTGGGACTCCTGGCTACTTGGAGGGTATGATGAGAACTTTACAAGCTTAAAGCATCAGAAGAGGGTGGATGTGGGGGCCTGGGCAGAGCTGGGCTGGAACTTTGGCTCTGCTACTTCCATCAGTGCACCCTTGGTTAAGTTACAGCACTGTTCTGAGCCTGTGCTTCCTTATCTGTAAGGGGGGGGATCATACCTTCACTTAATATGATAATTGATATGTCTGGATTTAGTTCTATCACCTTATGATTTGGATTCTTTTTATTCCCTATGTTTTTATTTTTCTGTTTTCCATTTCCTGTCTTCTTTGGAATTATTTGAATATCTTTCAGTATTTCATTTTGACTTATCTATGGAGTTTTTGACTATTTCTGCTGTGGACTGAATTGTGTCCCCCAAATTTATATGCTGAAGTCCTAACCCTGAATGTGGTGGTGTTTGGAGATGGGGCCTTTGGGAAGTATTTAGCTTTAGATGATGGCATGAGGGTATTGCCTACATGATGGAATTAGTGACCTTATGATATGGTTTGGCTCTGTGTCCTCACCCAAATCTCATGTCAAAGTGTAATTCCCAGTGTTGAAGGAGAGGCCTGGTGGGAGGTGGTTGAATCAGGGGTCAACTTCCCCCTTGCTATTCTTGTGACAGAATTCTCACAAGATGTGGTTGTTTGAAAGGGTGTAGCACTTTCCCTCTTTGTGCTCTCCCTCTCTCTCTCCTGCCACCGTGGTAAGACATGCTTGCTTCCCCTTTCCCTTCTGCCATGATTGTAATTTTCCTGAGGCCTCCCAGCCATGCTTCTTGTACAGCCTGTAGAACTGTGAGTCAGTTAAACCTCTTTTCTTCATAAATTACCCAGTCTCAGGTAGTTGTTTATAGCCGTGTGAGAACAGACTAATACACTTTATAAGAAGAAACACTAGAGAGCTTGCTTCCTTTCTCTCCACTCTCATGTCCCAAGGAGAGGCCGTGTGAGGACAAAGGGAGAAGGTGGCCTTCTGCAGCCCAAAGAGACGGCCCTCACCAGACATTGTCCCTGCTGTCCCCTTGATCTTGGACTTCTAGTCTCTAGAATTGTGAGAAATAAATCTTTGTTGTCCAAGCCACCCAGTCTATGGTATTTTGTTATGCCATTTTGTTATGGCAGGCTGAGCTGACTAAACAATACCTCTTTGTGTATTTTATTCTTAGTGATTACTCTGGGGATTACAATAGTCTACTTAGAATCTATATTTTACCATTTCTAGTGTGCATTTGTAGGTCCATATACCCTTCTGCCTTTTATGTTGTAATTGTCATATGTATTTCATGTATGTACATTGAAAATCTCACCTGTCAATCATTTTCGATTTAACTATAATACATAATGTTAAAGAACTTAGGAGAAAAGTAGTCATGTAAGTAATATGTCATTTTTCACTGGCTGTTTTCAGGTTTGTTTTTTGTTTCTTTATTTTGGCCGTTTGATTATGATGTGTCTGGTAAATAATGTATTTGAAAGCATTTTTTTTCACACAAGGGGAATATAAGAAAGACTACACATTGCGATTGCACATTGGACTAAGCCACATAAAATATCCAAAATTCAATTGGATATAATATAAATATCTTGTAGGAATTGTATAGTCCTAAGAATATAAAGAATGCAGAACTCCATCAGATCTCAAAGCTTTAAAAAAACACCTTTTTTAGCATATAATTAATTTAAAAAACCTAGGGTTAGAAGGAGAAAAACATTTACATATTGAGGAGCTTATTACCTAAGGTAGGAGCTTCAGAATTTTGTTAACAGAAGAAAAAATAGGTAGTTAATTACCCCTAAAAAGTGGGCTGACTGGTTTCCTTTTGAAGTTATGGTATAAATGATACTAATATTCACAAATAGGTTCACCAATAAGAATCTAGGCAGCCTACTCCATCCCACGTCTCTGTTATAGAAGCCAACTGCAGCAAATAAGCAGGCCTCAAGTGTCCTGAGGTTCTTCCAATTGTCATGATGTATGTGAGGGCTGCAGTTCAAAAGACTGTGGAGCCATAGACTAGACGACACTATCAGGAGACAGCCTGTGATGGCTCCAGTCCCTGAGGGCATATTATTTTCTTTGTCCAAAATACATTCCTTCTCATCTGAAGTGTGAACTGCCAGGACAGCACTGGACTCCATGCCAACCCCGTCACTCTAGCTGGGAGATCGAATCCACAGGAAGGAATTATGAATAAAGACCTGCTCTCTGCTACAAGTTGGCTCTGTGCTACAAAGTCAGAGACCAGTGGACGACAAGCCACAACTATACTAAAACCATCACCAAAACAATGTGAGTCTGACTCCTCAGCCAATCATGATGTTTAAGCTTAATCACCCAAAAGCCTAAGTTGTCACCACTCTATGGCAGCTTTAAAGTATACAGTAAGAGGGGGCATCTATGGATCCTGTGGCATCTGCAGCTAACAGTAAATTTTATAACAAAGTCTGGAAAAACTGCTGCAGGCTACAGGAGCAATGACTTCTTTGGACTGCTGTTATGAACTGGAAAACCACTGGGCTCATGTCAACTGTGGAATTCACAACAATCTTTACTTATGTGTGGATGTAAACATCCAAAGTTGGAGAGAACTGAAGCCCCCAGAATCAAGAGAACTTTGTGGCAAATATTCTAAAAATGAAAATTGCAGCAAGCAACAGTCTTAGTATTTGAGTCCTTCAATGGCACACTCCTCTTTGCTCTGTGAAGGAATCCTGTGGCTTTCTTTCTGTTACATGTCTACTTAACATCTTCTTCTAGATGTGTATTTTGTTTTGTTACTTTTTCTTGTTTTCGAGATGGAGTCTCGCTCTGTCACCCAGGCTGGAGTGCAGTGGCATGATCTTGGCTCACTGTAACCTCTGCCTCCCAAGTTCAAGCAATTCTCTTGCCTCTGCCTCCTGAGTAGTTGAGATTACAGGTGTCCACCACTACACCTGGCTAATTTTTGTATTTTTAGTAGAGACACGGTTTCACCATGTTGGCCAGGCTGGTCTTGAACTCCTGACCTCGGGTAATCCACCCACCTTGGCCTTTCAAAGTGCTGGGATTACAGGCATGAGCCACTGCGCCCAGCCTGCCTTTTCACCTTTCCCCTCTCATTTGCAAAATCTACAGATAATTCACCCTTTACATGTATGTTATCAGCCTCTTGAAAATGTCAGTGTGTCAATACAATGACCACTTTCACCTAAAATATCCCAAAACAATTTCTGGGAACATGGTGGTAGTGCTGGTCCCTGCTCATGGATAAATGGGAACTAATAAAATGGATGTGTTAAGAATTTAGGTGAACTAGTCCCTGGCTTCATCTGGTTCTTAATCCGTCTCTTAAATAAATGACAAAGCTATTTTTTATAAAATTCTGAATTTGCATTTTTAAACTGTGTGTAACCACGTTTCTCTCTGAGATAAATGTCTAGCCAGGTGGCCCAGGGCTGGTAGGCTAGCTTGACATTTGGGGGACTGTGTTGCTCTGTCTTGTGTCTCTGCCATCCTCTGCGCACAGATGCCTTTATGTGATTCAAGACGGCTGCTCCAGCTCTCACTCTGCATTCCAGGCAGGGGAAAGGAAGAGAAAAAAAGGTAATGCCTGTTGTTATTTTATTTTATTTTATTTTAACAAGTGAGAGCACAGCAAACTGTCTACCTTAACGTAATCTTACTATTGGCGGTCTGCATTTACATGGCTTTATCATTCCAGAAAACTCTGGCATAGGAAGAAGGAGTTACAAATAACTTTATAGTTGGTTTCAAGAACTTCCCCAAAAGTCATTCATCAGAAAGACAGACTATTCCTATAGTCCTAGGTAGAATAAACACCCCTTCTTAGGGCAATGGAGTGCTCAAGAAGGCTTATCAAAGGACTTGAAGCTTGCTTGGTTTCCATGAGTGTTTCACTCTGTCATGGTGTCTACCAAACCTACCTATTATTTCACAAACTTTGCCCAATCCCAATCAATTAATTCCTTCTCCCGTAACTGAAAGACCTACCTGAAATCAAACTTTTGATTCTCATATATTTGTTAACAACCTTTTCTACTTCATGATTCTATAAGGATTTTGTTAAGGTAATAGTCTCTCTTACTGTGGCAAGCAATAAACTCAACTTTTCTTTATTAATAGGTTACTTTCATGGCTATTTCAGGGAGTCAACAATTATTATAAGCTGAAGGTTGCACACACAACTTTCTATTGGCCATGACTTGGTCCTGTGGTTACATCTAAATGCCAGGGAGATTGGAAAATGTAGTTTTTAGATGGGTAGTTTTATGTTCAGCTAAAACTGCTATTCCTATAGAAAAATTGGAAAACAAATAACTGGGGAACCGCTACAAACTCTCATGTCAATATCAAAACTAATACTAAGGCTGGGTGCAGTGGCTCACACCTCCAACCCTAGCATTTTGGGAGGCCAAGACTGGTGGACTGCTTGAGCTCAGGAATTTGAGGCCAGCCTAGGCAACATGGCAAAATCCCATCTCTATAAAAAAAAATTAAAAAATACAAAAGTTAGCTGGCTGTGGTGGTATGCTTCTGTGGTCCCAGCTGCTTGGGGGGCTGAGGTGGGAGGATCACTTGAGTCTGGGAGGCAGAGGTTGTAGTGAGTGGAGATGGTGCCACTGCACTCCAGCCTGGGTGATAGAGCCAGGGCATGTCTCAAAAAAAAAAAAAAAAAGACTAATATTAATAGACAACATTTACTGATGACTCCCTCTGTGTCATGCACTTGAAAAGATCTTTTCCACAGATGATCTCATTCAATCCTCAGAACATCATGAAGGAAGGACTATGGTTATTTCAGTTTTACTGAAGAAATTGAAGCACAAAGGCTAAAAAAACTGGCTAAGTTCACAAAGCTCCTCAATGGTGGAAGTAGGTTTAATCCAGGAGGTTGGCTATAGAGCCCAGAGAGTAAGATGAAGTAGAGGGATATGTGATTTTGACAGAGCTGTCTTGGAAGGAATGCTAGGTGTAATAGTTTTCTATTGTTATGTATCAAATTACCACAAACTGGGCAGCTTGAAACAGTATATATTTAGTATATCAGTTTCTGTTGGTCAGGAATCTGAGCATGTCTCACTTATACATAGGAACTCAGGGGCTCTCTGCTCCAGGTCTTGCAAGGCTGCATTGAAGGCATCTGCTTGGCTGCATTCTCATCTGGAGGCCTGAATGGGGAAGAGTTCACTTCCAAGCTCATTCAGGTTGTTGACAGAATTCGGGTGAGGGCTCCAATGTCTCGTTGGTTGTCGGCTAGGCAAACAATCTCCAGTTTTGGAGGCTGCCCACAGTTCCCTGCCATGTGGACCTCCCTCCCTCCAGAAAAGCTGTTCACACATGGCAGATTGATTTTTCAAGGCCAGTAAGAGTGCCCCTCTCTCCAGTTACAGAGTCCTGTGTAACAAACTGTAACCACAAGAGTGATGTTGAAACATCTTTGCACTAATCAAGGTACTGACATTTCATCATCATTGGTATAGTCTAATCAAGTCACAGGTGCTAAGGGGAGGAGATTAAACAAGGTCGTGACTCATTGGGGGTTAGCTTGGGGTGTGTTCGCCACACTGAGTTATGAGACAGATAACCTACATTTTGCCCTGACCCCACCATTTACAAGATGTGTATCTTTCAGCCAGTCACTTCACTTCTCTTGATACGTGTTTTCATCTCTAAATTGAAACTAATAATTTGCTCCCTGCCCGTGTCACAGTTTCTGGGAAGATTAAATGAGATAATGCATGTGCAGAAGATACAATACTATGAAATTATAGTGTGCATGAACATGAACTTATTACCCAGATGAAGCCTTTATTAGAACCAGTTATCTTCCTTGGAATTGAATACATGTTGAGTCATAAATTTCTGATCTGTCTGTCATCAGGGGCTTAATTGTACTTGGACAACAGAAGACTATATTTAATTTTATACAGGCACTTATGGTTTAATCAATTATGCTAATGAATGTATATGCAAAAAGCTTTACAATTAAGTAAGACTCTTGAGGGTACTTTTTCAGAATGATTTAAACTTCATAAATGTAGCCATATAGACCATATAACATTTGCATAATATTCTGCTAGCCAGACATGTCTGCTAAATAAATGCGGAGCTGGAGTCATGTAATGAATTATGAGTCAAAACAGCAAACTTCTGGATTCGGCACTATCAGGCCCGCAGAATGGCTCTGTGATATTGGGTAAATGAATTCTCTATACCATGAGCCTGAAGTGCCTTCTAGTTCACCGATTCTAAGAACAGAAGTGACAATGCCATTACCGGATTCAACATATTTAGGATTTTTGGTTATAGTAGGTAGGTCTAATCATCATATACCTCTTTCATGAGAGTCTGTTTGCACAGCAACTTGAATTAGAGGTTCTGTGTGGGGTGGATGCTCTGAGGGGCTGCCTCATTTGCCTTAAGGACCAATGCAGTCATTCCTCCTGTTGATGCTAATGTTGTCTGCTGATAGTTCACAGCTGAGTTCCTGCCCAGGAATTGCTGCTTGGCTCCAGGCCATGCCTGTCCCCCGGGAGCAACTCATACCAAAAGACTGGTGGATGCAAGGGTCATAAGGGAGGAGACTAGAGGGTCAGCCTCTAGCTTCCATTTGGGTCAAGTCTGACTGGTCGATTCTGGCCCCAGCATTCCCCATGGGTTGGCTGAGACCTCTTTTGAAAGTACCTTGCATTTTAATTCCTTCTGCCCAGTCCTGTTTTTGTCACTTTCTGACCGGTGTCCATCCTGAGGATGCACCTCAATCAACTACCATCTTAGTGTCTGTTTCTCAGGGTTATCAGCTGGCATCAGTTTCAAATAACAGAACACCAACCAAAATCTTGGTTAAAAAATGTTTTGCAAGGTTAGTTAATTCGGTGGCTCCTGAGCATCTTCAAAGATCCAGATGCTGTTCAACTTTTCATTCTGCCACCAATAAGAAGAAAAACACGGGCTGGGCGCAGTGGCTCATTCCTGTAATCCCAGCACTTTAGGAGGCCGAGGTGGGCAGATCACCTGAAGTCAGGAGCTCAAGAACAGCCTGGCTAACGTGATGAAACCCTGTCTCTACTAAAAATACAAAAATTAGCTGAGCATGGTGGTGGGCACCTGTAATCCCAGCTTCTCGGGAGGCTGAGGTGGGAGAATCACTTGAACCCGGGAGGCAGAGGTTGCAGTGAGCCGAGATCATGCCATTGCACTCCAGCATGGGCGACAAGAGTGAAACAGCATCTCAAAAAAATTGCAGCACTTTGGGAGGCCAAGATGGGAGGATTACTTGAGCCCAAAAGTTTGAGACCATCCTGGGAAACGTAGTAAGATCTCATCTCTACAAAAAATAAGAAACTTAGTTGGGTGTGGTGGTGTACACCTCTAGTCCCAGCTACACTCAGGGGGCTGAGGTGGGAGGCTCACTTGAGCCCAGGAAGTTGAGGCTGCAGTGAGCTGTGACTGCCACTGCACTCCAGCCTAAGCCACAGAGTGAGACGCTGTCTCAAAAAAAACAACTAAGCATATTTTCTGTAGACCTCATGGGACCTTAAAAGTCTGCTTTTTTTTTTTTCCATGAGTTTTCTTAGTTAAGAAACTTAAACTTTCTAGATAATTGCTAATGTGTTCACTAAACTAGTGCAGTTCCAACCAACACTTATTAATGCCTATTAGGTAGTGAACACATTTTTAGTGTTTCACGTATTTAATCCTTACAATCATCCTGTGAGATGGGTGTTATTTTCCTTGCTTTGTGGATGAGGAAACTGAGGCTCAGAAATATGAATGATACACCCAAGCCATATGCTTCTCAGTGGCCCAACTTAGGTCTCCTGAATCTAAACAAGTGTTTTTTTTTTTTTTTTTTTTTTTTTTTTTTGAGACAGAGTCTCACTCTGTCACCCAGGCTGGAGTGCACTGGCGCAATCTCGGCTTACTGCAACCTCTGCCTCCCAGGTTCAAGTGATTCTCCTGCCTCAACCTCCTGAGTAGCTGGGAATACAGGCCCGCGCCACCACGCCTGGCTAATTTTTTTGTATTTTTAGTAGAGTACGGGGTTTCACCATATTGGCCAGGCTGGTCTCAAACTCCTGACCTCAGGAGTAGCTTAGCTTCTGCAAATGTCACTTCAGGCACTAATAGAAAGGATTCTTTGATTGCAAGCAACAGAACTACCTTTGGCAAGCATAAGCAAAAAAGGGATTTGTCAGAAGTATGTCAATCAGGGTTTGATGCAGAAATAAAACTTCTGTAGTCATTCTAATTAGAAAGGGACTAAAGATAGATAAATGGTGTTAACAAAATTATTAAGTAGGCTGAGAGAAAAGGTTCTAGACTGAACTTCTGGGAATAACTGTAGAACTATATAGACAACATAAGAGGAGTCATTCCTTTTAAGGCCACCATTGGAGCTAAGCTGGAATCAAGAGCCCACTGTTGCTGCCACTCTACAGCCACTGCTGCCATTGTCCCTGAAGATGCAGAATGAGGGAGAATGGATGCTAAGATGCTACATCAGAGAAACGTCACATCTCCACATTCTTGCTTGTCAGAAGAAATAGCCAAAAGAGAGCAGGACCATTTCCTTCTCAGATAGCAATGGGGGTACATCTAATTGGCAGAACTAGTTTGTATCCAGAGCTCTAATTGCAAGGGAGTCTGAGATATAATCCCCCAATGCAGAAGGACAGTAGAACGGAGGCTGAGGGGTAACATTTATCTCACAAAGATATGGGTAGTCATGCTACAAAGTGAAACCAACATTTTATTTTTTTATTTTAAGAAATGATTTACTTATTTCTATATTTTTGTAGCGATAGGGTCTCGCTATGTTGCCTAGCTGGTCTCAAACTCCTGGGCTCAAGCAATCCCTGAGACTTGGCCTCCCAAAGTTCTGGGATTACAGTCATGAGTAACTGAGCCTGGCCTGAAACCAATGTCTTAAAAATAAGGAAGCATGTTTAACCATATCGCTCTAACAAAAAATATGTTGCTTTTGTTAATTTTATTTTGGTGAGATTGAGGGTTTTGTGTCATTAATGAGGAGTGAAAATTACTTATAGCTTATATACTGGTAATAATATAAATAGAAACACATATGTTGAAGGTACTTGCTCAAATGTACTTGAAACCTGTTACTCTTAACTAAGAGCTCCTCAAAGGTGAGGACATACCTTATCAACATTCCATCTTCAGTTCCTGACAGTTAGTAGATGTCATTGAAATAATTAATAACAGAGTGTATAAAATTGAATTAATTGATGGTGGGATGACTACTGGATAAATGGATGTTAGACGGAAGGATGGATTGATTGACAGATCCAGCACAGTGCTAGGTGTTAGGAAGGGACACGAAAGTGGTGCAAGTCTTGTGCCTTTGCTGGGGAGCTTACCACCTAGCTGGGGAAATAAATATATATGCAGGAAATAGTTCAACAAAAGCACAAGGTACTTGGAGATGGACTGTTCAGAAAAGTAGCATAAATGCAATAGACGAGATTGTTCCATTCATTGAACTTAGAGTGAGTAGATGAGGGTTGGAGGCTCTCCTCTTCCACTTTCCAACTCTTCACGCCGAAGTCTGCATAAACCCATTATGCACTAGTGGCATTAATCAACCCTCTAGTTTGGGAAGGTAACTTTCTTGCTGAAGGAATGATTTCTAGTTGCTGCTTTAGTCAGTTTAATGTTTTTTTTTTGTGAGAAAATTTTCCCTTCCAAATAATTATGACTATAATTATGACTCTCATAAACTCAAGTCTGGGGATTACCTGCAGGTAATACCTAGCCTTTCTTATTGAGGCATTGCCACAAAAGGGAGAAAAGAGACAACAACAACAACAACAACAACAAAACCCTTCGCTAATTATTGAATAGCTACCCAGCAGCTTTATAAATTTACCTAGCTAGGAAATTTGAAGTGAATATGAATATTCCCTTGGAAATTCCCTATTTCACCAAATGCTATCTTTTATGTGGCAGGGCCATGCTGGTGAGATTATGACTATTAAACAAGCAATTAGGACATAAAATGACTTTTATAAAACAAGAAAAGGATTTAACATTTTTGTGTCAGGCAGGCACCTTTCAGACAGCATTAGTCATGCAGTCCACATTCATTGGTACCCCGCTGTGTGCCAGAAATAGTCCTGAGTGTTGATACAAAGATAATTATAGATCACAAAATTAAAAACGTACATGAAACAAATGTATCTATTTGCCCTCCCATTGGAAAAACTCTTTTAATGACAGAAAATGCACTTTTTTTTTTTTTTTTTTTTCTTGAGATGGAGTCTTGCTGTATCACCAGGCTGGAGTGTAGTGGCGTGATCTCAGCTCACTGCAACCTCCGACACCTGGGTTCAGGTGATTCCCCTGCCTCAGCCTCCCAAGTAGCTGGGACTACAGGAGTGCATCACCACACTCGGCCAATTTTTTGTATTTTAGTAGAGACGGGGTGTCACCATGTTGGCCAGGATAGTCTCGATCTCCTGACCTCATGATCTGCCTGCATCAGCCTCCCAAAGAGCTGGGATTACAGGCATGAGCCACTGCGCCAGGCCTAGAAAATGTACTTTTTAGAAAAAATAATTTTGGCCTAATGGCATGCTAGGTACCAATAACCAACCCTTCTGCTAAAAACCACTAGAAAAGCTGGACAAAATATTTAGTAAAATCTTCTTGAGGCACTAGAGAACTAATCAGATGTAACAAATTTGCCATGCCAGTACCCAGGAAGGGACAGAGGCCCCAGCACATGATCTCAGTATATGGGGCTACTTTTTCCTCTGGGAAAGTTTGTCAGTTCTGAAGAGAAAAGTCAAGAAGCGTTGCACTTTTGACTCTCAAGGATCACGGGGTGGAGAGCACAGTGAGTAATGTTAACTTTGAGTAGGACCCTGTGTGGATGTAGCCTACGAGTAAAGATGAACCAGAAGTAGGCTCTCTCAGGGACCCATGCTCAGCTTTGAAACATTTCAATCCCTGAAATGGGATTAAGGTGATCCTGGAGTACCAGTGCTTTAAGGTGCTTGGCAATAGCAAATATGAATAGTCTCTGATGGAGGATAGAGTCATCTTAGGTTTCAAATTTATTTTACAAACATTTTTATAAGAACCATGTGTGAGACCCAATTAAAAACAAATAGACATGCAAAGAGACAAGATAACATAAATGAATATCAAAAAAACAATAGAGGCAATAGGCCCACAGTTGATGTTTAAATAGCCGCACTTATGCTCGAGAGGATAAAAGACATAATTAAGAATATCAGCAGAAAGCTGGAAAACATACGGAAACCAAATGAAAATTCTAAAGCTGTTTTATTTGTTAATTTTTTTTATATTTTAAAAAAATTTTCTAGGGATGGGGTCTCACCATGTTGCCCAGACTGGCCTTGAACTCCTGGACTTTAGTGATCCTCCCACCTTGGCCTCCCAAAGTGCTGGGATTACAGGTGTGATCCACCATGGCCAGCCTGTTTTATCTGTTGAATGAAACTTTATTCAACAGATAAAATTAAGAACTCAGTGAATGGGGTTCAGCAGCACATTAGACTGCTAAAGAGGGAAACAGTAAACCGGAAGATAGAAGAAAATGTTCTGAGTGAAACAAGGGGAAGCAAAGGGTGAAAAAAATCAGAAGGTAAGAGCCCCAGATGAGCCTGCATGAAGGCCTAATTTATAATAAATTAGAGCCCACATCAAAGTAGAGAATGGGATGTGATATTTGAAGACATAACTGCAAAATTTCAAAATTTATGAAAGACATCAAACTATGAGTCAAGAAGCCCTGCTAAGCCCAAACAAGATAAATACAAAGAAAAATATACCTGGAAATCTTATAGCAATACTGCTAAAGATCAAGTCAAACATGAAGTCTTAAAAGCAACTAGACAAAAAGATCTTGTTACCTACAAAGGAGCAAAAATGGCTGAAAGCTGACTTATCAACAGAAACACAGAGACAGCAGAACCTAGAGACTAAGGAATGATAGCTTTAAGGTGCTGAAAATGTGAAAATTGGTCTGCCAACTAAAACTACTGTATCCATTGAAAATATCTTGCAATAATAAAGTCATTTCCAGGAAAACAAAAGTGAGAGGATTTAGCATGCACACTAAGAAAAATTAGAGTATTCTTCAGACAGAAGGAAAATGACCCCTTCTGTATGTGATTGAAATTACACAAACATACACATTTAAAATACAGTCAACCTTGCGGGAGGGCTATGGGAAATGGGGAGTTACTAATCAACAGGTCTAAAGTTTCAGTCAAGGAAGATGAATAAGCTCTAGAGATCTGCTATACAACATTGTAGCTGTAGTCAGCAATCATGTATTGTGCACAACGAAAATGGTATGTAAGTTGGAAAGATGTTAAAATGTTCTAAGAACTTTGCATTGACCTGGAAGTGCTTATTAGATTTAGATAAAGCAAGGATGCATATTATAATCTCGAGAATAACCCCTGAAATATCTTTATATGTAACTCTCATGCAGATATGAAGTAGAAATACATTTTTTGAACCAATCTTGATGAAAGTAAGAAAGATAAAAACAAGGTAGGATGAGTAGAAAGTATTTAGTAAGGTGGTTAGTTAAAATCCAAATATAACAGTAATCACATTAATTAAATGTCAATAGAATAAATGCTCCTTAAAAAAAAAAAAGATTGTTGGAACGGATTTTGGAAAACAAACCCCAGGTATCTGATCTTTAAAAAGAGTCACGTTTAAAACAAGACTACAGAGCAAGTATAACATAAAAAAGGACATTTCGTAATACAAATAGGTTCAATTTTCCAGTAAGATAAAACAGTTCTAAATTTGTGTATGCTAAATAACATAGCTTCAAATATATATAAAGTTAAATTTAACCAAGCTGCAGAGAAAATACACAAATTTGCTACCAGAGTGAGAAACTTCAACATATTCCTCAGTAACTAATAGTATAAATAGACAATAATTTTGCAATATTTTCTACAAAAAATGTAAAGACAATTCAATCATTTTTTCTTGCATGGTTGGTTGAAATTTGCTTTTTCATTGATAACATTTCAGGAAAGTTTCTTTCAGCTTCCCCGTGTGTTATTGGTAATGTCAAAATTAGGAAGATCTCTATCAGATTTCTTCCATTTGTGAGCTATAAAATAAGGAGGGGTTTTTCCCTGACTTTCTTTTGCGCCGTATTTTTTCTCTGCATACTTTTATGCCAGGGACCATAGAAGATGTCCGTATTTTAATAAGCAATTCTTGGCTCTGGACATTAATTGTGTCATAACTCTAGGTGCATTTGGTATAGTGGGCAGTAACTGTATTTCTGAAAGTTATTTCTTTCTGGCACAGGTAACAATAATGTAACATACATGGAAGTGACTGCGTGCACATAAACCTGTCACACTAAACCCATACTAAATTAATCCACCCCTCAACTTTAGCTGAATCTCTAAAATGCCACGACTACTCCCACATCAATCAATGTGAAGGACAGTGCAAATGAGGGAAGGCTTGAAAGGTAAGAGACAATGATCTCAACTAGCTGTGGGTAAAATAACTTATTTGGTATACTTTGTGTACCACGACTGTATGAATCCTCAGGCTAGGGCTGTGCAGGTGAGAGGCCCTGAAGGTTGCACTTTATGAGCTTCATAGCAAATCTGTCCTTGCCTGGCACATAGTAGGAGCTCAGTAAATATTTGTTGAATGAATGAATAAAACTTGTAGGACTCAGATTCTGTGATGGTTAATACTGAGTGTCAATTTGATTGGATCGAAGGATGCAAAGTATTGTTCTGGATGTGTCTATGAGGGTGTTGTGAAAGGAGATGAACCTTTCAGTCAGTGGGTTGGGAAAGGTAGACCCACCCTTAATCTAGGTGGGCACAATCTAATCAGCTGCCACTGCAGCCAGAATAAAAAGCAGGCAGAAGAACATGAAAAGACTTGACTGGCTTAGCCTCCCAGCCTACATCTTCCTCCTGCGCTGGATGCTTCCTGCCCTCAAACATTGGACTCCATGTTCTTCAGCTTTGGGACCCAGACTGGCTTCCTTGCTCCTCAGCTTGCAGATGGCCTATTGTGGGACCTTGTGATCATGTAATTTAATACTCCTTAATAAACTCCCCTTTATTTCTCTCTCTCTCTCTCTCTTTCTCTCTCTCTCTCTCTCTCTCTCTCTCTATATATATATATCTATCTATCCATATCTATTCTATTAGTTCTGTCCTTCTAGAGAACCCTGACTAATACAGATTCTTACCAATTGGAACAGATGCTAACCATAAATGTTTGGTACAGCCATCCTGGTGAGTACCAGGTGACCACTGGTGTGATTGTTTCAGTGGAATCTTGTTGCAGAGTTTCTTTGGCCAAAGAAATGGCCTCTTAGGGGAGATTTATCTTTCATATATAATTAAACAGTCTGAATTCAATTTGGGATCACATCATAGAGCATGACTCTTGAGTTTGTGAACAAGTCACAAAGATCCAAATTTAGCCCCTCCAAAATTGCCATCTTGGCCCTGAATGCGGGAAAAAATCTGGGATAGTCAATTTAGCATTGCCTGGATTTAACAGTTTAAAGCCACATCCTTAACAGGGCTCAAAAGCACACAGAAAACTGGGCTACTTTGCAGTTAAAAGCCCTATGTATTCTGCTCCATTACATAATCTATTACTCTATCTTGCACTTTGAATCGATCTTGTACCCATGTTTGGTTTTGAACAGAATGCATTGGTCACTTAGAAAATATTGGCTCACTGAGTTATATAGCTCTCCTAATTGTTGACATTTTTTATTACACAATGTCAAAAAAAATCACATTCATCACCACAATCACCACCAATCTGATCATGAGTCATTAAACACTGAGAAGCTCTCTGAAATTCTAATATTTCCTTGAAAAATTGAATTTTATCATGGGAAAAATATTGTGTTTTTTTTTTCTTTAAATGACTGGCTCACTTCATTTTCGATAAAATGTCTGCCAAATACCCAAGTCTGAATATCATAATTTGTCTGTTGGTGTTCATTCAAATGAAATTGGTGTTCCCTGAAAAATGCAGCTTGCTCAGCTTGCAACTCAGATGATGGCATGTGTATTACTTTTCCTTGAGACAGAATTGTATACCTCAAGGCAGCAGAAGTGCTTCATACATATTTCCCATATTATCTCATGGATGTGTACTCAGGGGTCAAGATAAAATAAAATTAAGAGTTTTTATAGCTTCATCAAAGACATTCTAAAATGGAACCTCTTTTTAAATGTTTAAAAATTCATCATCAGCATCATTAATTTACTGTGATTTTTCTGGCAGTGATGAATACAACAATTATTAGTGCAGTTTGAGGTTCCCTGACTGGATTCCTGCTAAACTTTCAGCAGTTTTACCCATTGCTAATTTTGTACCTCCAGTGCAAATGTGAACGGAGTTGGAAAGGCAAATAACATTGTAGACATCCTGCAAAGGTCTTAGGACCCCTGGCGGTCCTCACATCATACTTTGGGAACCACTACTCTAGGGATATGTGGGTTCTTCCTCTTGTTCACGGACATCAGATAATAACCAAAGCTCAAAGCTGCAGCCAACAATCTCCTGCTCAGGAAAGATAAATACAGGTGACAGGAGCAACACCAGTGCTCAATTCTTGGAACTTCCTGAGTGCTGTCCCCATCTAAAGAGTAAATAATCAGATTTTCAGCTTGCCACATGTCAGTCAGGAGAAAGTGAATAGGTTGAGAAGTTTAATGACATCCACAGCCTCCTGAATCTAATGGATTGAGCACTTCAGAGTTCATCTGAGAGCGTCTGTTGGTGGGCATCCCTGCTGAGAGAGTATAGCCATGACTCTCCGATGGCCCATCATGAGCTGATTTTACGCAGCATGAAAACCAGTGATTTAAACACACCGTAAAGAGTATTTTTATGGGGCATGCAATATAGCCAAGAGGAAAGAGTATGACATTAACACCAGAAATTTGTCTCCTTTTTCCAGAAATGTTAAATTGCACTAATTTATTCCTAAATTCCACAATGTACTCTTAAATCCCATAGTAACATTTCCATCAGTTGTAGACTTAGGTTTGCATATTCAGTACCTAAGAAGCTGTTGGTTTTCTAAAGTGTCTGTAATCTTGATTTTCCACATCTCTGGCTTTGGGGGCTTATCTGTGGCTCTGGTGGAAACTGCAAGGCCACCTTGAAATATCTGGGTTCTCTTAACTCTAGGTTGACTTCTTCCTCTTCACAATTGACATGCTTTCTTGGAAAATGTCATCCATTCTCAAGATTTTAACCACCACCTCTACTTTCCCTCTCTTTCTCTGCCTTTAAGTTGGGCCGCTCTTCTCTTAGAGGCTCACACAAGGCACGCTGAATCCCATTTTTGGGCCTCTGTCCATACTGGGCCTTCTGCTTGAAAATGTCTGCCCCATCTTTTCACCTGGTTAATTCCTGCTAGCTGGGTTCAAAGGACAGTTGCTCAAAAAGTGTCACTTCCCTGATATTCCAGAGTAGATCAGTCCCTTGTTCATGCTTTTAGGCTGTGTACTTTGTAGCATTTACCACAAACGAAATGAAATCATTATTTGTATAATAAATTGTTTAACATCAAATGGTCCTGACTTGAACTGCTTAATCATTTGTTTCCCATGGAAACTCCATCAGAGCGAGGACCATGACTGTCTTGTTTACCTCTGCATTACCAGCTCCAAGTTCTGTGCATGGAACAGAGAAGGAACTTTATATTTATTGGAATAAAGAATGAATAAGACTATGTCCAATGACTGGTTACTCTGTATCTAGCCCAGACCTATTCGTCTAGCCCAGACATCTTCACATGGATATCTCACCCAGCCTTAGTTCAAATTAATCATCTTCCGTCCACTCCACTGTGATCCAATACTAGTTCCCTTCATTTGTTCTGCTGCAATAGTTTTTCTTTTCTTTTAAATCTAATTTTTGAAAGAATCTAATTCTTCTAAAATCTAATTCTTCTAAATCTATTCTTTTAAAAATGCAAATCCGATTGTGTTCAAATCTCTTATACTCCAGGCTTCAAATCCCTGCCTTCTTTTTCAGCCTTGCCCCATACATCTCCCTTCTTACCTGCTAATACACCAAGCTCATTCCTCTCTTTATGGTCTTTGCCCTAGTTGTTTCCTCCGTCTGGGAGATCCTTCCCCTAATCTGCACACAGCTGGATCTCTCTGCGCATTAGACTACAGTGTCAATGTCACTGTTTCATACCGGGGCCAGTAAGTGAGGCTTTCCTAAGTAGCTTTTTGCTCATTTTTACATTTGCTGTGTTTGGTATTCTAGCTAGGACTATTCAAAATGCAGTCTCAGGCCTCATCCTAACTGTACTCAATCAGAAACTGCATTTTAACAAGCTTGCCAGGCAATTTTTGTACATACAACACTATAAGAAGAACCGCTGATCATGATCTCCTTGGGCTGTTGTTGAATTGCAAATCCTGGGGTGAATATAAGAACTGGGAGTCAGAATGTCCAAAGGGTATGAGAAGCTATATGTTCAACACGCCGTCTGGGTGACAATTGGGAAATACTGCATCCAGAAAATCACTGAATTCAGGTCAGATTTGTTTATAGCTTGTGAATGCCCCATATTATCTCAGGGACTTGTAGATATAAAAATGAGTAAGATTCAGTCCTTGCCCTTCAAACGCTGAGATCCCAGTGGGAGGCAAGCATGGAACCTAATACTTTCAGGATAACGCAGTAAGCACAGTGATCGATGGATGAGTAGCGTGGAAGAGCACTGGCATCAAATCCCAGCTCTGTAGTGGGGCAACCTTGAGCAAGGCACTGACATTTTTGAACCTCAGCTTAATCATATGCAAAATGGGGTAGTACTACCTGGTGTTCAGGCCTATTTTGAAGATTAGTGAGTTAATGAATGTAAATATGTAGTGACTCCATAAACTATGTTGGTGTTACAACTGCTACCCAGGGTGACGAGGAAGCTGGTAGAAAAGCAGTGCTAGTTCAGATAGAATATTCTGACTCATGCATTCACAGTTACCATAGGCAGCCAGAGAGGGCGAAAGTCAATACTAGTCAGAATTAGAGAGCAGCATCTTGGCAGAAATGGGATTTGAAGTTGGAATTAAATGGAACTCTTAAACAACTGGAACCTAGAGGTCTGGGGAGAGTAGAGGGTACATCAGTTAAAGGAAAATAATCCCTTGCAAATCAATCTCTGTTCTGCTTTTCAGTAGGTAAAAGGGCTGATCTGTCAATGTGGCTCTAGATGAAGGAGTTTGTAATCTCAATTTTTTTTTTTTTTTTGAGACGGAGTCTCGCTCTGTCGCCCAGGCTTGGGTGCAGTGGCGCGATCTCGGCTCGCTACAAGTTCCGCCTCCCAGGTTCACGCCATTCTCCTGCCTCAGCCTCCCCAGCAGCTGGGACTACAGGCGCAGGCTGCCATGCCCGGCTAATTTTTTTTTTTGTATTTTTAGTAGAGACAGGGTTTCACCGTATTAGCCAGGATGGTCTCGATCTCCTGACCTCGTGATCCGCCCCTGTCGGCCTCCGAAAGTGCTGGGATTATAGGAGTGAGCCACCGTGCCCGGCCTGCAATCCCAATTTTTGTGGGGCTTTGGTTCTTGGGGTGGTTCACAGCCTTGTCAGGGCACCATCTGGCATTGGCAGGAGATGGCACGTTTTAAAGATGGGCCAAGAGTCCAAGAACTACTGATGGCGTACCCTGGGATTTAGCAAAGGGAAGCTAGTAAAGAATGAGGAGGATCAACCTGGGGTTACTGATGGCAGACCCTGGGGTTTGGCAACTTCCCCGGAGGGCACACATTGGTGCAGATGCTTCCTGAGTGTAGGAGTACAAGAAAACTAGGAACATAATAGTCCATGGATTTCCAGACATTTCCCCATGCATTTTTTATTCTTCAGTTAAACTTAAATTTGCTGGAAAGGCCTGCAGGGGCAGCTCATTACCAACTAAAAGAGTTTGACCAGTAACTGATCAGAAACAAACACAGAATCCAAAAGATGAGGCATTCATTATTTTCCCTCTGTGAGTCATTTTGTAGTCCATGCAGAGTCTGGCTTGGCAGAGGGACTAGGGACCAGCAATTCCCCCTTTTGTTGTTGCGGTCTCTTCCCCTTCTATCCTCTGTTCTATTTTCTCTTCTTTGTCTTTTCTTTTTTTTTTTTATTTTTATTTTTGAGATGGAGTCTTGCTCTGTCGCCCAGGCTGGAGTGCAGTGGTGCGATCTCAGCTCACTGCAAGGTCCGCCTCCCAGGTTCATGCCATTCTCCTGCCTCAGCCTCCCGAGTAGCTGGGACTACAGGCGCCTGCCACCACGCCCAGCTAATTTTTTGTATTTTTTAGTAGAGATAGGGTTTCACCGTGTCAGCCAGGATGGCCGATCTCCTGACCTTGTGATCCGCCCACCTCAGCCTCCCAAAATGCTGGGATTACAGGCGTGAGCCGCTGCGCCCGGCCTTGTCTTTTCAATTCTTTCTTGTCCCTTCTTCCCCTCCTTGTGTAAAGAGGTTTTTTCATCTTTCAGATTTCTGAGGGTGGAGCATCTGCAAGAGAAGCATTCTCTTTATTATATATCTGTATATCATCTATTCTAATTCTCGTATAGTAAAATATAATGGTTTTTGCCATTATTTTTAAATGGCAAAAACCGCAATTACTTTTGCAACAACTATCTATCTATCTCATATATGTAATGTATATTATATATTATACACACATATGTATACATATCCTTTTATAGAAACCCCTTCTCAAACCAGTACTTTGAGATATTATTGTGCTAGGAAAATATTCAGTCTCCTCGTTGAGTTACTAGAGAACCCTCAGGTGATGGAGAAGGGAAGAAAAGTACCTGGAAGAGGATAAAAGAAGCCTTCATCCTGTTACATAGACACTGATAATAGATATGTCTTTCTTTGGGTGTTTAACAAGATTGAAATCACATTGTGGACTATTACATGTAGCTGCATTTTTTTGTATTTAATAATATGTCACAAAAATTTCCCCATACCCTTATCTACAATATGTTTTTTTCAGTACTATATTGAGGTATGATTCTCATACAGTAAAATGCACAAATTTTTAGCATACAGTTCAATGATTTATGACAGATATTTTACACACACACACACACACACACACACACACACACGTGGCTACAACCCATATCAAGATATAAATATTTGTATCACCCCAGAGAATTTTCTCTTTCCTCATGCCCCATTCTGGTTAATCCACTCCCTGATTGCTGCCCCCACCTTAAGTATTGTTTCAGCTTCTATCACTGTACATGAATTTTGCCTATTCCTCCACTTCACTTAAATGGAAACATGTAGTGTATACTCTTGTGTCTCCCTTATTTCACTCAACATAATGTTTTTGAGATTCATCCTGTTATTGAATGTATACAGAGCTCATAAAAAAACTAATAACTTGTATAAATATTCCACAAATTGATTGTCAATTCTCCTATTAACAGATACTTGAGTTGTTTCTAGTTTTGGGCAACTGTGAATAAAGGGGCTATGAACATTCTCATGCAAAGATTTTTGTGGACATATGTACTCACATATACTCTTGCATATATATTCAGGAGTAGAATTGCTAGGTCATAGCATTTGCTGGGAGGGTGAATGTTTAACTTTATTAGACACTGAGAAACATTTTTCCAAAGTGGTTGTACCAATTTATACTCCCATAGGTAATGGGGTTTCCATAGTCTTTCACATTCTCACCAACATGGTCAGTCTTTATAATTTTAGCCATTTTGGGGGCATTTTTTGGGTATGGTTTTAAATTTTTATTTCTCAAACAATCAGTGAAATTAATAATCTTTTCATATGTTTTCTGGCTGTTCAAATATCTTCTTTCATCAAGTGTCTGTTGAAGTCCTTTGCACGTTTTAAAAATTGGGACATTTGTATTTTATTATTATATTTGCAGCAGTTTTTACATATCCTAGATACAACTCCTTTGCTAGATGTATGTATTATGAGCATTGTCTCCTAATCTGTGTCTTGCCTCTTTTTTAACAGTGTCTTTGAGTAAATACAAGTTTTAATTGTGATAAAATCTCATTTATCACGTTTTTATTTATGGTTATTTACTTTTATAGCCTAAGACATCTTTGCCTATTTCAAGTTTAAGATTTTTTACAATGTTTTCTCCAAAAAGCTTTATAGTTTAGCTTTTACATATAGGTCTATGATTCATTTTGATTTAATGTTTCTTTATGGTGTGAGACAGAGATCAAGGTTTTTTTTTTTTTTTTCGTGCATATATTAGGTTGTTCTAATACCACTTATTGAAAAGGCTTCCTTTCCCCCTTGATTTTCACTGGTATCTTTGTCAAAAAACAAATGATTAGATCTGTGTTGGTCTATTCCTGGACCCTCTATTCATTTCTATTGATTTATTTGTCTACTGAAAATTAACCATTATCCTAATTACTATAACTCTATAGTAAGTCTTGAAATATAATAATACAAGTCTTCCAACTTTGTTCTTCTTAAGATTATCTTGGCTATTCTAGGTTCTTGCCATTTCCATATATATTTTAGAATCAGCTTATTAACATTTACGAAAAAAGACTTTTGAGATTTTGATTGAAATTTTGCTGACTCTATAGATCAACTTGGGGAGAATTTATAGCTTAACAAAATTAAGTTTTTGAGTATGTTAACATGGTACATTTTTCTTTTTTAAAGTCTTTTATTTCTCTTAGCAATATTTTGTAGTTTTAAGTGAAAAGGTCTTCATATTGTTTGTTAATTTATTCCTATATATTTGTGATTTTTAATTTTTTTTGAGATGGAGTTCAGCTGTGTCACCCAGGCTGGAGTGCAGTGGCGCAATCTCAGCTCATTGCAACCGCCGCCTCCTGGGTTCAAACAATTCTCCTGCCTCAGCCTCCACAGTAGCTGGGATTACAGGCACATGCCACCATGCCTGGGTAATTTTTGTATTTTTAGTAAAGATGGGGTTTTACCATGTTGGTCAGGCTGGTCTTGAACCCTTGACCTCAAGCGATCTGTCTGCCTTGGCCTCTCACAGTTCTGGGATTACAGGCGCATGCCACCATGCCTGGCTAATTTTTGTATTTTTAGTAGAGATGGGGTTTCACCATATTGGCCAGGCTGATCTTGAACTCCGGACCTCAAGTAATCCGCCCACCTCAGCCTCCCAAAGTGCTGGGATTACAGGCATGAGCCACTGTGCCTGGCCTATTTGCGATTTTGTTTTAGCTTATCAGTGTGCTATAGTTTGAAATGTCTGTTCCCTCTGAAACTCGTGTTGAAACTTAATCCCCAAGCTAACAATAAGAGGTGGGGCCTTTAAGAGGTGATTCAATCATGAGGGCTCTGCCCTCATGAATAGTTTAATCCATTCATGGATTAATGTGTTAGTGGATTAATCGGTTATCACAGGAGCAGGTTAGTTATCCTGACAGCGGGTCTGTTATAAAGGCCAGTTTGCAAGTTTGATTTTCTCATGAACCCCCTTGCCATGTGATGCTTGCAGAGAGATCCCACCAGTAAGAAGGCCCTCACCAGATGTGGCCCCTAAGCCTTGGACTTCCTACTGTCAGGAACTGTAAGAAATGCATTTTTAAAAAATAAATCACCCCATCGCAGGCATTCTGTTATAGTAACAGAAAACTGCCTAAGACAAAGTGCTTTCTTATTGTTACAGTGACCAGTGCACTCAATGTTGTCTTTCATCGCCTTCTACATCCTAAACGTGAGCAGAACATAGGTACAATATGCAGGTTTTCATACCTGCATTAAAATTCACTTTAGGTGCATTTTATAATTTACTTGAATTCTTTACTGTTGGAGATTTATTTAAAGATTTAGTTTATTCTACTCACTTATAAGTAAAGCTGAGCTGAGCATTTAAACAAAATATATTGGCCGGGTGCGGTAGCTCATGCCTATAATCCCAGCACTTTGGGAGGCCGAGGTGGGCAGATCATGAGGTCAGGAGTTCGAGACCAGCCTGACCAATATGGTGAAACCTCGTCTCTACTAAAAATACAAAAATTAGCTGGGCTTGGTGGTGCGAGCCTGTGATCCCAGCTACTCAGGAGGCTGAGGCAGGAGAATTGCTTGAACCCAGGAGGCGAAGGTTGCAGTGAGCCAAGATTGCTCCACTGCACTCCAGCCTGAGCGATAGAGCGAGACTCCATTTCAAAAACAAAATAAAACCAACAACAACAAAAAACAAAACATATTGAGCTGGAGATTGCTCTTAGCACTTTGTTTGTGTTAGTTTATTTATTCCTTAGAAAAGCCATTTTGTTTGTCTCTGATTCTTTCCTTAGGATACATCCCTGGATGTGGAATTGCTAGAATAAAGGATGTGTATTTGCAAAGCCCTTGAAGAGCAATGGGAACTTTTTGCCAGGTCGCTTCGGTGCAGTCAGGTGACGGTGCTATACAGTCTGCGCCATGCTGTTCATTATGTAAGGTTAAGAACCTGGCCTATAGGAGCACTATAAGAAATCTTTATCCACTGGGTGAAAGGATGAGGGAATGTTTAGACGAACCATGGAGGGGAATGGTGAGCTCATTTGATGTGAACTTTCCTGGATTTGAGCCAGCTGTGTTTGTCCACCTGTGTTCATACTCTTCAAGTAAAGGACACAAACATCAAGAGAATCCACATTGGTTAACTGCTCACACCTTGAAGTTAACTAACCTTCAGTGTTGAACTCATGAACTTCTATCGTCAGATAAATGGGTTTGGCCATTATTATACAATTCATGCTAATGTCTCTTCTAATCAGACTTCATACTCCTGCCCATTCTGGCTTCAAAACTGTGGGTCACACTTGATCTTTCCTCAAGAAGCCAGGCACACATTGCCCGTAACCATTGCCAGCATGCAGCACAAGGCACATTAGCCCTCTGTCTCGGTCTTTTTTGTATTGCTATAAAGGAATACCTAAGACTAGGTAGTTGATAAAAGAGGTTTGTTAGGCTCATGGTTCTGCAGGTTGTACAAGGAGCATGGTGCCAGCATCTGCTCAGCGTTTGGTGAGGGCCACAGGCTGCTTCCACTCAAGAGGGAAGGTGAAGGGAGCTGTTGTGTACAAAGATCACATGGCGAGAGAGGAAGCAAGAGAAAAGTGGCGGGTTTGGTGGGGGGCAGGGGGTGGGTGTCAGGCTCTTTTTAACAAACAGCTCTAGTGAGAACTAATAGAATAAGAACTCCCCACCTCCAAGGGAAGCATTAATCTATTAATGAGGGATCTACTTTTATAACCGGAACACCTCTCAATAGGCCCCCTTCAAAACTATGGATCAAATTTCAACATGAGGTATGGAGGGGACAAATTTTCAAACCAGAGCACCTTCTAAAAATCTCCTATGACTTCATAGTGTTACTATCATGATCCCAATAAGGCCATGGCTATTGATATTGTCCCAGAATCTATGGCCAGAGTAGATAGGCAGATCCCAGAGGTGGGGGAACAAGGTATTGGGATTCAGTTCTCCATGAATCTTTCAAGTTTCTGCACGTCTCATGGGCAGAGGCACTGAGAGCTTTTGTTTCTGACTATCTTTTCAAGGATGTGTGTATAATAGCACTTTAACATAGAGTTTTTTCTTCTGGGGCAGAGGGCATATTTGTTTGTTGACCGGCAATGTCTCTCTCCAGGGGAAAATTTGGGATGTTTGCTTACAATCCCTTTAAAAGATAAGGATTACCTGAACTGGGGATTCCCTTCCTGTAATGAGACCTACTGTATGTGCAGGAGTTACCTGGCTCTCTACACATTGCCATGTTGGAACTGGGAGTCAGGGAACCACCAATGATGATATTCTGGCTACTGCTCTACTGCTATTGCTGAGCAATAAGTTGTCCACCTCTGACCCAGGAGTCTTGTATCTTCTGCCAGTACCCAGGAATTGTGGTAGAATAACTTATTAGATTTCAGGTGGGGTAAGATGCAGACACTTTACAGTTCTTTAGTAAAAGGCAAAAGATTTATGCGATATGAAGAGAAACCAGAGCATAACACTTTACAGTTCTTAATGCAAGATGAGAGTCCAGAAGTGAGGTCTGGGCTGAATCCAGAATTGATGGTGAAGATCAAAACTCTGAAGCAACATTCAGGACAGAGAAATTTTTTGCCATTTTCATGATCAACTCGGGCAGTGGGATAAGCCTCAACCTCAAACAGGGAGCTGTTGCTGAGTCCTCCTATGGGGATTGAGGGAGACAAAAGAAGGATAAAATGGAGGCAGGACCTGTCAGACAGGAGGCAAGACTCAACTCAGTCAAGCCTTGTTGCCGGTCAGTAATCTTCATTAAAAACAAAGTGGCGATTGAGAGTCATGGACAAATTCTGGCATCACCCTTTCATTCATCCAAATCTTCATTGTATCCTCATTGTGTGAGGGTCAATAAGGTCTGCTGCGCTTCCTCCTCCAGGGTTGTAGTGAGGCTCAGATGACATGGTGTGTAAGAAAGCTCCAATGCAAGAGGTAAAAAAGCAAGGACGTTTTTCTCAAACATAGCCTGGTGCTTTGTTAATTGAAATACATAGATCTAGGGCTAGAGTGAATATACCAATAGTCACCATTTGTGGAATACTTATTGTCCCAAGCACTTTACATTCATTATATCATTTAATCCTCACAAGAAACCCATGAAGAAAGTCATATTATTATCCCCATGTTAGAAATGAGATAAATGAGCATGTAGGAAGAGAAGACATAGCACACAGTAACTAGGAAATGAGGCAGATCATGGAATGACTGTGATGTGCTCTTCTCTACTCCTACTTCCTTGCATTTGGGGACTGCCTTCCCTGGTCCCCATTCCTGATTCCTTCCAAGATGCAGCAATAGAAGTGAGGTCAGCCATGTGACCAGCCACTTTTGAAGAGGCCCTCACTGGTTCTATGCTGGATGGTTCCCCACCTTAGAAGCCCTGATCAGAAACTCTGAGCTTTCTTATCTGCTAGCCTGTTTCTCCCTCGTTCTGTGAGCATCAGGAAGTGAGGACAGCATCTCCAAACATGAATGTTTGATGAAGGCAGTCAGGAATTCCAGAGTAAGGCTGGGAGGTAAGAAAAGAACAGTCAAGCCAGGACAGGATCTTGCTTCACAGGCAGGTAAGAAAAAAAACCTTGCCATGAAAAGGAGGTTGTATGACCACTCCTGGTATCCCCCAGGGTTCAAAGGCCAGGCTTGCATGAATATAAATAAAAAACAAACATCTGCTCCCAATCTCTCCCATCTGAGGATGGAGTAACAGAAAGTTGGGAGTAGGAGGTGAGGAAAGGAGGCTGTTCCCTTTCCCATAACTTCCTGGAATAGAAGGAAAGAACCTGGCCTGTTTGTTCTGGGAGATGTGAGTCCACCTGCAATCAGAGCCCGCCCGGAGCATGGCATTCAGTGGTGCGCAATGTGGATGACAGGCATAACTCAGAGCAAGATCGGATGGGAGTGGGCAGGAGGACGAAGCGCCTTCTAGCTCTGTTCTGTGCAGAACTGTCAACAGATCAGAGGGAGAGGAGAAAGGGTAAATAGAATCTTAAAAAGACTTATCTTGAGGAAGGGTGGGAAGATGAGGTTTGTATGTTTTTAAGGGGGAGAAGAGACAGAAAGGGAAATTCAGGCCAACATCCAGAATTCCCTGGAGTGCTCCAGGAATCATCTTCAGGAGTAAGTTTCCATCCCTGATGGTCATCAAAGAATGTGGGGTGGCTTGCCCCCAGCTGCGGAGGCAACTTGGTATGGGAGTTGGATGCAGATAGATGTGAGTTCAAATCTAGTTTCCAGCACTTTCAGACTGTGTGATCTTGGTTTAATATCTTGAATTCTAAGTGTTTTTCTTCCTTTAAAGCAGTAAACTGTCTGGTTCCTAGATGGTCTCCATCATGACATCTATAGTCAACCCACACACTATAAAAAGGATCTTTTCATCAGGTGGGTGAGAAAGGAAGGTAGGGACCAAATAATCTTTAATGTCTTGCCCAATATTCCAAGGAAATGAACTGAACATTGAATGTGACTCTGGGCAGTTTGCACTGCCATTCCATGCCTCATCAAACGCATCATTATTTCTATGCATTTCTTCCCTTATAATTCCAAAAGGGAAAAAGACAGATACACCTAAGGGAGAAGAAAATGTAAATAAACTATTATGACCCTAATGTGAAGGTTTTAAGGGTGACAGGCTCTGTGAAAACACTGATCCAAACAGGCCAGGCATCCCATTGGCAGTGACTTTCCTCCTCAATGTCAGTCTCTAGGGCCAGTTGGCTGCTGTCTTGGTGATACAAAAGGCTCCATTTGGCTCCATTTCAGACAAGTTGAATGAACATCATTAGAGAAATGGATGAGGGGTGATGGATGACTTGGATGAAGTCACAGAAAGAGTGTGGATCACATTTGCTTTTGACTCAAGGCTGGGAGGAAGAGCTGAAATGCTGGCTGACATCATCAAGACTCTAAAAGGTCTAGGCTGGTTGTAACAATGAATTGAAATGAATTGGGTCAAATTTAATAGAGGAAAAAGAACTAAGATCCTGCACCTGGATTATAAAATGAACCAAGCTTTGTAAACATAATGACAAGGAGTGAGTCAAAAATGGAAAAGATTGATTGATTTGGCTCTAATAAACTATAAAACATGGATGCCAAAAACACTATAAATAAGATGAAAAGGCAAACTATAAATTGAGAAAAATAATGGCAACACATATGATAGCAAGAGTGGGTTGATATGTTTAAGAGGTCTTTCAAATCAATAAAGAAAAGAAAAATACTGCACCAGAAAAAATGAGGAACGAATGTAAACAAACAATTCAGAAGATGAGAAATCAAAATGGTCAAACAGCACATGAAAAAGGTTTATCCATGGTATTATAAAAATGCAAATAAAAACAACAGTGGAATACATTTTTTTCCCTATCTGATTAACGATGACTTAAAAGAGTAACGAGAATCAAGGTTCGCAGGATGCAGGAGAAGCAGACAGGCTCAACCACTGTAGGACAGTATCAACTTGCATAACCTTAATGGGGGCCAGTTCTGTAATGCATATCAATAGCCTTAAAAATATCCAAACACCTTGACCTAGAATTCCACTTTTAGGAATTTGTCCTAAGGAGAAACTAGAGAAGGATACAAAGATATAACACAGTAGGGAATTCGTGGCACGATTATTTAGAACAGCAAAAAGTTAGTAACAACCTAATGCTCAATAATGAGCAATTCACTAATTAGGATAATTAGAACAATGAAATAACATGGTATATTAGTCCGTTTTCATGCTGCTGATAAAGACATACCTGAGATTGGGCAATTTACAAAAGGAATAGGTTTAATAGACTTACAGTTCCACGTGGCTGGGGAGGCCTCACAATCATGGCAGAAGGCAAGGAGGAGCAAGTCACGGCTTACATGGATGGCAGCAGGCAAAGAGAGAGAGCTCGTGCAGGGGAACTCCTCTTTATAGAACCATCAGATCTCATGAGACTTGTCCGCTCTCGCAAGAATAGCATGAAAAAGACCCATCCCCATGATTCAATCACCTCCCACTGGATCCCTCCCATGACGTGGGAATTGTGGGAGTTACAATGCAAGATGAGATTTGAGTGGGGACACAGCAAAACCATATCACATGCAAACCTTAGAAATCACTGATGTGAGAAAATATTCATAGTATGTTTCTGTGGTACACATGGAGATGTGCTGATCAGATCCCCCTTCAAGGAAGGACTTGCTACCATGTGTGTTAGTTCCATCAGGGTTTGTCTCAACTGCAGAGAGAGACAAGCCATGGACACATCCTTCTTGGCTTTCACACATCCAGTGATTGAGGTAGGGGCATAAAAGCCCAGCCATTTCTACCCAATGCAGACCATTCTGGTACACCACTTATGCTCCAGAGCTCCCCACCAGGTTGGCCTGGCTTATGTCAAGTCCTCCATAGGGAAACAATTCTCCATGAATATTTTTTTATATCCTATAGCTCCTGGGATTTCTGAGCAAAGAACGCGAGCAAACTTAGTTAAAAGATGACTGAATTACTAACATGTCTTGCAACTTAGAGATTGTGTATGGCTCCAGAGAGATTTAGAGACTTATCTTTCCTGGAGATATTTGCTCACATTTAGGGAAGTAAGTCCAGAGATGCCTTCCTCTTTCCTGCAGAAACATATATTTACATTCCAGACTCGAAATCTCTCTTCAGAGGGGAGGATGGGCAGATGTACTAGCCACCCTATATGAGCTCTGAATTCCATGAGTTTTTGGGTTGCAACCTATGTTGCACCCCTGCTGAATGCACCTGGCCCTTACTGCATCATCCTGTGGGGACTGGGGTGTGAAGAACTGGTGTGAATATGCTCTGTGAGTGAAAAAGGTCTCTTCTCTGAACCAGAGATTTCATGTTTCCTGTCTTAATCAACCTTTCTCTCTCTCCCTCCCTCTCCTCATTCTCTATATAATAGATAGATTGATGCATATGTATGCATATATATGGGTGTATGCATGTATATAAGTAACTTAACACCTGCATTAAAGTTTGACTTCTCCCTCTGCCCTGCCTGTCTTCCTCCCCCTCTCTTCCTCAGGTGTTGATCTCAGATAAACGTCTTGCACACCTCCAAAATGGTCTCAATGTTTACCTGTGGAGAATTCAGCCTGCAGTAGTTGCTGAGTTAAAAAGAAGAGCAGTCTATAGAGCCATACATAAACATGATAACATTTTTGTACTTTGTGAGAGGTGCATTGAAAGAGATGACAAAACTGCAAAATATTAACGATGGTTTTCTTTTGTTGGTGTGAATATGAATTTTTTTTGTGCTTTTTTCTATTTTCCAAATTTCCTGCATTGAACATGTATTACTTTTAATTACAGAGTGTTCCAAAATACTATTGCCATCAGCTGTATTCAGCAGGAAATGGAGGTGGGGATGGGGATGTTAAAGCTGATATTTACAGACTGCTAGCTATGTGGCTGGCACTGTTTTAAGCAGTTCACATTTAATTTCTCCTTATATGCAATCTTATGGAGGAGGTATCATCTCTTTCTCATAAATGAAGGAAACTGACACCTAGAGAGATAAATAACTTTCCCAAAGTAGAGGAGTCAGGGTCTGAATCCAGTCTTCCTGGCCTCAGAGCCTGTGTGTCTACAGTCTCAATGTTCCCATCTTAGCCTCATCCTTGGGCACACAAATTAGGGCCTGGCATACCTCCCCTTCTGAGACTCGGATGGGTCCTCTGCCCAAACTCTAAGCCCCTCATTTCACTTACAAGGCCCATGATCTGGCTGTGCCTCCATCTACAGATCCTCTCATGCCACTTCTCTCTTTCTCTTGGCCCCTGATTTGCATGCCTCCATTCTTGGAGCCCTCGCCCTAGGATGCTCTTCCCAGCTCAGGGTATGGTTAACTGCTTCCACCCTTCATGTTCCAGTGTAACTGTCCCCTCTTCAGCGATGCCTTCCCCAGCCACTTTCAGTGTTTCCCTTCTCTCCTGCCTGCCTACCATAGTTATTCCCTAATTCCCAGTTTTGTTCAGTGTGGCTAATGGCATTTGGTAAAGACTCCCATATTGTTCACTCATCTAGAGATGTGTAATAGCACATGTGGGCTCTGGAGCCAGACTGTCTGTGTTCAAATCTCAGCTCTTCCTTTACTAGCAATGTATTTTTGGGTGAGTTATTTCTCTATGCCTCAGTTTCTACATTTGTAAGTGGTTTATTTAGAACACTGTCTGGTATATAATGAGAACCCCACCTGTCTCTAAAGCCCATGCCAGCAGGGACTGTACCTCACACCATGCATCCAGCTCTTAACACAGTACGTGGTACACACAGGGGCTCAATAAATACTTTTTGAATAAAGAACAAATGCAGAAGCTTAAATCTCATAAATAGTTACTGAGATCTGATGCTTCTTACTGGCATCTGTGCGGCCATGACTGTGTTGAAGGAACAGCTTCTCTTGTTCTAAGTTTTGTATCTTGCCAAAGGAGAGAGCAGATGCAACGAACCTGTGCAAGGCTTTGCCTGTGAACTGCCGAGGGTCTAAGCAAACTGTTTACAGAACATGCGTCTCACATATGAACTCAAGGTCTGGCTCACAGTCTAAGTGCATTTTTTTTTTCTTTTACTCATTAGACTTCAACCTTTGAAATGAGATGGATTTGGAAACTCTTGCATAGGGTTTAGGGCCTCATCATTCAAGTAGGACCACACACTCTCCATCCTCTTGCCAAAGTCAATACCTAATGCTAAAACAGCTTTGGAAACTTTGGTTTTATTTCCCGTCTTCATTTTTCATGGGTGACACAATCTTTCAGTTAGAGATACCTCTTGCCCTGTAGTGGTTCCCGTATTCCTCTCTCCTTTTTTAACCACAATCTGTTTGAGTTTAGTAACTGCTCCTTATCCATAGTGCCTGACACAAAGTGGGCATTCAGTCAGCTAGCTCTAAATGCCTGATGATGGAAAGACTGAATGAATGAATCAATGAATGAATTAATAATTAATTATTAATTTATTAAAGTTCACTAAAGGCAGGGCCATGCCATCCTTGTATCCTCAGCAGTCCTGGCACAGACAATGCATGTAGTGGTAGATGCTCAGTGAATCATTACTGAGTGCATTGTAGATTCCAGGAAGAATATTAAAGTTGTGGAAATAGTGGTGAACCCCACAAGTATTTACTCTGCCCTGGCAGGAGGACTTGAGTGAATGAATGAATTGCTCCACTGTTTTGAGTATCTTAGTTTGCAAAGCAGCAAACACCGCACTTGAACCTGAGTTCTCTCTGAAGCACTGCTTTTCCCACAGAAAAGCTGGGGCACCAGTAGGGAATGAGGGGCGTGCACTCAGCTGGATGATTCAGTAGAAGAAACTTCAAGACACAGATGAGATTAAAAAGGAGCTGGGCAGGTGTGGTGTCTGCAGAGAACGCAAAACCAAAACAGAAGAATCAAGAAGAATTAGAAAATTGTTCACTGAGGACCTGGTCATGGTCGGGACACAGGAAGGATGTCAAGCATCTCAAGAGTGGGAGTTGTTGGGGACGAATCCAAGACAAAGTCTGCTCGACCACAGCAGGTGGCTTTGGACGTGCTCTTCTGCTGCGGCTGTGACCAGGAGTCAGTTTGCAGTGAGACTGCATCCCTTTTAAAGCAGCCATGTCCTTATTCTTCCATGTGACATATCCTTCTCCAAAGTCAGAGTTGTTTCAGCAGGAGTTCCAGGATTCAGGGTATTCACACTATGAGCACAGAAAAGGCCTTTCCTTGGTTCCTGGCTCACAGGTGAGATGCATGAAACCTGCTGGGTCTTTTCCAGGCTCTCCAAACACTTGGCTTTTACCCCTACCGTGGCTGACATTGACAATCAAATGCATCTGGGTGGCCAAGATATTCAAATGAGTTCATGCTAACTGGGAAAGAGCCACTGCCTTCACCATCAATGCCCCTCCCATGAATGCCCCCTCCCTGCCACTTGGTCCCTTTGCTGGGACTGCTAGGGATGAGCAGAAGGACTTTCTCCAGCAGCCTTACATTCTATTTGTTTGATGTCCATTTGATACTGATTGTTCAATATTTGTAATACTCCCTTGCCTCCTGGTAATTATTAATCCCCTGCCTTAATGGTAATTGTTTATTTCTGTGTCTCCCACATCCCCAGTCCTTTCTCCAGACTGTAACCAGAGTAATCCTTCTAATGTGTAAATCCTCCTGCTCCTTTGCTTAAAATACTTTGAAGATTTTGCACTGGCCTCACTAAAGCCTCCAGGTTTCTTAACATATGTTTCAAGGCTCTCCATACCCCAGCCCTCCTCCAGCTTTACCTAAGCCTGCTATTCCCTCTTATACTCAATTCCATCTGCCTTGACTTTCCCCATTTCTTCAAGGACTACACAGTCTCTCCTCTCCAGACCACTCCTGGGATCTTCTACTCCCTCCCTGACCAAAGCTGCTCCAACTAAGTCCTAACCACTCCATTCCTGGTGCCTCAACATTACTCAAGTGCTGCTTCCTTGCTGAGTCCCCAGGCTGTAGGATTCTCCCATGGGAGTGCTTAACATATTTCATTTTATACACGTACATCTGCCTTCAAAACAATATGCTGTGTGGGGCACAGCCACAGGTTATACCTGTTAGGTATACCTTTGCATTTCTACCATCTTCCATGCTGCCAAAGATACAGAATGGGTGATGAAATAGATGAGACGGTTTGGCTGTTTCCCCATCCAGATCACTTCTTGAATTGTAGCTCCCATAATCCCTATGTGCTGTGGGAGGGACCTGGTGGGAGGTAATTTAGTCATGGGTGTGGATTTTTCCCCTATGCTATTCTTGTGATAGTGAGTAAGTCTCAGGAGATCTGATGATTTTATAAAGAGCAGTTGCCCTGCACATGTTCTCTTGCTTGCTGCCATGTAAGATGTGCGCTAGCTCCTTGTTCACCTGCCATGATTGTGAAATCTCCCCAGCCACGTGGAACTGTGATTCCCTTAAACCTCTTTTTCTTTATAAATTACCCAGTCTTGGATATGTCCTTATAGCAACGTGAGAATGGACTAATACAATGAATATTTGCCAAGTAAATGTTTCTCCCACTAGGATGTGAGCTTCTTGGGATCCTGGATTTCCTAGAAATGCCCAGACCTTCTCCCATTGCATGGGGGCCTAATGAAGTGCTCAGTGAATATTTTTTGCAGCTTTGAACAGAAATAGATTTGGATGCATGAGAACCAGTTTTCCATGTCTGCCCCTTAACTCTGTGATTTTGGGCAAGTCCCCTTCTGTCCTGAATTCAACATTCTCACCTGTACACTATGATGGCAACGACTCTGCAGAGTAAATAGAAATGAGAGTCAGCTCCCCCGTGACTCTCCTCTGTGCCAGAGAGTGTCCCGTGTGCTGCAGGATTTTTATCTGATTAAAAACAATTTATTTGAGTAGATGTAATTTCCCCCTTTTACAGAGATTCTGAGAAGAACAACTTGCCCAAAATCACACAGAGAGAAAAGGATTGAGACAGCATTTCAAATCATCTTACCTGAGTCCATAGTTGATGCTTTTTTCACTATCCTCCAGTCCTGCCTCTATGGAAGGATAAGATGATCTGAGATTATCTGTCTGTCTGTCTGTCTATCATCTATATCATCTATCTATATCTATCTATCATCTGTCATCTGTCATCTATATCTATCTATATCTATCATCTATCTACCATCTATCTATCTATCTATCTATCTATCTATCTATCTATCTATCTATCTATCTATCTATCTATCTATTCTATTCTATCTACCTACCAACTTACCTCTCTATGCCAGCACAGTGCCTGACACATGGCAGATATGCAATAATTGATCACTAGAGATGGTTTAAGTCTCATCTTGCTTGGAAGTAGGTTCTGAACAAGGCAGTCCTGCTGAATCCCATATAGTCCTGGGATCCCAATAGGTGGAAGCAAGAGGAGGTGAAGGTCATGGCAAGCTTGTTTCCTCTCAGCCCATTATCCTGCTCTTGTAATGTCATTTGCAAATTCCTGTAAGCACAAAGTAGCCACTTGGGGCAAATGCACCCAGGAGAAGGGTTATGTGCCTTTCCTCATGGCTAAACTTGACACTCATGGAGTCTCTCTTAGTCTCACAGAGGAGGAGAAGCACATTCACTGCTCACTTGCTCACTCATTTCCATAGTTATGGAATAGTTAATAATCACCACCATTTACAGAGAGCCGACTCTGTGTTAAGGGCTGTGCTGAAGCTATCTTCACAACAGTCCTTCCATAGGCTGCAGCTACAGTGACAGAGACAGAGCTAGAGAGAGCTTCCTGGCTGGTAATTAGGAAACTAAACACAGAGAACTTTAATAACTGACTTGCTTAAAGTCACCTAGCTTGTTAGTGGTGAAGCTTAGATTTGGACCTGGTTCTGTCTGCTTCAAAGCCATTTCACTTCACTATGAATATAGCATTAGGTATCACAGTCACTCATTGGCAAAAGATGTTGGGGAGTGGGGACATCAAAGACAGTCTTTTTCTTGCTGCCCAGAAAGCAGTGCCTTTCCCTTAAAGAAAAGGAAACTCACTAGACTCTCTGACCAAGTTTAGGGTATAAAATTGAGGTGTTGACAAAAAGCCCATGGATCAATTAGAAGACTGCTAACAGTCTCTCTCTTTCTTTTTTTTTTTTTCTTTTTCTGAGACACACTCTTGCTCTGTCTCCTAGACTGGAGTGTGGTGGTATGATCTCGGCTCACTGCAACCTCTGCTCCAGGGTTCAAGTGATTCTGCTGCCCCTGCCTCAGCCTCCCGAGTAGCTGGGATTACAAGCATGCACCATCATGCCTGGCTAATTTTTTTTTTTTTTTTTTTTTTGTAGAGGCGGGGTTTTGTCATATTGGCCAGGCTGGTCTCGAACTCCTGGCCTCAAGTAATCCACCCACCTTGGCCTCCCAAAGTACTGGGAATACATGTGTGAGCCACTGCATCCAGCCTCTCAGAGTCTCTTTTAACCCTTGTATTTTCCTTGTCATTTCCCTATAAGAGTATAGTGGTGGAAAGAGTTTTGATCTAGAGTCAAAGCTTGGGGTTTGATTCTCAGCCATGCTGTCACAGGCTGTGTGGTTCTGGCTGGGTAGGACATGTCATTGCTCTGAGCCTTGGTCTCCTCCTTGTCATAGGGATTAAATGAGGTAATTGATGAGAAGAACTTGGGCCTCACTGAATTGTCAATAATTGGTAGAAATCAGGTCACACAATCTGTGCATGGGATTTTGGCATCAGCTGTTACAGACAGAGTTGTTATTTGGGCTTTTTCCTACATCCAATTTCTTCCGTAAAAGAAAACCACAAGCAAAAAACAAGAAGCACAGAGGCAAAATAGGCTTCAACTCTCCCTACAGAAATGTTTCTGAGGGTTATTAGCTCAGCCATTTTCCATTAGCAAAAATAAATTGCTCAGAAACATCTGGGCCACATTCATCAGGAATCTGCTCTGTGCCGGCATTTCATTTTCAAACCCCGAGGACATTTTGGACCTACTGTCATGCCCTTGAGAAAAGAGAAGGGTTCCAGAGCCCACCAGGGCTCCCACTTCCCTATCTCTCTTTTTCATTTCTGAAAAGCTCAGAGGCAGTGGCAGCCAAACAACGTTTGGGTGGGCTGGTGAAGAAAATCCCTTTCTGGCTATAGACAACTCCCTTTCTGCCAGCTCTCAGGCCTGTGCACCTGGCCCTGAGCCCCGAGGGTGAGGATTTGGGGTGGTGGTGGTAGCTAGAGACCCATGGTGCCATGTGGTCGGGCAGCGAGGCATCTCCAGCTCAGAAGGCATGGGGTCGCCATTGCGGGAGCCCTCTGCCATGGGAAGTTTCCTGCTGTTTACTGTTAGCCCTTCTGCCAGCAGCTCTTGGTTCCCAAGCAGTTCTCACAGCTCAGCACAAAATTTGTCACTGAGGCAGAGATTCAGCCAACCTGAGCAGGTCCCCGAGGGGCTGATGTACTCTGGAGATGGTTGCCTGTGCCTGATGTCTCCGGTCGGTGCCGTGGGAGACAGGTGAGATGAGATGGATGTAATTGTTCACTGGCCTTCAGCCACACAATGTCAACTAATAACAACTACATGTTCATGGTATTTGCCCTAAGAGGGAGAAGGCTGGACAGTGAAGCAAGGGGTGAGGAGAGGATGTGGAGGGGGCGTGATTCAAGGGGAGCTGTGCTAGGGGCAGAGGCAAAAGTCGGGAGCTTAGGGATCAATTAGGCAAAAAGATTCCGTGTTGATTTTTCTATGAAATGACTATTTTACCATTTATACTGCAAAACAACATTGGGCCTGTCAAAGCCCATCATTCTAAATGTGTACAGTCAGAACACCAACTAACAGCTGAGCAGAATTAATTACCTCTCCCCAAGACAGCTTCAACAGTTTGTTAACTGTTTTATGCCTCGAGCCCTTCACTTCTCAGCGTCATCCTCCTGTCTCTTCTGCCAATTTCACACCTGCTGCCGGGTAAATCTTCATAAAGCACGCTTCCTGCCCTGCCGCTCCTGGGCAATGTTTCCTTATAGCCTGGGGAATCAAATCTGGAGGAAAACAAATTCTGTGGCTCATAGTTCCCAGCTTCCTGCCCACAACCGCCTGGTGGAAGACAGAGGAATTGTTAGAATTCTACTTTGATAGTTGAGTAAATGGGGGCATGGTGAGGTTGAGTGCTTAGCACCTCAGGCCCCTCTGCCCCACCCAGCTAGCTGCCTCTCATGATTCCCAGATCCATGCTTACCTAATGTCCTCCCCAAGTTATTCAGGTAGGAACTGACTTCACCAACTTTGAAGGCTGACAATGCCACCTGCAACCAGCTCTTCTCCCACTTTCCAGTGCCTTCCTTTCCCTAAGGCCACTCTGAAGAACCATCCCCAGCCTTACCTAACCTGCAGTCTTCTGCTATTACTTACTACCACCACTCTAGTTCCCACTGGAGCCTCCAACTCACTGGGCTTCCCACGGTCTAAGTTTCTCACATGTTAATTTAGCCACCTTATTTATATTAAGGAAACCCAGTACCAGCATTTACCCATTGTCCAAACCTGAAATTTAGCTAAAATCTGCGTCCCAGGCAAAAGAGAGGATGGCTTAGTTGGAGGATAGGGGTGGACATTATACAGGAGAGATGGGACCTTGCATTGCCCTTCAAGTAACAAGGGGATGGGTTCCCAACCCTTGATATTCATTCTTGCTTGAAGGAGTTGACAGGCTATCATGGAAAAAGCACTGAGCTTGAGAACCGAGCAACTTGGTTCTGCCAACTTTCTATGACTTTGGGCGAGCTACTCTCTCCTCTTTGCCTCAGATTCACTGAAGCTTAAAAAAGGAATGACCAAGATGTCCTCTAAAGTTCTGAGTGTGACTCTCTAGAAGACCCAGACTCATCGGATTAACACCATCTGTAAGCGAAATTCCCACCTGAGGGACGGTCTTGGTTGGTTCCCTAGCCTACCTATTATATAATCCTCTCCAGGGTCGGTAGCTGCCCTTAGTTTCCCAGGAAAGATCTCAGCTACCCGCCCTCCATCCTGGCATGATGATCTGGGACTAATTTCCTTCCAGAGACAGAGATAAAAATAAATCATGCCCCGCTCCCCAATCAGTCTGCACATCTTGTTCCTCATAAGCAGCAATACCAAGTGAATACAGGGCTGTTGAGGCTCCCGGGTCCTGATGCGGAAGCAGGGGCCCAGGCAGGCATATGGCTAGCAGGCCGGCTGCACTCAGAGTGTTATTTTCAAAACTGAAGTGGAATCTGCTTCAGGCCCGAGCATGGTAGGTGGTCTCCGTTCTTGGATCATAAATCACTGAAGGTAACTATTTTTCCTGGCCTCACTTGTAACCCAGTATAATGTTATTATGATTGGAAGGATAATGGAAAAGGGATTTTTTTTCTCTCCTGTTCTAATCTCCAGGATATATAAATCTTTGTACTTTCACGGTCCCGGGAACCATGTGCGATGTTGTAGAGAGCATATAGGAATGACCTCCTCAGGTGCTGGTGAGGTTCTCTGCCACTAACTCACTTGTATTTTCTAAGCCACAATTTTTCTCATCTGTAACAGAAGTTGTAGCTGGTGGTTCTCATTCTAGGCCTCAGTGATTTTCTGAAAAAAGGTGTTCATGAAACCAACTCAAAGGATCAAGTCTAATATCTCTGACTGACATTGGAGTCCTCTTGTAATTTGGTCTCCAGTGGTCCTTTCACCTTCATTTCCAACCATCTCTCTGCTCTCCTCTCTTATTTCACCTAGTTCTCTTCAATGTGGCTCATTGTTTCACACTTTTAAGCTCTGGCATTTTAAGTAGGTTCATCTACTTAAAATTTCTATTTTAAAATCTTCTCTACCTGATGAAATCTTTTCATTTAAAGCCCATTTCCCATCTTACCTTCTCTGTGGAGTCTTCCTAGTCTCTTTCTGGCCTAATGAGTTAATGACTGTTCTC
The DNA here is from genome assembly GCF_028885625.2 of Pongo pygmaeus. Lineage (NCBI taxonomy): Eukaryota > Metazoa > Chordata > Mammalia > Primates > Hominidae > Pongo > Pongo pygmaeus. Next base: position 143,453,151 of record NC_072380.2, read on the forward strand.
TGGGTGCTCCTAGAGCTGCAGGTAATTACCTCCACCACAGTGCCCATGTACAGAGCCTGACACCAATCAGACCCTGGGCTGAGTTCCCTCCACAGTCTCCAGTGTCAAAATGTTCCTGTGTTCATAATCTGCAGTTCCAGAATGTGACTGTATTTGGAGATAGGGCCTGTAAGGGAAAATTAAGATAAATGAGGTAATTATAGTGGTTCTTAGTCCAGTCTGACTGGGGTCTGAATAGAAGAGCAAGTTTGGACACAGATTGGCATCCTTATGAGAAGAGGGAGTTTAGATACAAACATGTACAGAGGCAAGATGATGTGAAGAGACAGAGAAGATGCCATCTACAAACCAAGGGGAGAGGCCTGGAACAGATTCTTCCAGTATAGTCCCCAGAAGGAACCCACACTGCTGACATCTAGTCTTGAACTTCTGGCCTCCAGCACTGTGAGAAAATAATGTCTGTTGTTTAAGCCACTCAGTCTTGGTACTTTGTTAAGGCAGCTCCCCCTTGCCAGCCAAGACAGACCCTCCCCACACATGGTTCCTGTGAGTCTCCACCTCGAGGTGGGGAGCCCTTGGAGGCCCTTGAAGGCAGGGTCTGTGTTTTATTATTATTATTTTTTAATGTTTTGAAATCCAGAATTCATTGTTTCTCAAAGCACATCTCAGACCTCTTGCACCAGAATCAGTGTTTTTTAAACTGTAGTTTTGGTCACAAAATTAGCATAGTGAGTCACAACTAGCATTAAAAAAACGTGAATCAGATTAAAAAACAAGAGCACAGAACAGGCACATCTGTGTGGCTTGCAGGTCATAAGACAAATTATTGGGTAGTTATTGTTTTATAAAACTTCTGTTTTAGTTGTGTACACTAGGTCACCATGTAATCTTTTAAAAAATATTGTGGAGAAAGTTGAAAAACACTGAGCCGAAGGTACTCGTTAAAAACACAGATTTTTTTTCTTGTTTGACTACAACTTTATGCCCATTGATTAACAACTCCCCATGTTCCCCTCCCCCAACCCCTGGCAACCACCATTTACTCTAATTCTATGAATTTGACTATTTAAGGTACCTCGCGTAAGGGGAATAATCCTTCTGTGACTGGATTATTTCACTTAGCATACTGTTTTCAAGGTTCATCCATATTGTTGAATATTTTTTCTCTTTTTGAGGTTGAGTCTTGCTCTGTCACCCAGGCTGGAGTGCAGTGGCATGATCTTGGCTCACTGCAACCTCTGCCTCCTGGGTTCAAGTGATTCCCTTGCCTCAGCTTCGAGTAGCTGGGGTTACAGGCACGTGCTGCCACGCCTGGATAATTTTTGTGTTTTTTAGTAGAGAGGGGGTTTCGCCATGTTTCCCAGGCTGGTCTTGAACTTCTGGGTTCAAGCAATCCATCCACCTCAGCCTCCCAAAGTTTTGGGATTACAGGCATGAGCCACCACATCTGGCCAGTATATAGCACATTTTCTTTATCTACCTGTAGTCAACAAAAATGTACTGTACATTTAAAACTTTAAAAAGGTAGATCTCATGTTAAGTATCATAACTACAAGAGTTTTAAAAATGAAGCTGTTTGGACATTACCCCAGACCTATTGAACTTGAATCACAAGTAGGTGTGGCCTTGGAATCTACATTGTGTCTAGAAAATTCTTATGTACATTAAAATTGGAAAATTATTCCTAGTACCTAAGGCCAGTGTGAGGCACAGAATTATCACAAAATCCATATTTATTGAGCCAGCCTAGCATCATTTTGGTGCCAATTATTTGTATTTTCACCGTATCCAAAGAACTGGTGGAATAATAGCTAAGAAGAATATCAGTGCAAAATCAATAAAAAGATTACTGGATCAATTTCTGATATGTACCTCAAAATAATTGAAAGGAATTTAAATTACTTGCTAAATGACCTAAAAGCTTTTGTGTGTCATTGTCCCATTTGTCTTTGAACCCACCCCAGGAAATGGGCGTCATTGTTGCCATTTTTGGATGATGAATCTGAAATTTAGAGAGAAGTGACATGCCAAGGTCACACCACTAGGAAATGGCAGAGCTGGGCTGTAAATCCAAACTTCATTCCATGCTGCCTGACGTTGGTCCTTGGTTCTCCTGAGACCCTTTCCGGCCATAGCTATTGATGAGGCTTTTAAAAGAAGTCAATGCTGTTCCTGGCTGCTCCTGGGAGATTGGACCTCCCATCCTGACTCAGAGAAAAAGCATCTTCCTATGGTGTGGGGCCAGGTAGAGCCCCACAGGGACTACCAGGGGCAAACCAGTCCATGTATTTGGCCTGGGCTATGAGAGACTTTTACATATCAAGGACCCCCAAAACACGGGTTTTGCAGTGACCGACAGCATCCACTGTCACAAAGCCAATTCCTTTTCTGCCACAGTGAGTCAAGAATGAATGGTTTGAGGCTTGATTTAGAGACAAGGCGTTTAACTCAGAGAACTCAAAGAGACCACAAACCAGGGAGGTTCCAGGCCCCGCTGATATGGTTTGCTTCTATGTCCCCACCCACATCTCATCTTGTAGCTCCCATAATTCCCACATGTTGTGGGAGGGACCTGGTGGGAAATGATTGAATCATGGGTGTGGGTCTTTCCTGTGCTATTCTAATGATAATGAATGGGTCTCATGAGATCCGATGGTTTTAAAAATGGGAGTTTCCCTGCACAAGCTCTCTCTTTGCCTGCTGCCATCCATGTAAGATGTGACTTGCTCCTCCTTGCCTTCTGCCATGATTGTGAGTCCTCCCCAGCCATGTGGAACTCTAAGTCCAATAAACCTCTTTCTTTTGTAAATTGCCCAGTCTTGGATATGTCTTTATCAGCAGCATGAAAATGGACTAATACACCCACCCACTTCTCCCACACCAGTTTCCCATGAGTAGCAGCATCTGAGCTGAGTGTCTACTTTGAGGATTTGCCTCATTGCCTCTGGTTTCTGTGACCTCTGCAGAACCCATGAGCCAGATGTTCTGCATTTGTTATCACCTTTAATTCTAACACCACTCCTATTTCCCAAGGGGTCAATAACTTGCCTAGTGGCCACAGCTAGGAAGTACAAGGGATGGGATTTGATCCCAAGACTGTGTGCTATGAGTCTGTACTCTTTCTTCTGCATAGACTTGCTTTCCCTGGTAGAACTTAGCTTGTCCCTGTGCCTAGGCTGAGCCAGCTTGTCCCAAGACTAAATTGGGCCATGGTGCCTGGGGGATGGGCTTAGAGAGTCCAGGGAACTGTGAAGGGCCCTGAGGTCATTTCATTAAAGGTACCTTTCGGCACATGAATACCAATGAATACCATGAGTCCTGCTCATTCCTTCCTTGGTCCATCTGACCAGGCTCCAGGCAATGGAGACATCCCCTTCCATTTTCCTCAGTGACTTCCTGAGGTCTGCGGATCCAAAAGCGCCTGGAGGAGACAAGTGATTCTGGACCCAAAATCAGAGAAATCTGATTGCTATGTTGTCTCTGCCACTCACTATGAGATCTTAGGAAATTCCTTTGTTCCTTCTGTGCCTCAGTTTCCACATCTGTAAAATGAGGACAATTCTGTCTTCCTCACAGTGCTATTGTTGGATAATAGGGTTGAAAATCTCTTGTACACATTAAGCATTTAAGACATAATTTAAACACTGATTTAGTCAGATAAAGTGATTAGGAGATCCTCTCAGTGAGTAAGGGGTCAGACAAAATGACAGAAATGTAGCCAAGTCCAATTCAAACGTCACCATCAGCAAATCACCATCACTCATGTTCCCCCACTGCGACCCCACCACTGCTGCTCCATTGCCACCATAACCAGCAATGGCCTAGCACAGTCAGTGTCAACAGTAGCAACACCACTGTTCCCATCACTACCCCACCCCTCTGCTACTGCTACCATAGACACATGCATCCGAGTTGTTTGTTCTCTCACCTTCACTATCACCTCTGCCTCCATCATATCACCATTGCTATATTACCATCACCAACACCACCATATCACCTATCCATGATAACAATACGCTACAAGGTTCATTCCAGCCCCAGTATAATGCCTGACCCAAAGTAGGTTCTCAGGAAATTTTTGCAAAATGAATGAAAGGATAAATGAATGCCACAAATTATGTAATCAGAACTGCCAGGAAGCAAGAGTTTCCACCCCTTATAAACCTTCGGTAGATGTTTCAGTGGCGAATTTTTTTTCTATGTGTTAGATCCTTCACCTCTTTTTTTTTTTTTTTTTTTTTTTAATTTCAATAGCTTCTGGGATACAAGTGGTTTTTGTTTATATGGATGAATTGTACAGTGGTGAATTCTGATATTTTAGTGCACCCATCACCCAAGTAGTATACATTGTATACAATATGTAGTTTTTTATCCCTAACCCTCCTCTTTCTCTCTCCCATTCCGAGTCTCCAATGTCCATTTTACCACTCTGTATGCCTTTGCATACCCATAGCTTAGCTCCCACTTATAAGTGAGAACATATGTTATTTGGTCTTCCATTTCTGAGTCACCTCACTTAGAATAATGGCCTCCAGCTCCATCCAAGTTGCTGCAAAAGACATTATTTTGCTCTTTTTTATGGCTGGGTTATATTCCATGGTGTATATATACCACATTTTCTTTATCCACTCATTGGTTGATGGGCACTTTTGTTGTTGGTTTCATGTCTTTGCAGTTGTGAATTGTGCTGCAGTAAACATGTGTGCAGGTGTCTTTTTGATATAAACACTTCTTTTCTTTTGGATAGATACCCAGTAGTGAGACTGCTAGATTGAATGGGAGATCTGCTTTTAGTTCTTTGAAAAATCTCCATACTGTTTTTCATAGAAGTTGTACTAATTTATGTTCCTACTAGCAGTGTATAAGCATTCCTTTTTCACCACATCCAGGCCAACATTTATTGTTCAACTTTTTAATAATGAAAATCCTTCACCTCCTAAAAGGTCAGTCCTGCTGGACCAACCCAGGGCCTCACTGATGGGTAAAAATGATGAGGACAAAAGGTAGTACAATATAACTGGAGAAATCAGCATTTGACTCTGATTGTTTCTTTCTCAGAAAATCACAGTATTAAACCAAACTAAAGAAAACTCATTCCTCAGCCTGGGTGCGGTGGCTCACGCCCACTTTGGGAGGCCAAGGTGTGATGATCACTTGAGCCCAGGAGTTTGAGACCAGCCTAGGCAAAAAAGTGAGGCGTTGTCTTTACAAAAAATAAGAAGGAATTAGCCAGGCATGGTGGTGCTCATTTGTAGTCCCAGCTACTCTGAAGGCCGAGGCCGGAGGATCCCTTGAACCTAGGAATTTGAGGCTGCAGTGATCTATGACCATCATTGCACAGCAGCCTGGTGAAAGAGCAATACCCTGTCTCAAAACCAAACCAAACCAAACCAAAACAAAACAAAATAAAACACAACCTTTTCTAAGATTCCAACAGTTGTCTATGTATTTATATGTAAACCTCAGGTATTTTCTAGCTGCAACTTTGTTTCTACCTTCTACTCCTCCCTATCTCCTGGGGGATTGTTGACATTATTTTTTTTTCCCTAGCAACAGCTCCCTCTGGTTGGATTCAAAATTAATATCACCTTTGAAAATTACATTTGAAAACATGCCAGCCCATTCTCTGTCCCAGGAGGCAGGCAAACAATGAGATGACCAAGCATTCCATTCAGTTCCTGTATCATAAATCATAACTCACTTGGGCCAGTGGGTAGAAGGTGACTCTGTAGCTGATTTAAAGAACAGTTTTCAAATACAGGCTGCTAGCTCATTGCTGAGGAAAAGACAGGACTCAAAGCCCAGGTGCCTTTTCCATCCTTTTCCTAGCAATAGCTCCTGCCTTGACATCTAAGCCTGGATGCCTCGGGCTGGACAAAAACTTATCTATGCCTTTTCAAGCATGACTCATTGATTCTTTTATGTCTGTCCTCTGGATCTCTTTTGGGAACATGGTAATGACTGAATCTGAGATCATGGCTGTCCTTGGGGTGTTCACTCAAGGCATCTGGTCCCTAAGATGTTCCCAAGGTACCTTTCTACTTGCAGGCTTTTTTGATCACCTTGTGAATTCACTGAGCATTCCATAGACTGTTTGCTCCTTCCCCTCCATTGTGTCTTTGGCCCTTTCCCTCTCTCTCATTATCTCCTGGGCTAGGATGTCCTGCCTGATGGTGTTGAGGTCATTGCATTAGGCAGTGTCCCAGAAACAATGATCATAGCAGTATTTTTAGAGTCTGTGTGATGTCATGGAAATAGCACATAGTGTTCAGCGATCCAGGCATGGGACTCAAACTCTGCCTTGTCCATTTACCAGCTGGGAGAGTGACCTAAACCTATAGTGCCTCAGTTTCCCTATGAGCCCAGTGAGCATTATTATACTACTCACAGGGTTATGGTGATTAAATGACACAACATAAGCAGTTGCTTAGAGCAATTCATGGCACTTGCTAGATCACTCAAAAATAGCCGATTTACTTTCCACTTCCCTTGAGCTTTTATTACAACATCTTGTTTGGAGATAATTAAAATGCAGCTGAGATTGCTTTCATGAGGAGCCAAGGGGCAATATTTCGCAAGTAATTATCATTGAAGGAGAGTCAATGTGGGAAGGAGGATGTCAGACATATACCAGGCAACACAGCCTCTGGGGTCCTTCATTCCTCCTGTGTCTATGGTGCTGGGTTGAGGTGTTGCAGATGTGATCTTCGTTTGGTGCTACATGGTTTCAGCCTCTGTGTGGCTCCCTCCACAGGTGGGACCATCTGACCTCCTGTTGGTATCCCTCAGACAACCCCCAGTATACTGTCAACCAGAGAGGAAGATGATTAGGAAGCTGCCACTGCACAGTACTTGGTGGGGGAGACTATACTGGCTATGGAGTCTCTTGGGCCTGGGTTGAAGCCTCGTGACGTCCTGTTCTAGTTATCTAAGCTTGACAAGTCACCCCTCCCTCCAAGCCTCAATTTTCTCAGCTGTAAACTGAGGTTGGCAATATCTACTTTTCTCCCTGATACTTTGTGTGACAAGGAAGGGAAAATCCAGTTCCAAATGGCTTCATAATAAAAGAAACATTGCATTAGATAACTAAAAAGTCTAGAGGTAAGACTTCAGATATAGTTTGATCAGGGGTCTGGCTCCCTCCTCTGCATAATTTTATTCCCATCCTATCTTCTGTGTTGGCTTCATCTTTAGGCTGGCTTCCTTTATATATCAAGATACCTGCATGTAGCAGCTTTCTCAGCTTGGATTGGACCATCTTAGCTGACAGGATCAGTGCTGGCGTTCAGATCATTTTCAGCCCAGCAAGCAGCTGGGGTCAGTGCTACTCAAATCATGGGCTATGCAGTGAGAGAGAGATGAGAGATGAAATAATGTTGGGAAGACAACTACCACACTACTCAGAGTGGGATTTTGAAGACTAAGAAACTACCGTGATAACACTCACAGTTGATGGTTTTTGAGAACTGACTCTGTGTCAGGCAGATAATATCTTGCTTAATCTTCCCCAAGACCCAGGATCATGAATGTAACTATTAATAGCACTCTCAATACATACCAATCTCTCCTCTATCATGTACCTCAGATTCCCCATCTCTGTTATCCACCCACTAGAATTATTAATCTGTATGGTGAGCTGAATGATGCCCCTCCCCCAAAATGTTCATATTTTAACCCTATCAGCTGTGAATGTTACTTATATAGATAGCAAAGAGTCTTTGCAGATATAATTGGGTTAAAGATCTTGAAATGGGCAGATCATCTTGGATTACCTGAATGGACCCTAAATAGAATGATGGTGTCCTTATGAGAGGGGTGCAGTGGGAGATTAGCAGAAGAAGAGAAGATGTAATGATGGAAGCAGAGATTGGAGTGATGCATTTTGAAGGCAGAGGAAGGGGCCACAAGCCAAGATACACAGGCGGCCACTAGAAGCTAGGAAAAGGCAAGGAAACCAATTCCTACCCTTCAGAGCTTAAAGAAGAAACCAGCCCTGGAAATACCTTAACTTTAGCCCAGTGAGACTGGTTTCAGACTTCTGACTTCTAGAACTTGTAAGAGAATGAATTGGTATTGTTTTCAGACACTGTGTTTATGATAACTCATCACAGCAGCAATAGGATACAATATATTACAATAATAGCGATCAAACCAGACACTTACCTAAGTGTTTTTGTATTCTTACTTAATTCTCACAATAACGGTTGGTGGTCAGCAATATTCTTACTTTCATTTTATAGATGGGCAAACTGAATCAAAAAGACATTATACAATTTGCCAAACACATACCATTCAGATGTGATGGAGTCAGGGCTTACGTCAGACAATCACGCATCAGAATTGGTACTGCCATCCATTACGCTATCTGTTGGTTCATCATGCATAATTTCTCCCTTATCTATCCTTTCCCTCTTGCCAACTGTTTGCCCACCCTGTGTTTGTGTTCGGTAGACCAGATTTTTGCCATTCTTAGCACGCCCCCTTATGCCAGGCTCTGTCATGTCCCATGAGCAGAACAAATGTCCTGACTTCTCTCTGTCTTCTCTCATCCCAATAACCAACATTTCTTCTACCTAGTGCCAAATGTCTACCATGTAAAACAGGTGATCCCTTTGGTTAGTTTTATTAGCCTGGGGCTCTGTTGAAAGGGCAGTGTAATCAGGCAAATGTGATGCAGTGCCAGCAACCTGGCACCCACTGTGTTTCCCAACTACTCTAGAAGGCAAGTTTTGTTGTTATCCCCATTTCACAGATGTGGCAACGGAGACCTAGAGAATCCAGGAAAGTCATTCAACTGGTCATTGGTGAGGGTTGGATCCAAACCTAGGCAGTGTGCCATCAGACCCTGTGACCTTGTCCATCACCTTCAGCTCTAACTGCACAGGGCTTAGGTGAGTTTAGTCTAAAGGTAAACTCCATAAGAGTGCAAAGAAGATCATCTGGACACAAGCCTCACAGCCCATGTGTAGGTGCTCTCTGCTCTCTGAGCATCAGTGCCTCATCTACAAAGTGGAAGAAAATAATAACAACTGCCTTATCGAGTTATTATAACGATTTAACCAGGTGATGATAAAGCATATAGAGTTCATGTCTCACTCCATGGCAGAAAATAAGTGCTCACAATTAGTTACTATTTTATACGTTTGCTTAAACATCATATATACATAAGCGTGAGAGGCCAATGTGGCTGCTAGTGGGAATGGACAAAGAAAAAAAATATCAACTATGAGGAAGGAATGTCAACCAGGAGCCCAAGCCAAGAGCCATGAGACAGACCCTCTAATAGCTGGTGTTGCTGTGGAGTACAGTTGCCTCTTACTCAGACAGCTCCCTGCTCCTGAACAAGGAGCAGCAGAGATGAATTTATGTAACTATATGTTGCAAGTTGTGCCTGGCACCCAGCTTGTGAGTAAGGCAGATCCAGGAGATGCAGCTGAGAACACCTTTCCTGGAGTCAGGGATCGGGTGGGGAAGGTCTGATGGAGAATATGGACGGCCATTTTGCTTTAAAGACACCACAGTGGCATTGACTTGTGGTATTGAGTGGGTTGGAGAAGTCAGTCCGTGGGGGTTGGGATTGGGGAGTGAAGTTAGGGTGGATGCTGGGTCTGCGAAGTGGGGAATCCCCAGGCTAGGAAGTTGGGAGGTAGAACAAGTCAAAGGTGAGGAGACAATGAGCCCCACTGTGCTCGGATGCTTGCAGTATGGGAGAATTCCTATTCACATGTTGTCTGAGAAAACTATGGGTTACCTCTTGCAGACAGAACTAGTAGATGCTGGGCATGGAACTGCTTAGTGAGTTTGAATTTTGACTTTCATCAAAGGCTTTGACACTCTACTGCCCAAATCAGAAACCTTTATGAATTCATAAGGTGTTGGATTAATGCCAAAATTTTTTCCCACCAAAGACACCTGTAAATATTTTCCCACAGTGAACTGCATGTTTCAAATAATCTTTTAATACAGCACATTTAAATTTAAATTATACTTTTTTTTGTTTTTGTATGAAATAACTACTTGCTAAGTGGAGATATAACTTCGGAAAAAAGAGAAAATGACTCTTTTAATCAGAAAATGTAGGACATGCTTGCCAGTCTTTTTGAGACATTACAGGTAGCTCAAGTAGCTTCTAACTTCCTTCATGGTCCCCAACTAGGAAACACTAAGAGTAAAGGAAGAAAAGCAGAAACAGAGTTTAAATGAACTCTATATCTTTATGTGTTGACACAAATGGACATATACGTTATGTATTAAGCCTATGTATTATGCATAAAGTAATGACAAAAAATGTCTGTGAAGGTTATTTTTGTTTTTGTTTTTGAGACAGAGTCTTGATCTGTTGCCCAGGTTGGAGTGCAGTGGCCCCATCTCGGCTCACTGCAACCTCCAACTCCCAGGTTCAAGCGATTCTCCTGCCTCAGCCTGCTGAGTAGCTGGGATTATAGGCACACACCACCACACCCAGCTAATTTTTGTATTTTTAGTAGAGATGGGGTTTCACCATGTTGGTCAGGCTGATCTCGAACTCCTGACCTCATTATCCGCCCACCTCGGCCTCCCAAAGTGCTGGGATTACAGGTGTGAGCCACTGTGCCCAGCCTGTGAAGGTTAATTTTATGTGTCAACTTGGCTAGGCTATAGTGCCAGCTATTTAGTAAAATAGTAATCTAGGTGTTGGGAAGGTGTTTTTTTTTTAAGATGGAGTTTTGCTCTTGTATTCCGAGGCTGGAGTACAATGGCATGATCTTGGCTCACTGCAACCTCCACCTCCTGGGTTCAAATGATTTTCCTGCCTCAGCCTCCTGAGTAGCTGGGATTACAGGCACCTGCCACCATGCTCAGCTAATTTTTGTATTTTTAGTAGAGATGGGGTTTCACCATGTTGGCCAGGCTGGTCTCGAACTCCTGATCTCAGATGATCCACCCACGTCAGCCTCCCAAAGTGCTGGGATTATAGGCATGAGCCACCGCAACTGGCTGGGAAGGTATTTTATAGAAATGGTGGATACCTACAATCAGTTGACTTTAAGTGAAGGAGATTACTTTCCATAATGTGAGTGGGCCTCATTCAATCAGTTGAAGGCCTTCGCAGCAAAAACTCAGGTTTCCCAGAAAAGAAAAAATAATGCTGCCTCAAGATTGAGTTTCCTTTCTGAGTTTCCAGCCTGCCAGCTGGCCCTACACATTTTGAACTTGCCAGCCCCACAATCACTTTAGATAATTCTTTTAAATAAATCTCTCTCCCTCTCCTTGGCCCCCCTCTTTACACATACACACACACGTGCGTGCACACACACACACACACACCCCTACCTGTTTCCTGTTCATTCTGTTTCTCTGAAGAACACTGAGGTTCTCCAGATACAATGGCCATGAACAACAAAGTCAGGCTCATTTAGACCCATAACATGTATACATGCACATCTATATGCTGATGTTCAAGGGTCTAAGACCATGCATATCTTATATTATGCATAAGGTTGCTGCAGGTCCATTGCGCACCAAACCTCATCATTAAACCTGATAAATAAAAGCATCATGTGTATGGTCATTTATTTGTTAAATAACCAAATATGTATTGAGTACTTACTATGTGTCAAGTTCACATAAGCATCTTTCAATTGAATATAGATGTTGTTGCATATAATCACATGCAAATGAATCCAGAAAGATTTTTGAATTCATAGTCCTTCTTTATTTGAATTGCTAATAGATTCAAAAGTGCGATTATTCTTATGTGGGTGTTTGTGATGATTTTTGATATTAAAAAGGCTTCTTTGTGTTGGTAAAGGTTGAGAATCAACAATAGATAGCACTTGGCTTATAAAATATGAATTACAGAATAGATGCAATATACCCCACTAGAATTCTGGTGGAGTCTGAAGGGGATATCAATCACATCCCATCTGCTCTGATTTCCCATACAAATGATAAATGGGCACTAGAGTTACATATGAATCAAAATAATTAACTTTAACACTGGTAATGCTGTATTTGAGGAGGGGGCGTGGACCCAAGGCTCAAATGGCCTGCAGTGTTTTCCCCTTGAACTGAACTTACCACCAGGCCATAGATGGAGCAGGTGGCCAAATACATGCCTTTTCCCATCCCAACCTCTGAGGTAGCAACTGCCCTGAATGTTTACCCTAAGGCAGAAGGAGCTGGGAGAAGAATACAGGGTAGGTTAGAGCGGGGAGGGGAGGGAAGAGAGAACCCAAAATACTCATGTATGTTGCTCAGTGCTTCTTGCTCATAAATGCACCAAACAGATTCATCACTTCTTTTCCTGGGAAAGGGTTAAAGGGAGTGTTTCACTGTGGAGACTGAGGCACATAGTAATGCCCCGATGAAACTACAGCATTTCCTATAGGCCTCTCAATTTTCCAATTTTTTGGTAAAGATGACCTGGGAGACCTGGGAGGAAACACTCCCAAGTAAGCTCCTGGAGAAGTAGAAAGGATTCTGGGGTAAGGCAGGATGATTTTTGCTAAACAGAGCTCTGTCATTTATTAGCGGGGTCACTTTGCAGTTCACCTAACGTCTCTATGCCTTAGTTTCTGAGGTTGTAAATGGGGGAGGGGGTAATAACAATGTCTATCTCAAAATTGATATGCAAATTATATAAATTACTACATGAAAAGCACTAGGAACACTACCTGGCTTACAGTATTCATTGAATTAGTGTTAAATATTATGAAATTGAGATGATCTTATTGATGCAGTAAGACTATAAGAATTTTTAAGTGATTATAACCAAAGTAAGGCCTGTCCTTTAGACTCTTCCATTCATTTATTCAAAGCATAAATTGAGAGTCTTCTATAGGCCAGTCACTGTGCAAGGAAGACAGAAATGCAGAGTAGAAATATTCACTGTCCTCAAGACATTGAGATTCTAGTGAAAGAAATAGGTAAGGAAACAATGACAATCTATAATAATAAAAACGCTGAAAGAGGTGTATTCAAAGGACAGCACTGTGATGACTAATTTTATGTGTCAGCTTGACTGGGTCATGGGGTGCCCAGGTATTTAGTCCCATGTTATTGGGTGTTCTTGTGAGGGTGTGTTTGGATGAGATTAATGTTTAAATTGGTGGACTGAGAAAGCAGATTGCCCTCCCTAATGGCAATGGGCCTCATCCTATCAGTCAATGGCCTGAATAGAACAAAAGTGGTGACTGACTCTCCCCTGAATAAGAGACAATTTCTCCTGTCTGACTGCCTTTGAACTGGGATATTGTTTTTTTCTGCCTTTGACGTCCAGTTGAAACATAGGCTCTTTCTCGGTCTTGAGCCTGCTGGCCTTTGGACTAGAACTACACCACTGGTGCTCCTGGTTCTCAGAACTTTGGGCTTGAACTGGAACTATGCCATTGGCTCTCCTGGTTCTCCAAATTGCCTATTCACCCTGCATCCTGCATCTCTTGAGACTTGTTAGCCTCCACATGATGTGAGCCAATTCCTATTCTTTCTCTCTTTCTTGCTTCTGTTTCTCTGGAGAACCCTATTACAAGCTCCTTGCCCAGGCTGGAGGGAAGATTATAGGAGACTTTCTGGAAGGAGGGAAAACCATATCAACCCAATGTTACCAAAGTGAAGGAAGGAGGATTTCAGGGGCAAGGGAGAATTTTACAGTACTACAATTACAGACTGGACAAATGGGATGAGTAATGAAAAGTGTCACTTGGGTTTGGCAACAAAAAGATCATTGGTCAAGAGTGGTGTCTGTGGAGTGATGATGAGGGAAGAAGTTCAGTTGTAGGGGGTTGATGTATAGGTGAGGTTGAGGAAGTGTGCACAGGAAGTGTAGACAACTCGTTTCAGATGCTTGATTGTGAAAGGAATGAGAAGGATGAGTCTGTACCTGTGAGGGTGCTGTGAGCTCAAAGAGGGCTTGTGCTGAGATAAAGGAGAGTTGAGTGTGTTTAAAGCTGAAGGGAAGTGGCAAGTAGGAAAGGAGGGGATAACGATTAGGATGATGAGAGATTGACAGAGAGAGACAGAGAGAGATCGAGAGAGATCATCATCAATATTCCAAGGTACCCGTGGAGCTGGGAGGCTGGATTCATGCTAGGATTTTTCTCAGACCAGAGGGAGTCCTGTGAGGAGCCTCTTCGGGTCCAGGAGAGTAGGTGGCAAGCAAAGGATGGAGGCAGGTTGTTGTGTAGGGCTGGGATTGGGATGTTGGGGAATTCCCACCTGATGGCTTTTGGCTCCTCTGTGCAGTGGATGCAAGGGAATCTTCTAAGTGAGGGGTAAGAGGATAGAGTATAGGAGGCTTGGGAAGAGAGCAAGATGTCATGGTTTGGCTCTGTGTCCCCACCCAAATCTCATCTCAAATTGTAATCCCCACCTGTTGAGGGAGGCGCCTGCAATCCCTACGTGTCAAGGGAGGGAGGTGATTGGATCATGGGGGCAGCATCTTCCATGCAGTTCTCATGACAGTGAGTGAGTTCTAATGAGATCTGATGGTTTTATGTGTTTGACAGTTCCTCCTTCACATGCTTTCTCTCCTGCTGCCTTGTGAAGAAGGTGCCTGCTTTCCCTTCCACCATGATTGTAACTTTCCTGAGGCCTCCCCAGCCATGTGTAACTGTGAGTCAATTCAACCTGTTTCCTTTATAAATTACCCAGTCTGGGGTATTTCTTTATAGCAGTGTGGAAACAGACTGATACACAAGGCATGTAAAAGAACCACTGTGGGGGAAGAGATGAGCAGTCTAAATGGGGAAGCCAGGAGGACTGCCCTGCATCTTTAAGGTTCCAGGAAAGCCAGAGACTTGGCAAGTATGAGGCCATTAATCCACGTGTTCATGGGCTGTCACAGAAGAGATTTTAGAGATCATTTGGTATGATTGTTCCTCTTTTCCAGCCTCTTCTCATTTTACATATGAGCAAACTGAAGACCAGAAAAAATTCAAAGTATCTCCCTGTGTGTTAGTCTGTTCTTGTGTTGCTATAAAGGAATACCTCAGGCTGGGTAATTTATAAAGAAAAGAGGTTTAATTGGCTCACATTTCTGCAGGCTGGACAGGAAGCATGGTGTCAGCATCTGCTTCTGGAAAGGGCCTCAGGAAGCTTACAATCATGGCAGAAGGCAAAGGGAGAGCTGATGTATTATACGTCGAGAGTGAGAGCAAGAGAGAGGTGGTGGGAGGTGCCACACATTTTTAAACGGTTAGATCTCACATGAACTCAGAACAAGAACTCACTCATTACCATGGGGATGGCACCAAGCCATTCATGAGGGATCTGCCCTCAAGACCAAAACACTCCTACTACTAGGCCCCAACTCCAACACAGGAAGTCACATTTCAACAGGAGATTTGGAGGTGACAAATATCCAAATCATATCACCCTGTGAACTAACAGCAGAGCATAAAAGAACCCAAGTCCCTGGGCTCCCAGACTCCTATGTTTTTTCCTCAGCACACAGCAATTTCTGCCTTGATCCTTGGCAGAATAGTTGGTGTTTGATGCTAACATGGTGGCGGGCCACATTTCCAATAAATGCAGGTCTTTTTCCTCTGTTTGAGTTGTCTCTACTTGCAGATTAAATGAAGGGTTCTTTGCGAGTTTACAACTGATATATCACTGTGCAGTGGCCAAATTGGATACTACGCTGCTCACGTCCCATTACTCAATGAGATGCAGGGCCTTTGTTCCCTCATTCTGCTTTGCAAACAAACATTCTGTCCTGCCCAGACACCATTGAGACTGTCTGCATCCACCTAAAGACAAGACAAACTGCAGAGGAGGCTTCCAGAAATGCTGATCAGGAAACTAGATATGTGCTATTTTAAAAATACTAAATCAGTAGTTGATTGAAAATGTAATAGAATAATAG
This sequence comes from Pongo pygmaeus, assembly GCF_028885625.2. Taxonomy (NCBI): domain Eukaryota; kingdom Metazoa; phylum Chordata; class Mammalia; order Primates; family Hominidae; genus Pongo; species Pongo pygmaeus. The sequence continues at coordinate 143,468,995 of NC_072380.2, forward strand.
AATAGCTAGAAATTTGACCAAGCATGAATAAGCCAAAGGCTCCCAATGCACTGTGAATTAATCATCAATACATATATTGGTAGAAGACAGTTTCAACGCATACATCAAAGGAAGGGCAGAACACTCAAAAAGCCCTAGCTAATCAGAATAAGTAAATCCATTTCAAGGTGAAATTCACTTTATAAGAAAAAATGAATTATCCTAGGTGCTTGGGAGCCTAGGGTATTTCTAGCTCAGCATTCACACTAAAGAGGCACGTAAACACATTATTTGCTAAATGGATTGGAACTCTGGTTAGAGTTCTGTCCTGCTGTGAAACCTTGCTTCTTTGTTCTTGAGACTTTTCCAGATATAGCAAATTGCCCTTCAGATGAGTCCATGAGGGCATGGTACAAACAAATTCACCACAAAAATACTCATGTTCTTCTGAGAGCATGAGTACAGTGTTGAAAGGCACCCAAGGCAATTCCTGCATTCTTTGGTTCATTGAACTCAATTATTTATTGAGTACCTACATATGTAAGCACCACTGTGGTAAATGCTAGGGTTACAAAGATAAATTGGGTCTCTGGTTTTGAGGAAAAGACAGACAGGGAAGTATTTCATACACTCATGGAGGTGAGAATGTGAGAAGACCATCTCTGCTCTGTGGGCAGGAAGTTTCAGAGAAGGGAAGATCACGTGAAAATAGTAATTGTTAGCACTTTAATCCTGCCAATTAGAGAGACTTGTAATAATAGCTATCAGTCCTCTCCCACCTCACCAATCAAATGCTGGGGAAGAGAAAGCAAAGGGTGGAGAAGGAAGTCGGACGTGCTTCCGTGGTGGGATTTTTCAAAGGAGACATGAAACATGAGAACTGGAGAGGAGAAATTCCTCTGATAATGGGATGTGGGTAGATCTAACATCAGGCAAGAGCCAAACTCTCTTCCACTGCCCTCCCCCTTTTCCCTCTCAGCTCTGCTGTCCCTGCGCAGGGGCCTTGTTCTCTCCTCCACAGCGTGGGTTCCTCCATGTGGTGGGGAAAATGGCTGCCAGCAGTTCTAGTCCAACACCATTCTAACCTAGGAACCTAGTTGAAAGGGAAAATGTCCTACCCCGAGTGTTCAGGAAACATCCCATGAAAGATATCTGGCCTTGCTTGGTCATGTGACTGTCTCTTGAACCAATCAAAGTTGCCAAATGTCTGAAATACAAAGACTGGCCAGACCCAAAGAAGAAGCCCACCCCAGTGGCCTGAAACAGGGGATGCTGTAGATGAGAGCTCCTTCAGAACACATGGAGTGGTGGGAGCGGGGGACATTTCCTCAGAGAAATTGATGTCATGACCAGAAAACCAGAGAAAGGTATTGGGAAGCTAAACACCAACACCACAATCAAATCAAAACAAACAATCAGATGTCTACTGTGTAAGAGAACCAGCCTTTTGAGATGTAGAAATATTGACATGTTTGACTCTTTGGCTTCTCTTAAGCCAGTCTTTTAAGTCAGGTCTTCCTAAAATCTTCCTAGCCTCATGAAACAGAGTCCTGCTCTGAACTGACTAAGCTGACCCCAGAAGAAAGTAACTCCAGGGCTCCAACAACCCCAGGCCTTTCCTTGTTGCCTTGGAGCCAAGAGGATTAATATCTTGACCCAACTATTTATTATCCATTAGTCAGGTGGCACTGCTTTGTCATTTGTACCTGTAAGACTCTGAGGAAGGAATTCATTCAGCCAATAATGGTAATCTGTTAGGCAACAACATGGTGTGAAGACAGTTAAAGGACAGTGACTTGTAGTGAATGCTCACATGGAGGCAGGTACCCCAGCACCCACTAGCACCCTGCCACAGCTGATGAGTCTGCACCCCACCATGCTGCCGCTGCTGCTAGCATGTGTGAAGGAGGATGGATCCTGTTGCCACTGCACTATGAAATACTTTGACTGATACCATCCATTGGAGTGTAGTGACCAAGTCCTGGAGCACCTCATTCCCCTACTAGAGCAGTGGATTCCTAAACTTCAGGAGCAATAGAACAAAGTTGCAGCCTGACACAAGTCCCCCAGAGTTGGAGCACATGGTCCAGGAGTTAGAAGCTGAGTGTTAGCCCGTTAAAATCTTCCAGAAATGATGCCGGTTGGCTGAATCTACCTTATCCCACAATCAAACATTCGAGGTCATCAAATAACAAAAAAAGGTGTGTGTGGGGGGTTACCTATCCAAAGGTTAGCAACTTCAAAGATCAAAGAAACAGCCCAGAAAGATGAGAAAGAACCAAAGCAAGAACTCTGACAACTCAAAAAGCCAGAGTGCCTTCTTTCCTACAAACAACCACACCACCTCTCCAGCAAGGGCTCTGAGCCGGGCTGAGATGGCCGAAATGACAGAAATAAAATTCGAAATATGGATGATATGAATATCATTGAGATGCAGGAGTACACTGAAACCTAATCCATGTGAAGAATCACAATAAAACAATACAGGAGCTGAAAAAACAGCCAGTATAGAAAAGACTGTAACCAACTAGATAGAGCTGAAAAACACACTTTAAGAATTTCGTGAGGCAATCACAAGTATTAATAGCAGAATAGACCAAGCTGAGGAAAGAATCTCAGAGCTTGAAGACTAGCTTTCTGATGTAAGACAGTCAGAAAAGCACAGGGAAAAAGAATGAAAAGGAGTGAACAAAACCTCTGAGAAATTTGAGATTATGTAAAGAGACCGAATCTACGACTCACTGATGTCACTGAAAGAAATGGGGAGAGTGTAAGTAACTTGGAAAACATATTTCAAGACATCATATGTATTAGGGTTCTTTAGAGGGACAGAACTAATAGGATAGATGTATATATAAAAGGGAGTTTATTAAGGAGTACTGACTCACACCATCACAAAGCGAAGTCCCACGATAGGCCGTCTGCAAGCTGAGGAGCAAGAAAGCCAGTCTAAGTCCCAAAACCTCTGATTGTGATTGTATTCTGAGATTCTTGAAGTGAGTTTTTTAGCTCTATCAGCTCAGTTTAGTTCTTTCTTAAAATGGCCATTTCGCCGTTCATCTCCTGTATCTTTCATTGCATTCTCTAGCATCCTTCTATTGGGTTTTTCCTTTCTCCTGAATGTCGGTGATCTTTGTATGTATTCAGATTCTGAATTCTATTTCTGTCATTTCAGCCATTTCAACCTGGTTAAGAACCATTGCTGGGGAACTACTGCAATTGTTTGAAGACACTCTGGCTCTTTGAGTTGCCAGCAACAAGAAGACACTCTGGTTTTTTGAGTTGCCAGAATTCTTGTGCTGGTTCTTTTTCATCTGTGTGGGCTGATGTTCCTTCAATCTTCGAAGCTGCTGTTTTTTGGATGGGTGTTTTTGTTTGTTTGTTTTTTGTTTTTATCTTCTTTGATGCCATTCGGGGTTTGATTATGGTATAAGGTGGGTTCAGTTGACTCTGACTGGCCTCAGTTCCAGTCTGACCCTAAGTCATGGAGGAGCCCCCTCTGATTACTGTCTCTACTGCCTGCATTTCTTTTCTTGGGTGCTCTGGTCCAAGGGCCTCCCTCAGGCAGGGGCTGCAGTTGGCAGACAGGCCGTATCCTTGCCGGATTGGCCCTAATATGCTATCTGTGTGCTTCCCAAGGAAACATGGGGTTGTGCCTGCTCGCAGAGTTCAGACAGAAGCAGGACCACTGGGCTGGAAGCTCTAGTGGGGGTCACCTGCCTTGCCATTCAGGTGTTTCCCAGGACAACAGGAGATTGTGCCTGCTGGCTGAATTCACACAGAACAGGACCACTGGGCCAGAAGCTCTAGCAAGCATTGCCTACCTGGGTACCAGTGGTGGGGGTGGGTGGAGTCATGTGCCCTGCCATCCTGGTGCTTTTTGGGACAACAGGAGGCTGCGCCTTCCAGCTGAGTTCACACAAAAGCAGGACTGCTGGGCTGGAAGTTCTAGCAAGCATTGCCTGCCTGGCTACCAGTAGCAGAGGTTGGTGGAGTGGCCAGCTGAGTTCAGGCCAAAGCAGACCACTGGGGCAGAAGCCACCAGTCCTGTCTGGTGAGGGAGAATGGAGCAATCTTATTGCCCCCAGGCACCACAACTGTGGCCTCTATCAGGGCTATGGCACCGGTGCTGGTCTGCTCCAGGGCCCAAGGCTTGTAAAGGTGTTTGGGCCCCACAAAACATCTGGGTGGCTCTTTGCTTCAGTCTGGAAGCACAGTTTGGGGGGCGGTGGGGCCAAGGGGATTCTGCCATTCCCAGTCTTGCATAGGTCTCTGTGTAGAGCATGAATTCTCCTGGGGGCTCTCACTCACTCATCCTTTCCCATATTGGAGAGGTTCTGTGGCTCCTCAATGAGGAGAAACCATGTCAGGAGCTTCCCTTCTCTCTGTTCTCTGTGTCCCCCTGCTGCCTTGACAGATCCTGACATGGTTTCTCAGCTAATCTGCCTACAGGGTCAGTGTTCACTAGCTCTTTTGTTTCCTCTCTATGAGAGCAGCACACATGAGCTGCTTCTATTCTGCCATCTTAGCCCCCTCCCCTTATTTATCAGTTCAAATAGTTCTTGGTAGAGTCCTTAGGTTTTTCTAAAGATAAGATCATATAATCTGCAAAGAGGGATAATTTGACTTCTTCCTTTCCATTTGGGATGTGCTTTATTTCTTTTACTTGTCTGATTGCTCTAGCTAGGACTTCCAGTATTATATTGAATAACAGTGGTGAAAGTGAGCATCCTTGTCTTGTTCCAGATCTTAGAAGAAAGGCTTTCAGTTTTTCCCCATTCAATATAATATTATCTGTGGGTCTGTTGTATATAGCTTTTATTGTGTTGAGGTATGTTCTTTCTATACCCAGTTTTTTGAGAGTTTTTATCATGAAGGGATGTTGAATGCTTTTCAGCATCAATTGAAATGATAATATAGTTTTTGTCATTCATTCTGTTTAAATGAGGTATCATGTTGATGGATTTGCATATGTTGAACCATCCTTTTTAATGTGCTGCTGGATTTAGTTTGCCAGTATTTTGTTGAGAATTTTTGCATCAATGTTCATCAAGAATACTGGCCTGAAGTTTTCTTTTTTTGTTTTGTCTCTGCCAGGGTTTGGTATCAGGATGATGCCGGCCTCAAACAATGAATTATGGTGGAGTCCCTCCTCCTCAATTTTTTGGAATAGGTTCAGTAGGAATGGTACTAGCTGTTCTTTGTACATCTGGTACAATTTGGGTATAAATTCATCTGGCTCTGGGCTTTTTTGGTTGGTAGGCTATTCATTACTGATTCAATTTCAGAGATCATTAGTGGTCTGTTTAGGGATCTCTTTCTTCCTGGCTCAGTATTGAGAGGATGTATGTTGTCCAGAAATTTATTCATTTCTTCTAGATCTTCTAGTTTATGTGAATAGAGGTGTTCATAATTGTCTCTGATGGTTATTTGTATTTTTGTGGATCAGTGGTACTATCCCCTTTGGCACACATAATTGTGTTTATTTGAATCTTCTCTAATTGTGTTTATTTGGATTTTCTGTCTTATTTATTAGTCTATCTAGTTGTCTACCTATTTTATGACTTTTTTCAAAAAGCCAATTTGTGGATTTCTTGATCTTTTGATTTTTTTTGTGTGTGTCTCAATCTCCTTCAGTTTAGCTCTGATTTTGGTTATTTCTTGTCTTTTGCTAGCTTTGGGGTTGGTTTGTTCTTGGTTCCCTAGTTCTTTTAGTTGTGAAGATAGGTTGAATTTTTTGAGTTGTTTTGTAGCCTAGCATATTGTTTATTCTTGAGAATGATCCGTGCACTAAGGAGAATAGTCTGTATTCTGCAGCCATTGGATAAAATGTTCTGTAAATATCTATTAGATCCATCTGGCCTATAGCACAGACTAAGTTCAATGTTTCTTTGTTGTTTTTCTATCTGGATGATCTGTCCAATGCTAAAACTGGGACATGGAAGTTTCTAGCTATTTTGTATTGGGGTCTATCTCTCTCTTTAGTGCTAATAACATTTGCTTTATAAATCAGTGTGCTCCAGTGTTGGATGCATATGTATTCCTAATTGTTATATTCTCTTGCCGAATTAGAGATAGGTATTAGAGAATTAGAGTTAGGTATTTATTATAGTCTTCACAGTCTGGGCTTGTTTTTATTTATCCTTCTTGGGAAGGCCTTCCAGGTACCTGAAGTGACTTGGGTGTTATAATCTAAGTGTTTGGTTACTGCAGCTATATCTGCATTGGGGGGAACCCCAAGCCCAGTAACATGGTGACTTTTGAGACTCACAGAGGTACCATCTTGGTTGTCCTGGGTAACATCCAAAAGAAATCCCTGGATTACTAGGCAAAGACTCTTGTTCTCTTCCCTTGCTTTGCCCCAAACAGATGGTTTGCTGAGCTGCCTGGAGGTGTCACCAGCTGACATTTGGCTGGCATGACACCAGTACTCCTGTGGCCACCACCACTGGGACTGCACTGCATCAGACCTGAAGCCAGCAGAGCACTGGATCTTGCCCAAGACTCGCAGTGACCAGTGCCTGACTACTGCCTGTATTCACTTAAGGCCTAAGGGTTCCACAATAAGCAGGTGGAAAATCCAACCAGTCTTGTGTCCTTGCATTCAGGGCAGCAAGCTCCCCCGATCTTGGTGCAGGTCCAGAAATACTGTCCAGGAGCCAGAGCCTGGAGTTGAGAACCTCAGAAATATACCTGGTGCTCTTTTTTACTGTGGCTGAGCTGGCATGCTAGCCACAAGACAAAGTCCTTCCCACTCTTCCCTCCCTCTTCATCAAGCAGAAGGAGTCTCTCCTCATGGTCACCACCACACTTGGGCCATGGCATATACTGCCTGGCTACTACCAATGTTCACTCAAGGCCCAAGGGCTCTTTAGTCAGCTTGTGATGACTAAAGGCCTGAGTCTCTCCCTTCAGGGTAGGAGGCTCCCTTCCTATTCAGGGCAGGTCTAGAAATACTGCCCAGGAGCCAAGGCCTGGAATTGGAGACCCCAAGAACCCACTTGGAGCTCCACTGCACTGTGGCCAAGCTGGTACCCAAGCTATAAGACAAAGTCTCCTTTGCGCTTCCCTCTCCTTTCCTCAGACAAAAGGGGTTTCTTGCTCCCCCACCACCCAACCCCAGAGCCACCACCTCTGGGAATGTGCTGGGTCACACCTGAAGCCAACATGGCTCTGAGTCTCACCCAAGGCCTGTGATGGGTACTGCCTGGCTACTGCTGGTGTTTATTCAGGGCCCAAGGGCTCTTCAGTCAGCAGGTGATGAATCCTGCCAGAACTGGGTCCTTCCCTTCATGTCAGAGGGTTCCTTTCAGGCCTAGGGTGAGTCTAGAAATGTCATCCAGGAACTAGGGCCTGGAATGGCGGCCTCAGGCTTCTGCCTGGTGCCCTGTTCTACTGTGGCTGAGCTGGTATCTAAGTTGCAAGACAAAATCCTCTTTACTCTCCCAACTCCTTTCATCAAGCGAAGGGAAGGAGTCTATCCTGCAGCTGTGAGATGTGCTGCCTGGGGCTGAAGGAGGGGTGATACAAGCACTCCCTTGGCCATCTCAGATGGTATCTCACTAGGTCATGTGCACCCCAAGTCCACTGGCTCTGAGCTCAACACAGCACCAGGACTTGCCCAGGAATTGCATTCTTTGTGACTTAGACCACTTTTCAAATTTATTTAGAACTCCAGAGCACTTTAGCCCATGGTGGCAGGGCTTGCTGGAACTCAGGTTCTGACCACTGGGATGATTGATTTGCCTCTGGCTAGGGCTGGTCTAAGTCTAAATGCTCCCTCCATGGGTCTCTGCTGAGTTCTGCCCTATGTTGCTTTCTGCTGTAACAGGGCAGTACTGAGTTCCAATGCAAAGTCTCACAATCACACAGATTGTCCGTCTCAAGCACATAGATTTTCTCTCTGTTCTACACAGACACTACCGGGTCATTGGGGTAAGGTAGTATAAGCAATTCAAGACTGTCTTTCCTACCCTCCTCAGTGCCTCTTTCCTTAATATGATGTTAAGAACAGGTACTGTCACTCACCTGATTTTTGGCTTTTACAAAGGTGCTTTTTTATATGGATTGTTGTTCAATTTGGTGTTTCTGCTGGGGGAATAATTGCTGTAGGCTTCTGTTTGGCCATATTGTTCTACCTCTCCCCATTGTAAGATTTTGACAGTGAAAAATGCATTCATAATATCTAATGTTTTCTTATGATTCATCGATGCTTCTTGAATAGTAACATTTTCTAAGCACTATGGGCCATTTATTTTGTGGAATGTCCTTCAATTTGAGTGTGCCTAATGTATCCTGATGATTAGATTCAGGTTGTGTTTCTTTGGTAGGAAATTCACAGAAGAGACATTGGAATCCTCTTACTGCACCTCATCAAGTGGCACGCAATGCTGCTTTGAACCATTCCTGATGTTGTTCACTTTTATCACTTGATCAAGGTGCCAGGCTTCTCCACTGTAAAGTTAGTCTTTTTACCCTTGTAATTAATAAGTATTTTTGTGAAGAGATACCTCAGGACTATGTTCTTCCTTGTTCAATTTTAATTCCCCTACTATTCAGCACACATTAATGGTTCTTGCCTGAATTATTTTTTACTATGACAGTTGCCAAATGGTGGTTTTCTAATTCATGATTTCTTCTATGCCTATTAGTTGGCATTCTATTGCAAGAAAGAAATTTTTATTTTTCCCATTTATTTATTCATTTATGTATTTTTATTTATGTCAGGTTATGGATTCTTAATTTATCTAATGACATATCATCCATTATTATTCTTATTTATTTTGATACTCAAATTGTCTTAGATTTGGCCAGTAGGAGTCCCTTCAAGCTGGATCCTGTAGATCCCCATTATTCTTTAAGCATTTTGGGCATTTTATAACACAACAAGATATTCTAGACTCATTTTACACTTTCCCTAACCAGCCCTGGAATTACTCATTTTTCTAAGGAGTCCTTTTTTATTTAACGGAGAAAGTCATTTAGAAACCAAGATCTAGGTGCTAGATGTGTTCATGATTAGTTGGGTATCATGGCTTCCAGGCTCTCTCAGCATCTAATTCAATACCACATGGTTCGTGCTAGCATTCCCTTTTTCTTCTGTATTTGTAACTCCCTTCTGTGACAATGAGAAGCCTGGCTCCCATTATCCTTCAATATTTACTTACTTGTTCACCAGCCACCCCTCCAATATCTATCTACTCTCCAAGCCTGCTGGGCTGACATCTCACTTGGCTGCTTTTCTCACTTGGGTTCTCATCCCACATGGGGCCACCCTCCTCATTCAGGCTTGCCAAATGGATTTTTGACTAAATTATTCAGGAAGGAAGGAAGAAGGGAAGCCAAAGAAATATGAATGTATGTTTTTATTAATGTCCATTTTAGGTCAGGCTATGGGGGGATGGGCATGTTCATAAATAGTAGAAGTATATATTTGTATTCTGTTTCTGTCTTAAATATGATGCTCTACTTTTATATATCCAATATGGCTGATCACACACACACACTCCTGCTCTTTGACCTAGAACTTTCACTTCCAAGAAATTATCCTAAATAAATAGATAATTGCACAAATAATAATTGTATATTTGTACATTTATCAATATTTGTTGTAACATATATAATAGAAAAAGCTGAAAATGTAAGTGTCCAATAAATTATGGTTTATTTGTGTAGATTCACACTTTTTGTCATAGAAAAGGTCAACAATAGATTCAATGAAAAGAGTAAATATCGAGTGAATATACAAAAGAGTAAATGTCATGGATTTCTTTGAAATACACATGCACATATTTATAACTCTACTTGTGAAGAAGTATCTCAAGGACTATTCATCAAACAGGAGGTTATCTCTAGGTTATGGGATTTTTAGATTGTTGTGCTATTTGATTTTTTCTTTCTGCTTACGATGAATTCAGCGGTGAATATATGTTGCATACTTTTGAAAAAAAGACCAAAAAAAACATGTATGCAACATGTGTTGCATACTTTTGGAAAAAAGACCAAAAACAATGATAAGACCTTAAACTCAATATCTTGTTTTAAAAACTGGCATTGATCCCACAAACCTATATCGAATCTGCACCATCACCGTTCTACCACCCACTACTGGGTAATAATGACTAACAATGCCCATGAGCTCACTGCATGGGATTAGAGTGAGAGTTAAATAACTAATAGACATGGAAGCCACTGAAATCTGTAAGAGGCTGTAAAAAAAAGTGACATGCTATTAAGATTATTGCTATTACTATTAGCATTATCATCATCATTGCCATCATTATTGGTGTTGATTTCAGTACTTTCTACTGACCTGTGTTTTCTAAATTCAGAGGGGGAAAATGCTAGGCCTCCATGCAGCTGTTTGGAAACCAGAAGAAAAGCCTTTGAAAGGCATATTCTCTGAAGGAACTTAAAATCTAATTTAGAAAATAATCTCCCAATACTTCCACATCGTGCAACAGTTAACAAGAGCCAGGCTATATCCCTAAGTGAGATTCAAGCTTGAGTCTACTCCTGCCTGTGGTCCAAGGCCAGAGAGACTCATGTGGGCTAGGGGGTAAGGAAGGTTTCACTTTGATTGTAAATTGTTAGCTGCTTTTCAAACACTGTGACTGAATTTGTCAAACTTTCAAGTGCCTGAAGTGCAAGTTTAGAAACCAGTTAGAAGGCTAAAAATGATGCTGAGGATAAAATCCCTTTGTAAATTTTAGATAGTCTGCCTAGTTTAACAGCTTTAAAACTCATTTTATCCAAGATAATAATATCCCAAAGTTGAATATATGAAAGGGTGTGTATAGATGTCTGTCATCCTCTCTGGCTCTTGTCTCAGCATCTGGGAAGAAAAAGCACCAACCTCCTGAATATAAGTCCAACATAAGGGCAGGGGTTTAGTCTAGTCCTCACTGATGTATTCCAAGTGTCCAGAACAGGGCCAGGGCCCATAGTAGGAGCTTAATAAATACTTACTGAATAAAAAATAAGCCCTCGTTTTTCACTTTTAATATGCAAAGTAGATTGATTTCTTTTTCAAACATATTGGGGCCTTATTCACTAGTGGATCCACATTAGTGGATGTTAGTAATTAAATGTGTGCTTGGTTTGCACAAATATGAATATGATTTCCCAGGATTCGACTTTCCTGCTGGGAAGCCAGACCCCCTGTCAAATACACGAGATTGAATTGTAAGGCTTCAGTGAAACATTTGGCATCTGGCCTCTGTCTTTCAGGATTTCCAAATTCCTTAATGTGCTGACAGTTCTTCCCCTTTAGGATGACTAATTGATGTCCAGGCTGTGCTTCTGAAACTTTCTCAGGAAAATGCACCTAAGGGTCAAAGTGGTGACAGGCCACATGAAGTTGTGAATTTTCTATTTTTATCTTTTAAAAACAGTGAATTTCCTTTCTACTCTGTACCTACACTTGTTTAAATATAAAGATAAGGAGGACTGGGCTCTGTGGCTCACACCTGTAATCCTAGCACTTTGGGAGGCTGAGATGGGTGGATCATTTGAGACTAGGAGCTCAAGACCAGCCTGGCCAACATGGTGAAACCCTATCTCTACTAAAATACAAAAAATTAGCCAGGCGTGATGCTGCACGCCTGTAGTCCCAGCTACTTGGGAGGCTGAGGCACAAGAATTGCTTGAACCCTGGAGGCACAGGTTGCAGTGAGGCAAGATTGCACCACTGTACTCCAGCCTGGACGACAGAGCAAGACCCTGTCTCAAAAAATAAATAACATAACATAACATAACATAACATAACATAACATAAAAAATAAAAGAAATAAGGAGGTTTCCTCCCAAAATATTTATCTAAAATAAGTCCTCTAATGGCCATCTTTTACCCTCAGGATATAATTCAAATTTCACCAGGGACCATCATAGCTGGCCTCTGCCCACCTAGTCTGCCCTCTTCTTACCACATTCTACCATGGGCATTTTTTTCTCCATTGGTCAGCCCTTGGTGACTGCTTTAGTTCCTCAGATTGCCCTTCCCCACCCATACCATCACAATCTCTTGACACTCAACCTTCACTTTGCTGTTTCCTCTACACCAAATACTGATCCAACTCTTCTTCTTAGGCCAACTCTTACTGATGTCAGGATTTTTTCCCTTTACCCATCCCTGTAGAGGAGGAAAGATGGCCCTGCCATAGGCTCATCTGTTTCAGGTAAATTGCACTGTGTGACATTGCTATTGCTTATTGAGTTATCTCTCTTCTTCACAGGCTCTATTATGGGGAGGGTTCTTACTGAATTTTCTCTTCATTAACGCTCACTACCTTGCTCAGTGCTGGGCCTGGTAGGTTGTCTTCTTCCATATTTATTCTGTGCTTCTACATCTTCCCCTTCTGTCCCCAAACAAGGGTTTGTACACCTGGAAATTCTAGAGCACTTTGTCCCAGAAATAGATTTACTCCCTATTTGGGATGAAAATCACATTTGGGTTGAGATTTGCCATCAGAAATAGCTTCAGTAGAAGATAATTTATCTGATTTATTTCTAGGTTAATAATATTTCTAGAGTTTAGGCATCTTAGTTCCCCCCAAAATCTTAATGGTAGATAGTGAAGTCACCAAAATAGATAACTGAGACCTGTCACCCAGAATCATTACCTGAGAGGATATCAGTGTGTCATCTCTATGATTGTATATTTCTATCCTCTCTGGTACTCCCCAATTGCTCCAATCAGCTGCTGGGTATGTATCTATCATATACAACACAATGCTATGCACTATAGCAAATTGTTCAATTATCCCAGTAACAGGATTTTTAAGATGTTTAAAATGCACACTTTATATAGACTTGCTATTTTGTTTGGATTCTTTTTGAATGTGGACTCCCAAATAAACAGTCTTCTGATACATAGAAACCATATTGCTCTAGGCAAAGCATGATGACTCACGCCTGTAATCCTAGCACTTTGGGAGGCTGAGGCAGGAGGATTATTTGAGCTCAGGAGTTTGAGACTAGCCTGGGCAACATAGTGAGACTTTGTCTTTATTTAATAAATAAAAAAATTATAAAATCAAAAAATTATTTTAAAAAAACCATATTGTTTTGGGTCTGCTTACAACTCTGCTGAGGATGATTTTATCTTAGAATATGCTAAGAATGCTCAGTGATTTCATAATGACTGTAATGCTGAGATGGTATTGACAGGTTAGGAATGTGATAACTGGAGTTTCACCCAGGTATTGATTGCCTCTTAACAGGCAGTAATGACTGCAATAAACACTGAAAAACTCAGTTGAAACAAATAGATAAATACTTTCAGAGCAGAAGATGTCTGTGACTACACTGAAGGCTAGGGTAATCTCACATGCATCAGCCAGCTCCTGTGTCTCTGACAGCGAGGTGCCTTCAGATTGCTGGAAACTGCTTCACCTGTGCCCTGCAAAGCCCAGAAATGCCTGGGAACTTATATCACACTGGCAGCAGCTTTTGACCAGTGCTGAAGGGTGCAGGAAGGTAAATACTCTCATGCCCTAGTCCTCTGGTTGGAACTACTTGGGTGTGATCTGTGCTGTCCTGAAAGTTCCCCTGTGAGATTGAGCCCAAGTTCCTCTCTGTGATACTTGACTTAATACTGAGGGACACGTTTTGGCTCTGTCCCCACCCAAATCTCATCTTGAATTGTAGATGCCATAATTTCCACATGTTGTGGGAGAGATCTGGTGGGAGATAATTGAATCGTGGGAGTGGCTCCCCCATACTGTTCTTGTGGTTGTGAATAAGTCTTACGAGTTTGGATGGTTTTGTAAGGGGAAACCCCTTTTGCTTGGCTCTCATTCTCTCTTGTCTGCTGTCACGTAAGACAACCCTTGCTCTTCTGCCATGATTGTGAGGACTCCCCAGCCACGTGGAACTGTGTGTTCGTTAAGCCTCTTTTCCTTTCCTTTTCTTTTCTTTTTTTTTTTTCAGATGGGGTCTCGCTCTGTCACCCATGCTGGAGTGTAGTGGTGTGATCTCGGCTCACTGCAACCTCTGTCTCCTGGGTTCAAGCAATTCTTCTACTTCAGCCTCCCGAGTAGCTGGGATTACAAGAGCCCGCCACCACGCCCAGCTAATTTTTGCATTTTAAGTAGAGATGGGGTTTCACCACGTTGGCCAGGCTGGTCTTGAACTCCTGACCTCAGGCAATCTGCCCACCTCGGCCTCCCAAAGTGCTGGGATTACAGGCGTGAGCCACAGCGCCCAGACACCTCTTTTTCTTTATAAATTACCCAGTCTTGGGTATGTCTTTATCAGCTGCATGAAAACGGACTAATACACTGAGCTTTTGCTTGGGTTCCTTCTCTTCCTTTACCACATTTCCAACTCTCTATTTGTTTTCCTTGGAAATTATTCCTAATAAATTACTTCACATGCATTTTTTTTTTTTTTTTGGTCAGAATCAGCTTCTGAGGAATCCAATCTATGGAAACACTTTACAAAACAATTAGAAACCTGGTCCCCCCTGAAATTGATTGTTATTTCTCTATCAAGAGCATTAAACCAAGTGGGCCTTCAATAGACCTTATAAGATTTGTACGACTGAGCTGGCACATCTATAAATGCTACTAAAGTTATTGGGAATACTCTTTTCCATCTTCACCTTCCATTGTCATGTTCTCAGATTCATCTTTCCTGACTACCATGTCTAAAATAGGCTCCAATTTCTTCTTTATTCTCCACTTTGACATTTTGTGAGTTTCCTTCAGGGTGCTTGTTAGTTGTCCGTATTTGGCATGTGTATTTGTTTCTTCCCTTGATTTTGCCTATCTTCACCACTGAACTCTAAGTCTCATTAGGTCAGGGACCTGTCTTATTTCCTGCTGTGTAACCTGTACCCTACCCAGTGCTCAGTGACAGTTCATCGAATGAATGGAAAACACCTGTGACTCACCCACCCCCACCACATTCTGTCCTCTAAGACTGACCTTTGCTAAAGTTGCAGATGTGGTTTTGCATGTCCAGAACCTATAAGAGATTCATACAGGTTTGACAGACAGAAATTTCAGAAAATCCACCTGGCCCAAATAAGGAAAATTGATGAAGCACATGTATTTATGGGGATTGTTTAGCCTGGGACACACCGTCCTGCAAACAGATTGTGCTTGACAAGTCTTCATGAAAGGTGTGGGAATTCTGAAGTCTTAGTGTTGCGGGTATTGATTTGATTCTTGGAAAACATAAACCTTCTTTTCCCCTTGAGCCCTTCTGCATGACTGTGCTGGTTTCTATAAATCAGATTGTCCTGAGGCAACAATTAGGCCAGAAGGGAGAGTTTTTTGTGTGTTGTACATTAACCTTTTGGGGCAGTTATGTCTTCTTCAAAGTAGTGAAGACAAGATGAGTTCTGAAATATTCAACTTATTAGAGGAGGTAGAGTAGAATTTTTCAAATGGGGTCCCACTGAATACAATTACCACACTATGTTATTAGGCTCCCACAGAAACAAAAGTGTATGTGGGTGGCAAAATATATTTGGAAATATTCTTTAATATGTTAATATATTCTGGGTGTGGCCATGAAACTTATGTGACCATAGAATATTTTTTTCGGACTGTCACATGGGAAATACTGTAGTAGAGACTGTCTGAAACTGCTATTTCATAATTGATCTTCGTGTCTTTGTGTCCCCATGCTTCTGACTTAAAGCAAATCCTCATCTTCTTCCAGGCAGAATATATCAAAGGCCCCCTCCACCACTCTCTGCTTTGCATCTTGTATTCTTTCCAAAGTCAGAGCAGCTGTCAGTCTGTAAACAGTCTGTCAACTTTCCCAACTATTGCTTCATAACAAATAATCGCAAAATTTAATGGCTTAAAACAGCAACAATCATTTATTTAGCTCATGAATCTACAATTTGGACAGGGCTCAGCAGGGAAGGTTCATCTCTATTTCAGGCAGCTTCCACTGGGGCTGCTAGACTGAGACTGGAGGATCCATTTCCAAGATGGTCCATTCATGTAGCTGGCATTTGGAGCTGGCCGGTGGCTGAGATCTCAGCTAGGGCTGTCAGTTGGAACAGCTATGCATGCATGGCCTCTTCCTGTGGTTTCTTGGCTTCTTCTCAGCATGCTAAATGGGTACCAAGTGTGAGTATTTCAAAGATACAGACAGTGGACTGGGCTTTGAAACAACTCAGTTTTACTTCCACTGTATTCTGATGCTCAAGCAGCCACAGAACTCAGATTTCAGGGCAGATGACACAAACTCCACTTCTCACGGATAGAAGGTGTGACAAAGAATTTTGGCGCCATGTTTTAAAATGGCTATAGTAGCTCTGTGAATCTCTTCTTAACATTTCTTCTGCCTATAGTGTTCCTTCATTCCCACCCCCCACTTTGTCACCTGGAAAACTAGATTCTCCAAGGCCTAGATCCAAGATCACTTCCTCTAAAAATATTGTCTGTGTTTTCTTAGCATGCTGTTTTTATTGCTAGTCTCACATCAAATTAACATATCATTTTAATGTTGGTTGTCTTCTTAGAGGGCAATATGACATCTTATTCATCCATTATTCCAGTTCCTAGCACAAGGCTTGTACTGAATTAATTAATTGACTAATTTTTCAGACCAGCTGTTATAGCAACTACTGTTTCACAAATATTTACTATCTAATAGACCCTGAAATATATGCTTTATAAATATTACCATAATAAATCTTCACAAATAGGAAGCTATTATTACTCCCATTACACAAAGGAGAAAACTAAGATCATAGTATATTTTCTAATGCTGTATAGTCTCTAAATGGCAGAACTAGAATTCAAACCCAAATCTAAACTCCATGTTCAGAAAACTCTAAAGTCCATGTTCATAACCAATATGTTCTTACTTGAATAGCAAATTAGTTAAAACAGCCAGTTATATTTATCCAACATTGAAATAACCAAACAACTCTCTCGAATAATTGATCTGTAGACTTACTGCAGTGTATTATTAGTAGGCCTAATTTTATTGAATTCGTGCAAACCATCATCCATTGTTCTAAAAGATCCAACTATTTGAAGCACTATTATATGGAAAGAAGAGCTGGACTTGGTGTGGCTGTAGATGGCAAAATTAGAAGTAATAAGAAATTAGAAGGAAGAAGCAGATCCTGGTTCAACATAGGGGGCATTTTCTAGGGATTAAGACTAACCATAGGCCGGGCGCAGTGGCTCACGCCTGTAATCCCAGCACTTTGGGAGGTGGAGGAGGGTGGATTTACGAGGTCAGGAGATCGAGACCATCCTGGCTAACATGGTGAAACCCCGTCTCTACTAAAAATACAAAAAAAAAAATTAGCCAGGCGTGGTGGCAGGTGCCTGTAGTCCTAGCTACTTGGGAGGCTGAGGCAGGAGAATGGCATGAACCCGGGAGGCGGAGCTTGCAGTGAGCCGAGATCACACCACTGCACTCCAGCCTGGGCGACTGAGCAAGACTCTGTCTCAAAAAAAAAAAAAAAAAAAAAAGACTAACCATAGATGGAATGGGTTGCCAATATAAGTGGTGAGTTCTTCATCACTTCAGGCAATCAAGAAGATTTTAGATGACTGCTGGGTTGTTTTAGACAGAGAAATGGATTAAATGATATGTGTCACAGAAATTTTCTGTTTTTGTTCCCTAATATTCTTTCACCTTTCTACTGGTAATTTTTATCAAAATTTTCCTCTGGGAAATACCTACTCCCTCACTCTCAGTTGATGTGTTTCAGGTGAAGTTTAGGTTGAGTTGACTCTACCCCAGCTCTGGGACTGGTCAGATGACTTAGGCCTATCTAATTAAAGTTTTGCATATCCCTTGACACATTGATTACTTCATTATTCAATAATATATAGTCAACAATATATATTCAACAATATGTATTGAAGTTTTCTTTCAAATCATGAAGGGTTAACTGCTATGGGAAAGGTCCTTTCCTATTAACAACTAGAAAATAAGACAAAATATATAAAACAACGGTGTTCAGACATTACATTTAGGCAGTGAAGGAAATGTGATCAGTGAGAGATGGGACTAATGAGGTGAGCTCTATCATTGGTCCAGATTACTTCTCAGAGGCAGTTTCTAGGATGCAGTATAGGAAAAGGGAACTCAAGAGAGGCTGAAAATCTTGCTAGTTGAGAAGACTGAGGCTGGAGTTTGAGGATGTCAAGTCAGCTAGGACTTGTGGGACAGGTTTATGGAGAGGAGAAACCTGTACAGAAAAAAAAAATTCCAGAAATATGCATTAATGTTCCCTTGAGTCTTCAGCTGAATGCTAATTTATGCAAGCATATGATGAAACCTGATAAGATGGAACACAAACAACTTTTGAGGAAAGAATTATTATCAGGAAGCTACAAACAAACAATTTTCAGAGCTCACACAAGATACATAATTAACTTGTCTCTAGCCAGTGTGAAGATACCCTGTTGAATACCAAGGCATTCAGTAGGGACACCAGAAAAGTCACATCTTAGAAGTGGGGTGAATTGGCCCTAGAATAAAAGCTACTCTAGACATGTCCTGAAAGAGCTTAAAAATAAGCCTCAAAAAGATTGAATTAATCCATGAATAAATTAACGGACTGCCAGGAAAAGTTCACCACTCTTTACATGAATAAAATACAATCTAACATTCAACAACACAAAATGATAATGTTCAGAATTCAATTAAAAAGGTATATGAAGAAACAAGAAAATGGAACTCATAACTGGGAGAAAAATCAGCCAATATGAAGTTAGTCAATGACAGAGATGATGGAATTAGAAGACAAGAATGTTAAAGCAACTGTTATAAATATGTTTAATGGGCTTGGTAAGTTAAAGGAAAACAAGCATAGTGCAATGAGAAGTGAGAAATACAAAAAGGAGCCCAAAGGACTTACGGAGATGAAAAACACAGTATCTGAAATTTAAAAACTATACTGAATGAATTAATACAGATAGACACTGCACAAGAGAAGATAACTGAATGTGAAGACATAACTGTGGAAACTCTAAATGGTGCTCTAATGCCCTTGCTGAGGTAGTCTCAGCAGGGTCCAGCCATCTATACCAGGGAGCAGCAATACTAAATGAGGTAGTGCAAGTTGGACCTAGTCAGGACTCCACTTCTCCTTCCCTCATTCCTATGTAAGTGAGACCCAGTGGGAAGCTGCCTCTTCACTCCTATTTGGCATCAATGAAGTGGAATGAGATGGTCGAAAGTGAGCTAATAGGTTTCTCTACTACCTCACTCCCCTCCCTTCCCCTCCCCTCTCCCCCTCTCCCCCTCTCCCCTCCCCCCTCCCCTTCCCTCTTCTCCTCTGCTCTCCTCTGTTGTCAGCAAGGACCAGCAAGAAGTTGAGCTTCTACCCCTTCTCTGCAGCAAAAAAGTGGTATGAGTCAGCCCTTTACTTCCTCTTTTCCTGATGGGCAGCAGGGCCCAGTGGAGAGCTGAGCTTACACCCCAACTTGGAAGAAACTAGGTGATGCAAGATGGTGCCCCCCATTTGTCTAGAAGGTGCCAGTGGGACCAAGGAGGGAACTGATACTTCCACCCCAGCCATCTTCAATGAGGCCCTGTGAGTCAGCTCCAGAGCCCAGTAGGAAGTTGATCACATATACACCCACAAGGCTCTTGGTCTACACCTCAGCAGCAGGACTGCTTACTAAAAAAAAAAGATTAAATGGGATTCAGAGTCTTATTAATGTCTAGGATGCAATAACAAAATCACTCATCATAGCATAAATCAGGAAAAATCACAACTTGAATGAGAAAGCTAATACATACCAACATTGAGATGAATCAGTTATTGGAATTATCTGAATAGAATTTTTAGAGCAGTCATCCAAAAGGCTTTAACAAGTACTTATTAATTTTCTTGAAACAAATGAAAAACTAGAAAATTACAACAAATAAACAGAGGTTATAAAAAAAGAGCCAAATAGAAGTTATACAAATATAGTCACTAAAATAAAAAATATAAAATAAAATGTAATCACTAAAATAAAACACTCACTGGCTGGGCTGAATTGTAGAGTACAGATGACAGAGTGTAGAGCCTGAACTTGAAGACAGATCAATAGAATCTACCCAACAACAGAAAAAAACGATAGATTAAAAAAAAGTGAACAGAGCTTGTGGGACAATAACAAAAGAGTTAAATTTGTATCATCAGAGTCTTAGAAAGAGAGGAGAGAGAGTGGAACTAAAAAAAGTATTCAACAACATAATAGCTGAAAGCTTCCTAAATTGGGTGAAATATATAACCTACAGATTCAAGAACCTAAAAGTACCCCAGGTAGGATTAACTCAAAGAAATCTAAGAAACAACATAGATTAAACTTCCAAAAACTGAAAACAAAACAAAACAAAAAATCTTGAAAACAGCCTGAGAGAAATGACAGATTGTTTACATTGGAAAAATCACTGGAAGAACAGAGTATGTCTCCCCCAGAACCAGGTAGGCCAGAAGGAAGTAGCACAATGCTTTTGAAATATTTAAAGAAAAGAACTGTCAATTGCAAATTCTGTTGGGGGAGACTATTCTTTAGGAATGAAAGGGAAATAAAGACATTCTAAGATGAAAGAAAACTGAGAATTTGTTGCCAGCACATCTTCTTTCAAAGAATGGGTAAAGGAAGTTCTCTGAACAGAAAGGAAATTATAATAGAAGGCTTGAAACTTCAGAAAGGAAAGAAGAACATTGAAATGAAAGAATTGGTTTTTAAAATTGCTATTCTCAATCTACTTTTTTATACACATCAAGATTTTCTCTGAGGCCAGGCGTGGTGGCTCACCCTTGTGATCCCAGCACTTTGGGAGGCCGAGGTGGTTGGATCACCTGAGGTCAGGAATTCGAGACCAGCCTGACCAACATAGTGAAATCCCATCTCTACTAAAAATACAAAATTAGCTAGGCGTGGTGGTGCATGCCTGTAATCCCAGCTACTTGGGACGCTGAGGCAGGAGAATCGCTTGAACCCAGGAAGCAGAGGTTGCAGTGAGCCAAGATTGTGCCACTGCACTCCAGCCTGCACAACAAGAGTGAAACGCCGTCTCAAAAAAGAAAAGATTTTTATCTGAACTGTGGCCAAAACAAAAGAGAACTGGATTGGAGGTTGGAGCTGATCTGAGATTGCAGTCATCTATCAGTGCCTCAAAGTTCAAATTCTCGTGTTCTAAACAACCTCGCTCTTATCCGGGATTATTTTCTAAATGCATAGAAATTGTACATTTTCAATTCAATTCTCAATTTTCAATCCAGACATGTGCTATTATAGAATTTTTAGCATGTTTCAAAAATATTAATGTCTTCCCATTGTGTCCCCCTGCTCACAAGTATGATATGAATTTTTGAATTTGCAGCCAGAACCACACATTTACTCTGAAAAAAATCCCAATTTCCTTTTATCTTATGAATACAGTGACAAAAGTGCATTATGTACTGTTACTAATATGAAAAATCATACTTACATGGCTTAAATTTTATTTCCAAATACCTAGCAAGAGATTGTTGCAATTTTCAAAGCAACATTCCAATTATAAAGCTATTGAGCCACTGCTGTCTTTACTGGGATTAGTCACTGGAAAGCTTTGGCAAATAAATGTTGAAACAGGCATCTCAAAATGAACAGGAAAAGGGAAGCTGAAATAAACCCTGCTGATTTATTTAAAAACTGACAGACAAAATGTGGAGGATACAGTCAATACCAGAAACAAATTTATAAGACAAACAACTTAATACATGGAATGCCAATCTCATAAACAGTGAAAAAGTGATGCATACTCCCTTTCTTCTAAAACGCTGTGAAGTGAATATGCAGTGATACGACTGCAACTTCTAACAGTTTGCTGGAAAACAAGTCTCCATGGGTCTTCCATGTTTCTGCATGTGTTGCAAGCAGAGGCGTGTATGGCTTTTATTCTGGACTATCTTTTCGAGGTTGTTTTAATAGCAAACAGTCTTGGAAGATAAAGCATCTTCTTCTGGAGCAAAGGGCAAGTCTGCTTACAGCCTTGGAAGATGGGAATAATGTCTCCCTCTGGAGCAAAGGTTAGGCATCCTTTCTGCTCATTCTATTGTCATTGTCTCCTTATCTTTTCTCTTCCCCTGGACTGTGAACTCCTAGAAGCTAGGTTCTGCCTAATGCATTTTGATATCTTCAATGTCTATCTCAGGGCCCTGAACAAGATAGGCAGGCCCTCAGTAAATTAATAAATGAATCTGACCAGGGAATTATCTGGGTGGCTGTCCTTACTGAGAAGGGAAGGAGTAAAGGCTGTGTCTGTGGGGCTGGTGACAGAAAGTGAGGCCTGACCCAGATTTTGGCATTGGTTGAAGAAATACCACAGCTCACGAGTGTTCCTGAGCTCCATGTATATGGGCTACCCAAGAAGAAAACCTGTGAGAGAAGGAGGTTCCACAGAACTAGATAACCCCAGATCGCCTTCTGCTTGTTTTCCTTTCCCAGACACTGCCTGGGAGTCCCAATCATAGACTCACTCGCAAGTTCCGCAATTCCAACTGGGAGAGTGAAACTTCTGCATAAAGATTTCAGCCCCCAGGTGTAAACTCCCAACAACAGGGCCTGGCACATAGTAGGCCCTTGCTGTGGATGAAAAAACTTCAGGTTTTGGAGTCATAGAGTGTTAAAATGGATGAAATTTAGAGAGATTATTTTCGACTTCTTTTTAAGCTCTCTTTCTGAGCTGACTCATTCTAGGATTGTTTCTCTGTTAAGTGGGTCAATACAATCAAAACCTCAGGAAAAACAGAAATTCCTCTGCCTTTCCTTCTCTTTCTTATTTTTCCCTCCTCTGAGCCAGAAAACCACACCTATCTATGGGTGTGCTGTTAAATGTTTAAAAACTGTGTCTCCAGAAGAAAAGAAGCCCTGATTTGTGGTGATTGCCAATTTCTGTGGTGTAAATATTCCTGCCATGGTCAATTTCAAGTAACCAGCATGATGTCAATGGATGTGGAGCTGGGAACAGATGTGTACGATCAGCTCTTTCAAGCCAGTATGAGCTGGCTCATGCCAGTTATCTGGCTTTGAAGGCAACAAATCTGATACAGATTTTGAATCTAGCATTTACTAGCTGGGCAAATGGCTTTATCTTCACTCATCACAGTTTACTTCTCTGTAAAATGAGGATAAAAGTAATAATCATATCATCGAGTTGTTGTGAAAAGTAGTCAGGCAAATGTATGCAAAAGGCTTGTCTGATACATCTAAGCATTCTGTGCAAGATACAAAGTATTAGTTATTATAATATTAAAATCACATAATATAATAACTCCTCCCCCTGTTTGCCACATATTGCAACAGACTGGTAGTAAAAATAAAAACTCACCAGCCCTCTGAGATGTCTGGATAATTTCTTGTGACAGTCACAAGTTGGAAATAAAAGCAGATGCTGATTAAGCATAGGGGGTTCAGACTTGGGGGAACCCAGTGGCTGGAAAGAAACAATTATTGCAAAGATAGAATGACCTCCTCTACATTCAAAATAGATTTTTGGCTAGTAGACATTCTTCAGTGACGCCTTAACAACCTTGAGGAAAATACATAATTTAGGCCATGAAGCACACTGCATTCTAATGATCAAGATGTAACCAGGCATTCACTTTAAAATGGCCCATTGTGGCAGGACAGTGGTGCCCACTTTACTCTGGTTACTGAACAACAGATGCCAGAGATAAGAGTCAGCTACAGTATTGGGATGCCTTCAAGTGGTTCCTTGTGGTGAGGCCCAGCAGAAGTGTGGGATGGAGGAGTAATTGGAGACAAGAGTAGAGAGAAATTGAACTTAGTTTGAGAAGGACCTTGCTATGGATTGAATTGTGTCCCCACCACCAAATTCATATGTTGAAGCCTTAATCCCTGATGTGGTTGTTTTGGAGATAGGGCTTTTAGAAGGTAATTAAGGTTAAATGAGGTCATGAGGGTGGGATCCTAATCCAATAGCTTGGGGGCCATGTAAAGAAGAGGAAGAGAGAGCTTGCTCTAACTCCCTATGCACAACCACTGAGGACAGGTCATGTGCAGTCACAGTGAGAAGGCAGCCTTCTACAAGCCGGGAAGGGTGCCCTCTCCAGAAACCAAGTTGGCCAGAATCTTGATCTTGGACTTCCCTGCCTCCAGAACTGTTGGAAATGCATTTCTATTGCTTAAGCCACTTAGTCTATGGTATTTTGCAATAGCAGCCTGAGCGAAGATAGGCTTTGTGCACTCTGTGGAATAGGGTGAAAATTTTGTGTTAGAGAAAATGGGTACCAGTCAAATGTGCTAAGGCTGGATTGAGATATAGTCAGACTGTATTAGAGATAGATGGTTTTGGATGCAGAGTGAAGAGAATTTGGAAGTACAGAAACTGAAGGTAAAGGAGTCCGGTAAGGAGGGTCTAGCATGAGTCTTGGCAGAAACCAAAAAAGTTGAATAGGTCATAGCAATTAGCAATAAGGACCCAATGGAGAGGGATGGAATTTTGGGTCACTTAGCAGTTAGAATTGTCTGAACCTATTGCTAAAGGAAAATGAAGGGTTGAAGATGATTGTCTGAACCCAAGAGAAGATAACTGGGTAAATGAAATCTTTAAGAAAATCCAAGATACTGGAGAAGGAGTGTGGGAAGATGATGAGTTAGTGAGTGGGCCCTTCTACAGGGCAGGACCCTGTGTAAGGTATTCTAGTAAGGATACTTAGAAAGAACTCAGGCTAAGTGAGGATGAGGATACATCTCTGCTTCCCAAGCCTCTAGCAAAGGTACCTGGCCTGTTGTTGGCCTTCAGCACATGCTTGTTGAATTTAATTGGATTATATTCAAGGTAGGCCTGGCATGGTGGCCCATACTTGTAGTCCCAGCTACTCAACTTGAGAAGTCTGAGGCATGAGGATTGCTTGAGTCTAGAGTTCAAGGCTGCTAGTGCATTATGATCGCACCTGTGAATAGCTACTGCACCCCAGCTTGGGTAACATAGTGAACCCTGTCCCCTCAAAACAAAACAAAACAAAACTCAATGTGCTGTATTGAGACAAGGTCCTATTTCAATCTGTCAGAGAAAATAATCCCATTGTCTGGAAGCAGCGTTTATCTCTTAGTTCCAGACCAGCAGGATAGCAGATTTATCTCTGAAAGGGGGAAATAAATAGAAGGAAAAGAAGAAACATGAACACCTACTCTCTTTCCGGAGAGGGAATGTTCTCTCCCCTTTGGGTTTCATGTACGTGTGGATGGAGGTTGGCTCAGAGATGTTTCCACATTTCCAGCTCTGACAGCTGTTGGTAATAGCTACAGCCCTGGTCCCCTGGAATCCGCTTCCCTGCCTGGCCTGACCCTGCGCTGACAGTCAGCTCTTCCCAAACAAGCAGTCTCAATGATGATAAGCATCTCCTTGGAAGGAGAAGCTTCGAAGGGAAACAGTTTGCAGTAACTATTTCTGTCTGTGCCTTTGTGTGGCTGCCATATGAAAGCATAGGTCCATTAAAAAAAACCTCTTGCTCAGGTTAGAGTTCTTCCTGTTATCCTTTTGACTCCTGGAGTGTTGCTGCTCTGGCTGGGAAAACAGCAAAACCCGGCCAGAGATGGCAGGGCCGAATCACTGGGTCACCATCGGGTGAAGGAGCCGGAGGTGTGGGGCCCACTGGGGTGGCCTGGAGAGCATCAGCTCCAGCTGTCAGGGCCCGGCTCTCTTTTAAGAACAGTATTGGCAAGTAATTGCACTATAGCCAAGGGGTATTGGACTCGAGTGCATCTTAAAATGGATCTCCTGTCTCCTGGAACTCACAGATTGTTGAGACATTAATATGACTGATGTGTGTGTGTGTTTGTGTGTGTGTGTGAGAGAGAGAGAGAGAGAGAGAGAGTTAGGGGGAGGGGCATGCTTATATTCTCAAATGATGTTATAGCATAAAACAATATTAGAATCACAGATCTAGAGGAAATGTTCTGGCCTGACATCCTCACTCTATAATACCACTTCACGTCTCCAGTCAGTGCATTGGAGTGCGACTCTGTGCTAAGCACTAGGAATGCAGAGCTCAGGTGGGGCTGGTGGGCAGGAGGGGTAGCACGGTAAATGTAGTCAGAAAGCTAACATTTGTTAAGCGCCCACAGTATTTTGAACACAGTATACATTATCTTGAGGCTACCATTTCATAGCAACCACAATGGATTTCCAGATACTGTGCTAAGCAGTTAAATGTATATTGCTTTTAACTTTCCTAAATAAACCCAGGAGGGAGCTGTGCATGGTTTTCATTTTACAGGTGAAGAAACTGAGGCTCAGGTTAACCACTTGCAGGAGTCACACAGCTGCTCACTTCTGAAGCTCACATCCTTAGCCAGTACACAGTGCTGCCTCCCTGCCTCCAAAAGAGGGTTAAGGATGCTTCCTTTGCAGAGTTGAAGATCATCATTCATTCAAAGATTGCTTTGAAGATAATCCGATGATGTATTTGATGTGCTTAGCATGGGGCTGGCACATGGCAGGCCCTTATTACATGGTGCTCTTACTAAAAGGTGGTGTCAAGTTTAATCCGACCCAGGCCCCAGGCCTCTGGAGTGGAGGCCTCTTGGGGGTCAGCCCTTTAACCTCCGTCCCTCCCACCAAGGCACTTGCCTCCTTTCACATCCCAATTGCCTTCTCTGTCATTCCATGTTGAAAGAAAATGAAAACTAGGCCTCATATCAGAGTTATGACAGCTGGGGCTGTATCTTTTCTATCTCTGTATCTCCAGAAGGGACTGGAATGGTGCAGCTATTAACATAAATAGTTGCTGAACTAAATTGTGCACCCTCTCAGCCTTGTGAATAACAAAGGTTTCCCCTCTCTAACTCTGAATTCATTACTCTAAGCACCCAAACAAGGCACCATCTTGTCCTCATGCTAAGCCCAAGTGGTGGACATTCTCACCTTTATTTTCATGTCTGAGTGAACAGAGGCTCAGGGAGGGTAGTGCCTGGCAATTGATTGTCCAGCATGGAAAACAGCCTTTGCAACACACTGCATGGACCAGAAGTACCTTTTTATTCTGTGGGTGGCAAGAGGGAGTCGGCAGGGTGGGGGAGTGGAGCCTGTCTCCAAACCCACTTCAACCTCCGCCGCTCTCACCCACTTCTGTGGTCTCCACTAAATTGCTGCAATGTGTGCTCTTTGGCACCAACCCTGGAGACCACCCAGGCATTGAGGCAAATGCAAAACGCAGCCCCCAACCTCAGCCCAAAGCGGGTGTCTTTTGGAGCCAAGCATGCCCTGTGGTCTCTCTCAGTGCTGGGTTCTCTCCTAGGTGAGCTCCCAGCAAGCAGAACCAAGAACACAGTCACTCACACCAGAGGAGGAATTGCAGGGGCCAGTGGGGACCTGATGGCAACCCCTACAGGCTGAGGACATTCACCACCTTCCTGGCACTGACTGGGATGTCTGTGTTCCTGGAAATGCAGGTGGCCCCACTTCATGCAACTGGTGTCTTCCTGCAGAGCTGGGTGAGAAAATTGGTGATTGTAAATCAGGAAGATTTTTAACTTATAAGGGAGCTTATGCTTTTAAAGGTATCATCCTGAAATCCTTTTATAAAGAGTTCCTACCCTAATATTCCCCTCTTTATAAATCCTAATGTGTACAGTATTTTGGATTTGCTTTGTGCCACATTTAGTTGCTGTGTCCAGATAAGCCCCACAGATCACAAGGCCAA
Source organism: Pongo pygmaeus (assembly GCF_028885625.2). Lineage (NCBI taxonomy): Eukaryota > Metazoa > Chordata > Mammalia > Primates > Hominidae > Pongo > Pongo pygmaeus. The sequence goes on from NC_072380.2 coordinate 143,496,614, forward strand.
GGCCTTCTGCGTGCAGTTCAGCCCTTTCCTCACTGGCTGTGTGGCCTTGACTTTGGGAGAGCCACCTAGCCTCTTAGACTTCCTCTTAACTGGTACGATGCATTTAAAGTGACAGTACACTGCTAAACACACAATGCCACACAATCAGGAATTATCAGGGCGGTACATTTAATGACATTATTAAATGTTATTTAATAAATAACATTTATTAAACATTCAAAAAATGGTAGATTTTTGGGAAGAGGGAGACTTACAGTTTTCTTCTCAGCAAAATTGAAATATGGCCTGATCTGCTTGAGTTGTTGACAGTATAGATCACTGGGCAAATTAAGATATTATTTATTCATTCATTCAACACATCTTCCCGAGTGTCTATTAGAAAATGTGCATTCTATTTGGAAATAAATGATCACAACACTGTTTGGTCACTGTTTTAATGGAGGTAAGCGTAAAGCATGGTGGTTATGGAAAGTGTGCCTTATTTCCCCAGGGAAGTGGAGGCGGCTTCACAGAGCAGGTGTGCATAATGGCTAATGGATATTGAGTTCTGACCACGTGCCAGATGCTGAGTCTGCCTGGCTGATGAGCACGGGAGGAGGGTGTGGTCAGAGGCGGAAACAGCATGGATAAAGGCACAGCAGAATTACAGAGAGCACGTTCAGGGAAGACTCTGTGGTTAGGATTGAATTATTAACAACAGAACTTTGCTACAGGATTGCAGGAATGACTCTTATGTGGATGGGTCCAGCAGTGCCTCTGATTCTTGCTTTTGTCTGTAGCCTAGAGGCTGTCAAGCAGGATGGGAGGGCTTCCCGGGGGTGGGGGGGATTTGAAAATATGGGGGAGTACTTTTTGGTTGTCACGGCAATGAGGTGCAGTGCTAAAGGCATTTCATGCCCAGGGCTTAGGGTTAAGTGCCCTGCAATGCTCAGAGTAGAAGCTTGCACAGAATCCCAGGGCACCTCCTTTACGCCACATTGTGTAGTCCTTGTCTCTCCTTTGACCTCTGACTATATCTGGTGCTTATTGGGTCCACCAAAGTGTGTGGAACTGGACTGGAAATTGTTGGCAATCCAATGGCTTAACCCCTGACCATCCAAATCAACTCAAATGTTCTAAATAATTAGCTTTTAGCCCTTACTCCATGGGTTCTATTTGGCCTCAGAATCATTGTTTTGCTTTCTTGATTTAGGATAGCAGAGTTAATGAGAAAAGAACCTTATTCAGTTACCTGGTTATCTGGTTGGGAGCACTTCATTCTCTGGGTACCAAGGTGCATTGATTCCATAGCCTAAAGATTGGTGAAATTGATTACCACTCTTCTGCTCACAGCTACTGCTCTGGTTTGGGCCATTTCCTGCCTTTTGGGTTTCTAACCACATCTCATTCCAGGCTCCTCTACTCCATTCTCTTATCTTTCGGCAGCACAGATGCAATTCTCTCTCCTCCTGCTCTTCCCATTCCCTCTAGGATCAAATCGAGGCCCTGGGGCTCTGGGCCTGTGCCCTGTCCAGGTTCTTCTAGAAGGCAGGACAGCCCAGTGGTTGAGGGCATGGCCTTAGGAACCAGGCTGTTGAGATCCCTTCCGTTCCTTGCCGCTTCCTGATTATGTGGCACTTTGTAGTCCACTTCATCTTTCTGTGACTCAGTTTTTTTCCATCTGTAAAAGCCAGCAGCGATAATTATAATTAATTATGTCAGCAATAATTAAATGTATTCATTTTTGTTTAAAGCACATGGAAGTGTCTAAGTGGGGATTATTAAGATTTTTTCTTTGTGCCATACACCCCTTCTCAGAGTAATGGATTAAATGCTTAAAATGAAATATATAGCATTATAGAGGAAACCAATTCTATTGAGAAATGATTATCAAAATGTAAAAAAAAATCCTTATCTTATAATATAGAAATATATGTGCTTTGTTGAGGTGTTAAATAATAAGATCCAATGGCAGGTCAAATATGTATTGCAGTTTCAAAGCAGCAATGGATGCAAACACTATTTTGAGATTCTGCAACAACCCTTGTAAAAAAATGGAAATAGTAGTTATTCCTACTGGTGATGAACCCACAGGTAGAAGCATTGCTAATACTACCGTAGTTTGTTGCCTACATTGAAGAATGAAGAACAATCTAAATTTAAGTTAGAGATTAGTAAAAACAAAACAAAACAAAACAAAACAAAACGATGTAACTTTTGTTCTCCTTCAAGTTCATGGATCCTTCCTTAATTCTTGAATCCTACAAGGAGTCTGTAGACCTCAATTTAAGAACTTCTTCGGGCGGATCATGAGGTCAGGAGATCGAGACCATTCTGGCTAACACGGTGAAACCCCATCTCCACTAAAAATACAAAAACAAAATTACCCTGGCGTGGTGGCGGGCACCTGTAGTCTCAGCTACTCAGGAGGCTGAGGCAGAAGAATGGCGTGAACCCGGGAGGCGGAGCTTTCAGTGAGCCAAGATCACGCCACTGCACTCCAGCCTGGGTGACAGAGCAAGACTCCGTCTCAAAAAAGAAAAAAAAAAAAAAAGAACTTCTTCAGTAGGGCATGGTAAACGGTGTCAACCAGCTAAAAGCAAGGTGGCCAATTCAGTACCAGCAGAAGCCAGGCAGGCAATATGAATGAGGAAAGTGGGCAGTTGTAGGAAAAACTCAAGCCTAAGAGGCTGAGCAAACACAAAAGGGCATGAGTTATTTAGCCTGCAGATCATTAGAAACAACTCCAGATGCATTTGCTAGCCTCTTCTAGGAAAGGTGGAGGTTAAAACATTGGTAATAGTCCCTTTCTCTCCACTCTGAGTTTGAAATATTGTCAAGCACTGTAGCATTTGTTATGCCATGTCTGCACTATGGGCACCAAACCTACTCGTTCTTGGGTCTCTGAGGACTTGCATGTCTTTCCCAGTTTTGCTGTTGTACAAAAGCGGCATGTCCTTCCACATCTTGGGCCTGGATACATATTTATCCTTCTTTCCAGATTCCTGGACCCTTCTTGACTTCACTAACTGTAACTGGACCTCTAAATCCCACTCCAGGGCCTCTCATCCAGAAAAGTCCCTAAACATGGCTTCTGGGGTCGGGCCAGCCTGGCGTCTCTCAGCTATCACAGGCCTCCATCAGAGTGAGCATCACACTTCTCTTTGACCTGTGTGTTTTCCTGTTGCTTCTCTAATTAGAGTGAGGGTGTGTTGAGGGTACTTAGTGAACGGCTTTTTGAAGGAATGAATGCACTGAATGAATGAATTGAATGATTTAGATAATATGATTTCTACTTTTTTTTTTGAGATGGAGTCTTTCTCTGTCGCCCAGGCTGGAGTGCAGTGGCCTGATCTGGGCTCACTGCAACCTCCACGTCCCGGGTTCAAGCAATTCTCCTGTCTCAGCCTCCCAAGTAGCTGGGATTACAGGTGCCCACCACCATACCTGGCTAATTTTTTTTGTATTTTTAGTAGAGACAGGGTTTCACCATGTTGGCCAGGCTGGTCTCAAACTCCTGACCTCAAGTGATCAGTCTGCTCGGCCTCCCAAAGTGCTAAGATTACAGGCGTGAGCCACTGCGCCCTGCCTAGATAACATGACTTCTAAGATGCTTTTCAGTCTGAGGATGATCATAGGGATGGATCTCTTAATATCTGACGGGCTCAGCACTTGCTCACAGACCTGGCTGGCACAAGGGGGCACAGCTGTCATTTGAGTTTGATGAGTGTGAAATATGACTGTGAAATAATGATATTGCTTTCAGTTTCCCACATCAAGTTCCTTTGATAGTCTCCATGAGGCAAATCTTCCCCCTCTGAGGGTGGATTTGATTTTTTTAAAATAGACATAATTCATTCAGAACGGCTTCTTATGAATAAGATGAGAGAACAAGATCAGAAACACCATTTTTGGCTCCCCGAAATGAAATGGAGGCCTGTCTGTGAGGTAATAAAACTGATTTTCTCACTTGGCCTGTAAACTAGCAGGAAAGGTAATTTCCAAGGAAACATTCCAAACATGCCTTGAGCAAAAGTGGCATAATTAGAAAAAGCCTCTGGCTCAGTAGCAGAGGAGGAGGATGCCTCTGAAGGGCCAGCTCTCACTTGGGAGGGTTGGGTCTGGTATGTTACTTTAAAAGATCAGCCTCGTTGTGTTATAAAACAAACCTAGCATTTGCAGAGGACTTACATTTTCAACGGACTTGAGCCTTTGTTATCTCTTCAGACCTCACAGGAATTCTGTAAAATATTAGAGGCGAGTATTATCAGCCCCATGGACAGGTGAAGAAGTGGAAGATGAGGAACCTGATGATTTGCCAAAGGTCACAGAGCTAGAAGGAGGCAGAGCCACCCCACACTTGCCCAGCCTGCACCATCAAGGAGACATATGAAGCACGCAGGCTCACGCACGAGAGCCCAGGCGGGTGCTTCCGTGTCTGTCATCATCTCCATTGAGGTGAAAAGGGGGATGTGCCAATTTCCTAAGAATCTGCCCTGTGTTGCTCTCCCCATGCTGACTTTGTCCTGGAGATGTGACAGTGGACTGGACAGGAGCGTAGATTATGAGCCAGATGGCCTGAGGTGGCATCCTAGCTCTATTGCTAACCAGCGGTGTGGCCTTGGGCATGCCACTTCCCTTCTTCATGCCTCAGTTTCCTCCTCTGTAAAGGATAGATAACCACTCACAGAGTGTTGTAAGTAATGTGTTACCTATGTAAAGTATATGAACCATGCCTGGTCCATAGCAAGAAGATGGAGCTAATTATTATTTGATTTGAACTTCTCAAAAACCATAAGATGTCTGTAGTATCATCTTCCATATTACACATGGGGAAACTGAGATTAAGTAACCTTCCCAAAGTCCCAAAACTTGGGACTAGGTTTCTGTGTGTAACAATACACCATGCTATACCCTTCTGATTAATGTGAGCTCTCAAATCATGCTCACTGATTGGCAGGTGACCATATTCATGTTAATTATTTCGTAGACACAGGCAGTAAAATATTTCTTTTCCTTTAGTATGTTCCTCAGACAATGTATCTGAAAATCAAATTCTTTCCTTGTATATATTACCAAGGGGTTTCTTTCTCTGGAGGCCTGTAAAATATAATCGAATCCCCAATTATACTTCACCTTACAACACAGTCTTCAACAACATCATTCAGAACCAGAGACTCATTCTTTAATTTTGCTTGTTTCTTTCATAATTGAATCTACAGTTGATCCTCTTGAGGCTCAAGATTCCCAATTTAAAGTGTACCCAATGCTTTCCATCTCTGTTACAAATGCCTTAAGTTTATGAGATCTCTGCTTCTCATTGTTAATGTCAATTCTCTCATTTTTCCCAATGCAGTTCATTTTTAGAAAATAATGAATGGGGCTGGGAAGGTAAGTTGGTTAAGGGGTACAAAAATACAGTTAGATAGAGAAGTAAGTTCTAGTATTTAATAGTACAGTAGGGAAATTATAGTTAACAATCCTTTATTGTATATTTCAAAACAACTAGAAGAAAAGAATTACAATGTTCCCAACACAAAGAAAGGCTAAATGTTTGAGGTGTTGGAAATCCTAGTTATTCTGGAATTATCATTATATATTATATACAGGTATCAAAATGTTACACATGCCCCCAAATACATACAACAATTATTTAATCATTGAAAAATAGAAAAAGAAAATAATGAATTCAATACCTGTAGAAACAGTCAGATAATTAAACAATCACTGTTGTACAAATATGACAACCCTGCCAGCAGTGAGCTGCTGTCAGGCCACTCCATCATGTAATAGGTTGAATTGTTTGTCTATCACACAATTATAAAAGTCTGTGTTAAACATACTAACAAGAAACAAAAGTTTATGTCAAATTTGAAAAAAAGGAAGAAGTAAGGGTGAGTGGAGAAGAGGGAATGTTTCAGAAATGAGGAACAGTCCAGGTGAGTAAAGCAGCCTAGTTTGTCTAGCTATAAAGTATTTAGAGGCGCTTTACCAAGCAGGGACCAGCTATAAAGTTAGAGGCATGTTACTAGGCAGGGATTCCCCAAATTAACCAGCCAATTGAATTTTTCAGGACTCTGGCTTGTAAATCATAGAAGACCCAATTTCCAGTGGATTTTAAGCATCTGTTCACTATTTTTCTTTACCTCTCTGCTCTTGGCTTCCTTGTGAACAGAGTATAGCTTTCTTCCCCCATTGAGTTTAAGCTTTGGCAGTGAGACTTGTTTTGGCCACTGGAATGTGGCTGGAAGTGGCTATGTACCAGTTTCAGGCTGAGGTCTTAAGAGGCAAGTGTCTACCAGCTCTTTGATACTTCCTCTTACTACCATGAGAAGAGCACATACCAAGTAGCATTGATTCCTTCAGTCTTGGTTCTGCAACAAAGACAAATGAAGAAGACCTGAATGTAACCAGATCCTGGGGGTCAGCCAGGCCCAGCTTTCCTGAGAGTATGGTATAAACAATTTTGTGATACAATGTTTATCACAAACTTTACCACTGAAATTTGGGAATCATTTGTTACACAGTATTATCACAAGAACAACAGAAAAACCTGACTAGCTTAAACAACCTAGCTTACGGGGAAAAAAATATTGGCCATGTAACAGGTCTGCTATATTAGGGACTCAAATTATGTTGCCTTTCTCTAACCATCTACCCATTCATCCATCCACTCTTCCACCCCTTTATCCATTTGACTATTTATCCATTCATTCTTCCACACATCCATCCATTTGACTGTTTATCCATTCATTCTTCTAACCATCCATCCATTTGATGATTTATCCATTCTTCTAACCATCCATCCATTTGATGACTTATCTACCCCACTTTTCACTTCTGCCTGAACTCTGCTTTTCTTTGTGTTCTGACCTCATTTCCTTTTTATGGAGGCAAATGTTGTGCAGTTGCTCAAATGTAATTTGCAGAGCACTCTTCTGATGAGATGCTCTGGGAGAAAGATTCCATAGCCTAATAGATTGAGAAAGAATATATGAATATATGTTATATTTCAGTTTTAGAGATTCACAAAGCATTTTTTTTTGGCAAACAAATTAAACAAAACCAAAACTATGAGAAGTTCTGCTAGTAGAAAAACCTTTAACATGATTTATTAATACTTCATGCAGTACTTCACAAGCTTATTTGACCATTGAAAACTGTTCTGGCTGTCAAAATCTTTGACAATTTTTTGATGTACACTTAGGGGGAAATGGTGGTATAGTAAGAACTGACTTGGGAGACAGGAGACTTACATTTCTTTTTTGGTTTTGCCACAAATGTACTCTGCACTGTCTCAGGGAATTCACCTCCCCTTTCTAAGTCTTAGAGCACCATTCACAAAGGGAAAGGGTTAGATTAGTTGGCCTTTTAAGAGTCTACTGGGATCAACAATCTGTAATCCCAGCAGTTCACCATATTTCAGGAAGTAGGGGTGACACAGCCTGAAAAAGGATAGTTGACTGTTGGCCTGGGAAGCACCATATGGAACCATGGAGACTATTCAATCAGTTCTTTACTTAAATTTCAAACACAATGGTCCAACACATTCAGAGTCGAGGATGGTGAGGATTCAGCAGTGGCAGGTCTAGTGTATTCACCTTGCCCACAGTTATGGAGTCTTAGTCCTTGATTCCTGAGCACACTCTGTGTTTCTACCCTCCGCAGGTGGCACGGAGTATCCCTGTCTCTTATATCTTTGCTCTGTCTCCATTCCTATGAACTCCTCAGTCTTTAAATGTCCCTCACTCCCTTCTTCCTCTTGTGTACAGACTCTGCAATGGCTTGTTGGTTATTCTCAGTGATGTTCAGGTTCAGTTCAGCGGCTGGATGGGGAAGGAGGGGGAGGAGAGTGCACTTTGAATCCTGCATTAGTCAGGATGCTTTTGGTGGCAGAAACAAAACCCTGACTCAAGCTGGCTTAAACAATAGAGAATTATTATCTCATATAGCAGGAATTCCAGGGGGCAGGCAGATCCGAGGCTGGTTGAATTAGCCTTTCAACAGTGGCATTTGGGAGCAGTTTCTCTCTATCTCTTTGCTCTGTCATCATTAGCTGGCTTCTTTCTCAGGCTCATAACAATATGGTGGCTGCAGCTCTGAGCATCGTATCTGGATGAGACAAGATCTAGAGGAAGAAGGGCTCTTTTTTTTTCTTTTTTCCCTGTGGTTCTTTCCTAGAAGGAAAGACATTTCCCGCAAAAGCCCCTAAGCCACCACCCATCCTAGAAGAAAACTTCTCATGTTTCTTTAGCCAGAATTGTGGGATCACCATTCCTTAACCAATCATTGCCAGAGAGAATAGATCCTCTTAGATCAATCAAGCCCATCCCTGGAGCTGGAAATGAGGTCGACCACCACTGATTTTGATGTAGGAGAGAAAGAACAAAACCTGAGTTTTATCTGGAAGGAAGAAGGCAGGAATGAATGCTGGGTAGGCAACCAATAGTAAGATCTTAAGAGTAAAGAGGGGAAGGGAAGAGGCCTTTGGAACAATCTGGCCTCAATTAAGCCTCTCAACTGCAAATATCAACCTATTGCTAGCATTTCTTTTGTATCCTGTGGTGCTAAAAAAAAAAAAATGTCAGTCTCCTTCCTATTCCTGAGTTACATGATAAAAGACCTTCTCTTGCGTTAGCATCTATACACGCCAAGCTCCAGGAAAAGAGGTGGGAGAGGAAGAAAACTCAATCTGGTCTACTTTAATTATTCTATTTATGCTACCTATGTTTTCTGCATTTTAACAGTCTTGTTCACTTCCTATCTGGAATAGCCAGTCCCTTTCTGGTATGATGACCCTTAGCTCCCAATGGGAATGAGGGCAGCATGGTTATTATTCCAACAAACTGTAAAATACTGTACAAAGTGACTGTGTAGTACACATCTCCAACTTTAGGGATGAGCTCATGAGAGTTGGATTTTTACCTCTGCCACTTCTTAGAAATGGAATCTTTTTTAGTCCCTCCCCTAGAAATGAAATATTGGGCACATTATTTAAACTCCTTCTTCCTCAATTTGCTTCTCTGTAACAGAGAGATAATAATAATCATTGCCATTTCATAGAATTGTCATGAAGATGAAAGAATAGACAGTACATAAATGACTTAGTACAGCACCTCACGCAGGGTACCTAATAGCTATTTATTGTTGTCATTTTTATGATTCTAGAAATATAGCTATTATTATGAGGTCATCTAGACAAATCCCAAAGTAGTCAGTGAAGCCACGCTGATGGTTCCAATGCCACTGAGAGCGGGCTTTTCTTTTCCTGGTGGTGCTCCAGCGGCACTCCCCATCCTGAGGGACACAGCACGGCTTGGCGTAAGGAGGGAAGCCAAGAACTCGGCTGACACTTATTTAGCAGTGACTCGGGCTGCCACGTATGCTTTTGGAAAATTTCTGGCTCCCCCTCCTGGAGCATATTTTGGACGCCTACTTGTCATATTGCAAAGTGGAAGTGACAAAACAATCTGGGAGCTCGCTGACAATTATTCCCTTCATGCTGAGGCTTGGAATCTCTTGGCTCAGGGTGTGCTGTCAGCCTCAGAAAGCCTGGCAATGAAGGCGGCCCAAGGATGAAACCCTGCCCGGAGGGATGGGTCAGAGGCAGGGCAGGGGTGGGGACCTGCACTAAGCCAGATGGACCTTTTCCCTTTGGGTCCTAGCCCAGCATTTCAGTTTTCCCTCCATAGAATGCAGGCGGCTTTCCAACCTTGGTGTAGCAAAAAAATAAAAAAACAAAAAGCAACAGATAACAGTAATAGTGTACATTTTTTAAGGCCTGTAATAACTTCCTAGGGCCGTTGCAACAAATTATCCCAGACATGGTGGCTTAAAATAAATTTATTCTCTCATACTGCTGGTGGCCAGAAGTCTGAAATCCAGATGTTCACAGTGCTTTTGTTCCTCCAAAGGTCGTAAGAGAGAATCCTTGCATATTCCAGTTGCTCGTGGCTCCAGGCATTTCTTGGCTTGGGGCTGCATAGCGGCAATCTTTGCTTCTGTCTTTATGTAGTGCCCTCCTGTGTTTGCCATCTTCCTTTCTCTTCTTTTCTAAGGACATTTATCACTGGATTTAGGGTCCCTGATCATCCCCGATCGAGGACGATCTTGAGATTTTTAGCTTAATTACATCCGCAAAGACCCCTTTTCCACCTAGTGACATCTTCATACATTCCAGATGGACATATATTTTGCAGGGCCCACATTCAACCCACTACAAGCCTCTTCTGGTAGCAGGTGCCAGACTAAGCATGCACGACCTAACGCCATCTACACAGCAAGCCTGAGAGTCTGTCCTGCTTTTAATCCTCCTTTTAAGGTGAGACATCTGAGCTGTCCTAAGCATGATCCATGATTATCCCTTTTATTCCTCACATGGCCCTATGTGATAGAAATTTCTTAACCCCCATTTTACAGATGAAGACATTGAAGAATAGAGAAGTCACATAACTTGCCCAAAAGCTAGTAAGAAACAAAGTTCAGTACTCAAGCTTAGCTCTTTCTCACACTAACAGGATAGAAAGAGATATCTCTCATTTCTTCTGCTATACCTTCTCAAAAAGATTTGCTGACTAAATAACACTTTGAAGTTAAGCCAGCATGTTTTCATCTCCCAGTGAGCTCAGAAATTTCTCCCTTCTTCTTACTTCCTGGTAGGAAGAAGGCCTAATACTGTAGCCAATATTCCAGGGTGTCCTCGGAGGCAGGGCCACAATAGCCCCAGCTGGTCCATGGTAAAAAAGCCTTGGTTTTTTACCATGTGGACCTCTCCATGTGGCAGCTCACAACATGGAAGCTGGCTTCATCAGAGCAAGCAAGGGAGAGGAAGTATAAGAAGTGTGTTTTCAAGGGTTGCTTCCCTTAGCAGAGCTATGAATTTGCTCCAGTCCAGAAATACCTTTTACCTCTGAAGGCCCAGAACTGTCAGCCAGGGACTCTTTGGGAAGAATGCTGATCCCTGTGGCAAATCCAGTGAGTCCTAGTTTTTCTGTGTAGGACACAGAGACACTAAAAGCAGGAAGTGAGCTATGATTTATCGGTCATTCAATGCATGTCACGCTCTGTGATAGGGACTTTCAAATAAACGATCCCATTCGGTTATCAGTTACTATTATCTCCACTCAGGGCCTCCTCTAACGTTTGTGGGGTTGGGAACAAGAGTGCTAATGGAGGCACCAAACCATGTTTACAGGTGAAAATCCAGCTAACAAATGGTGGGTACCCCAATACCCCAATACACATATCCAGGCTTAGTCCCTTCTCCACTCACAATGGCTGTCTCTGGGCTACCTTATGGGCCTCAAGGGTGTGTACACAAGTGGAAGGGTCTACCTAGAAGGGAAAGTCCTCCCGTCCTGGAACCAAGTCAAGTCCATCTGGGCACAGAACTCTGGAGTCTTGCGTAGCCAAAACAGAGTAGGTATGTTCCCTTTGGCCCTCCTTGTCCTCTTGGGAGGGATGTGGCAGGAGGAGGTAGAGATTAGGACCTTCTAAAGACTGAACCAAGAGTTGGGGTCCCTCTAGCCTGGGTTAAAAGGCTCTGCCTCTTTTTCTTAAACCCACAAACTAACCAGCATTTAGTGTGTTAGTTATTTATTGCTCTGTAACAAATACCACTCACTCATTTGATGATTTAATGCAATAAACATTCATTGTATCAAAGTTTCTGTGGTCAAGAGCCTGAGACTGGCTTAGCTGGGCCCTCAGGCTCAGGGCCTCTCATGGGCTGCTGTGAAGATGTGCCTCACGAGGGTGGGAACTGCTTCCAAGCTCACTCACATGGTTGCCAGCAAGATTCAGTTCTTCCCAGGATGTTGAACTGAAGGCCTTGGTTTTTTTACCATGTGGACCTCTCCACGTGGCAGCTCACAACATGGAAGCTGGCTTCATCAGAGCAAGCAAGGGAGGGGAAAAGAGAGAGGGCACAGAAAAGACAGAAGTCCCAGTCTTTAACTGAATCTTAGAAATGACATCCCATTGGCCGGGTGTGGTGGCTCACGCCTGTAATCCCAGCACTTTGGGAGGCCAAGGTGGGTGGATCATCTGAGGTTGGGAGTTCGAGACCAGCTTGGCCAACATAGTGAAACCCCATCTCTACTAAAAAATACAAAAATTAGCTGGGCGTGGTGGTGGGTGCCTGTAATCCCAGCTACTCGGGAGGCTGAGGCAGGAGAAGTGCTTGAACTCGGGGGGTGGAGGTTGCAGTGAGCCGAGATTGAGCCATTGGACTCCAGCCTGGGAGACAAGACCAAAACTCCATCTCAAAAAAAAAGAAAAAAAAGAAATGATATCCCATCAAATTTTGCCATATCCTATTCATGAAAAGCAAGTCACTAAGTCCAGCCCACACTTAAAGGGAGGCAATTATGCATGGGTGAGAGTACCAGGAGGCAACCATCACCGGGAGCCACCTGAAAGCTGCCTACTGCCGTTAGGTTAAGTGACATATAAGTCCAAGTTCACACAACTAGTACAAAGTCAAGTCAGAATTCAAATCCATGTCTGACTCTAAAATCCACACACAGGCCAATACCTATTGGTAGATACCAGGTATGTAACAGTACCACACACAGGCCAAGATCCTTTTTACCTCATAACTGGACTCAGCAAGCCTCTGAGAAAAAAAAAAAAAAAAAAGGAAAAGGAAAAAAGAAAAACAGGAGAGGGAAAGGAGAATGAGGGACAGTTAGAGTAGCAGGGAGAGAAGAAAGGTGTTTTCATGATCTAATGTCCAGCATGGGGTTCATTAGTCAGATGGCATGATATAGCAATGTCAAAGGCACAGCACCTGGCTCAGAATAGGGCTTCCATATACATAGGCCATTTCTCATCTTCCATTAAACTTTTTTTTTTTTTACTTTGAGATGGGGTCTCACTCTGTCGCCCAGGTTGGAGTGCAGTAGCATGATCTGGCTTACGACAACCTCTGCCTCCTAGGCTCAAGTGATCCTCTCACCTCAGCTTCCCAAGTAGCTGGGACCACAGGTGTGTGCCAGCATGCCTGGCTAATTTTTTGCATTATTGGGAGAGAGGGATGGGATTTCACTATGTTGCCCAGGCTCATCTGCAGACATTCATGTAGCCGACGAACATATGAAACAAAAGCTTAACATCACTAATCATTAGAGAAATGCAAATCAAAACCATGAGATACCATCTCACACCAGTCAGGATGACGATTATTAAAAAGTCAAAAAACAACAGGTGCTGGAAAGGTTGAGGAGACAAAGAAATACTTTTACACTGTTGGTGGGAATGTAAATTAGTTCAACCATTGTAGAAGACAATGTGACGATTCCTCAAAGATCTAGAGTCAGAAATACCCAGCAATGCCATTACTGGGTATATACCCATTGGGATTTGACCCAGCAATCCCATTACTGGGTATATACCCAAAGGAATATAAATCATTCCGTTATAAATATACACTCATGTATATGTTTACTGCAGCACTATTCACAGCAGCAAAGACATGGAATAAATCTGAATGCCCACCGATGATAGACTGGATAAAGAAAATGCATTATATATACATCATGGAATACTATGCAGCCATAAAAGGGAATGAGATTACATCCTTTGCAGGGACATGGTTGGAGCTGGAAGCCATTATCTTCAGCGAACTAACACAGAAACAGAAAACCAAACACCTCATGTTCTCGTTTACAAGTGGGAGCTGAATGATGTGAACATGTGGACACACGAGGGGGAACAACACACACTGGGGCCTGTTGGTAGTGAGGGGTGTTGGGGGAGGGAGAGCATCAGGAAAAATAGCTAATGGATGCTGGGCTTAATACCTAGGTGATGGATGATCTGTGCAGTAAACCACCACAGCACACATTTGCCTGTGTAACAAACCTGCTCATCCTGCACATGTACCCCTGAACTTAAAATAAGTTGAAGAGAAATAACCTATCTTGGTGTGACCCTCTTAAGACAGCAAGACCTCTGTCCAGTGTTTCGAAACAATTCAAGGACAGAAGGCTTAAAACAACAACAACAACAACAACAACAAAAAACGGGCTGGGCACAGTGGCTCATGCCTGTAATCCCAGCACTTTGGGAGGTCAAGGTGGGTGGATCATGAGGTCAGGAGATTGAGACCATCTGGTTAACAGGCTGAAACGCCGTTTCTATTAAAAATACAAAAAATTAGCCAGGCATGGTGGTGGGTGCCTGTAGTTCCAGCTACTCAGGAGGCTGAGACAGGAGAATGGCATGAACCCAGGAGGCGGAGCTTGCAGTGAGCTGAAATCGTGCCACTACACTCTAGCCTGGGCAACAGAGTGAGACTGTGTCTCAAAAAAAAAAAAAAAACAAAAAAAGCATCTTACATCTTATTAAGTGAAAAAGGCAAGGCATGAAACAGTGTGTAGAGTATAATCCCATTTGTGTAAATGAAAAGATCTATGTGTGTATATATGTTGACATAAGCATATAATTTTTCTAGAAGGATACATAAGAAATTGTCAATAGTAATTACCTATGGGTAAAAGGAGTTGGTGGGAGGTCTTTGCTTTTACATTTAAAACTACATGTTTGAATATTTTACCATGTTCATGTATTGCTATTCTTTTACTTAAGAAATAAATAGGAAGGAAAGAAAGAAAGAAAAAAAACACTTGAGCATACATTTCAGAACTATGGGGAAATAAAGTCACCATATAGTCCAAAGTTTTGAGCTGTATCCTCTCCTCCAGGACTGGAAGGGTTCTATAGGGGTTTTAAGTCAAGATGTCTTCTGATGCCAGAAATCTCACTGCAATATTCCTCTCTGTGTTACTGGATTTGTTTTGTTTTTCCAGAAAAACAGAACCAATAGGACATATGTGTATATATGTGTATGTGTGTAATAAATGAAGAGATTTATTATAAGGAATTGACTCACATGTTATGGAGAAATCACAAGATTAGCAGCTGGCAAGCTGGAGACTCAGGAGAGGCAATGATGTAAGTTCTGGTCTGGCCTTCAGTTGACTAGGTGACTCCCACCCACATTGGGAAGGGTAATCTTCTTTTCTCCATCACTGATTGAAATATGAATCTCAATCAGAAACTCTTTAACAAATACCCCCAGAATAATATTTAGTCAAATATCTGGGCACCCTGTGGCCCAGTAAATTTGACGCATAAAATTAACCATCACAGCCTCCTCCCAGAAAGAAACATCTAGCCTTCTCTTGGATACCTCTAGTGGAGGACACTCACCACCTTTAAATCAGCTTGTTCATTTAGAAAGCACTTGTCTTGGGCTAAAATCTGTCTCCTGTGGTTCTCTCCCTTGATCTTAGTTCTATTCATAGAACACAGAGAACTCTTGCTGGTCTATAATCCATTCTTCCCCAGCAACCAAAGTCATCTTTAGAGATGTAAATTGGATCATATCTCTCTTCTGCTTAAAAAAATTAGAAAAAAATTCAAACTCTTTACAGTGATCTTCCAGGCTGTATGGGATATAGCCCCTGCCAGCCTTAGGAACAATATCCCTTACCTTTGGTCCACCATCACTAAGTCTCAGCTGCACTGTCCTTTTTTTTTTTTTTTCCATGAATGTGCCAAGCTTGTTCTCACCTTAGGCCTTTGCACTTGCTGTTCTATCTGCCTGACATGGCTTTTCACCAGAATGAAACTCAGCTCTTTCTCCTCATATGGGTCTCAGCTCAAATGCTATCTTGTTGGAGGCTCTTCTCTGATCACTCAACTAAACTACCTGCTTCCTCTGGCTCCTGTCCCCAGCCACTTGCTTTCTTCATAGCACTCGTCACTATCTAATATTTTATTATTAGATAATAAATTTGTAAATTGCACAGAGCCTGAACTTGATGCTGTATTCTATTGCCTTGTATTTGCTTGTTTACTTTGTGTCTCCTGTAACTAGTGAATTTAGGATGCAGGTGCTGCAAAGGCAGGGATTTTTTATGTTTCATTTTGTTTGCTGCTGTAACTCCAACATGGAGAACACATCACAGATACTTGATAGAGAGTTGGTGAATAAATGAGTAAGTGAAGTGTATCCTTTTTGTGTTAGCACTTAAGGTTTTGTAGATGGCTATCAGGTCTTCCTGGGACTCTTGTAAGCTAAACATCTCCAGGCTTCAACTACTCTCATCAGACATGGTTTGAGGTGTCCTTCACTTCTAGGGGGCCTTCACTTAGAAGTGTTTCAGTTTATTACTTTTCGTATGGGGTGCTCTGAGCTGACAAAAGATTTTAGATGTGGTCTGAACCATAGCACAGAATAAACATATGTCACTACCAATTCCTTATCATCTGGCCTCATATGTAAGAGAGAGAGAATGCATGATGGCTTCTGACGTTGACATGTTTTGTGACTTTAAACTTGGTAATGTCTAAACATTTAGCAACTGGGGACATTTTCAAAATGTTGTGTGCATACATACCATGCACATACATGTGGCACACAAACACACTCCCCCACCTCTCTGCACTGGTTGTACACCACATGTGGGCACTGGCCAGGTCATGTGATGTTGAGCAAGGCTGTATCAGTCCAAGACATGGGTACCTTTTTCTACATGATCCACAGAGTGTGAGGGCCATTTTCTACCTGGTCTACTCTATCGGGGGAACCTGCCCCCAATATTTCAACATAGGTTCTTTCTATTTTCCGTAAGTGTCAGCCAGCTGAGAAATAAAGAGAAAGAGTTCAAAGAGAGGAATTTTACAGCTGGGCCGCCAGGGGTGACATCATGTATCAGTAGGACCGTGATGCCTACCTGAGCCTCAAACCAGCAAGTTTTTTAAGGGTTTCGAAAGTGGAAGGGGTGTAAGAACAAGGAGTAGATCACATGCTTTAAAAGGCAAAAAGGAGAACTACTGATAAGGGTCTATGTTCAGCAGTGCATGTATTGTCTTGATAAACATCTTAAACAACAGAAAACAGGGTTCGAGAGCAGAGAACCGGTCTGACCACAAATTTACCAGGGCGGAGTTTTCTCCCCACCCTGGTAAGCCTGAGGGTACTGCAGGAGACCAGGGCGTATCTCAGTCCTTATCTCAACCGCCTAAGACAGACACTCCTAGAGCGGCTGTTTATAGACCTCTCCCCAGGAATGCATTCCTTTCCCAGGGTATTAATATTAATATTCCTTGCTAGGAAAAGAATTTAGCCATATCTTCCCTACTTGCATGTCCATTTATAGGCTCTCTGCAAGAAGAAAAATATGGCTCTTTTTGCCCGACCCCGCAGGCAGTCAGACCTTTTATTTGTCTCCCCTTGTTCCCTAAAAATCACTGTTATTCTGTTCTTTTTCAAGGTGCACTGATTTCATATTGTTCAAACACACACGTTTTATAAGCAGTTTGTACAGTTAACACAATTATCACAGTGGTTCTGAGGTGATGTACATCCTCAGCTTACTAAGATAACAGGATTAAGAGATTAAGGTAAAGACAGGCATAAGAAATTATAAAAGTATTATTTGGGAACTGATAAATGTCCATGAAATCTTCACAATTTATGTTCCTCTGCTACGGCTCCAGCCATTCCCTCTGTTCGGGGTCCCTGATTTCCTGTAACACTACTCAGAAATGGCACCTTTTTACAATTCATCTATTGAGAGGGGGTATTTTTCTCAAATTCTCACGATGGAGTTACCCATATTAGCAGCAACCCTGCAAATGACTTGTAGGAGAATGAGCACTAGAGTTGGGAGCAAAAGATAGATTCATATCCTATTCATCCATTCAACTAATATTTGTGGAATACCTGTAATATGCCAAGGACCATTCTGGCATCTTGGGACATAATCAGAGAAGGTCCCTGTTCTCATGAGTCTCACAGGTACATGAGGAAATATGACAAGGGAGTGATCAGATAATACATTAAACAGGGAATTAAAATAAAGTGATCTAGTAACTAGTGGCCAATGGCTACTTTGGGGTGTGTGACCAGGGAAGGGATCTAGGGAGAGTGACAAGTATCCAAATTCTGAATAATAGGAGGGAGTCAGGTATGAGTTCAGGCAAAAGTTCCAAGATGGGAATAAACTTGACCATGACGAAAGAAGAAAAAGAAGGCCCTATGCTTTTGACTAGAGTGAGTGAGGAGAGGAGGAACTGGAGATGAAGTTAGAGAGGTACCACAGGGAGATCCTTTGTCAATTGCCCAGAGCCTGGACTTGATTCTCAGTGTAGTGGGCCACCATTTGCAGGCACCGAGGAAAGAGGAGTGATAAGCTTGGACCAGAAGCAATGGGAGGAAGAAAAGTGTGTCTAGGGAAGAGTTTCTGTGGAGCAGCAGGGCCAGTGCCAGTTGGGGAAACCTGGTAAGTCACTTACTCCCTTGGCCTCTGTCTCCTCATGGGGGATGGGTTTTTGCAACCATTAATTGAGTATTTCACACATCGTCTCCTATCACCCTCAAAACAGCTCTGGTATCCAAATTTCATCCATTCTACAGGTTTTTAGAAACATTCAAATAAATAAGGTAACAAGGTGAAATAATAATACTTAGCACTTACTATATGCTACAGATAGTTTTAAGTGCTTCACACACTGTCAGAGAGATAATGTTGTAATCAGTATCCCCATTTCACAGATGAGGAAAGTGAGCCCTAGAGAAATTAAACAATTTGAGGAAGATCACACAATTAGTAAGGAGCAGAGCTAGGACTAAAACCCAGCCAACGCCAGTGAGGTGCCAGGTTCTGTGTTCTTGACCACTATGATATATCAACGATATAATCTCTCAAGTGCTGGCTGTAGCACTTGGATCCTGATAGGCATTTAATTTCTTTCTTTTTTTTTTTTTTTTTTTTTGCTTGTTTTACATTATAACAGGGCACAAGAATACAACTTTGTCATCAGAATAAATTACCAGCTTGAACAAGGATGATGATATCTCCCTTGCCAGAGGCAGGGAGCTAAAAAACCTGCCCAGCCATTCTGGGCTGTCATAGTCATAGACAAAGTATGTATTCCTCAAAGCCTATAATTAGGTGTGTTCTAGCATTTGCGGCAGCAATAACGTAATTAGTTTGTATCCAAACTATGCAATACAATTAGTGTTTTCTATGTGATGTTGAATAGATTTTCTCCAAAGTCACAGCAGAGAACTGCAGGTAAAAGCTAAATTTAAACTTCCTCTTTGAGAGAAGTCAAACCTGGTAATTACTCTTTTAAATTCCCTGCTGAAAATGAGTCAACAAATCGCCTTGGTCATTAACCGTAACCGGGGCAGGATCATCTGACAGACAGTCTGCTTAGAATAGTAAAATCAGCGCTGGCTTCAGAGTCAGGAGATGTGGATTAGAGAGGATGCTCTGCTACTTCCTAGCATACAGACAGATCTTGAACAGGCCAGAAGAACAGTGGCTGCACTAGGGGACATTGTGGTGTCCACATGTAGTGTCTGGACATGTGGCATCCAGCTTGAACCATGAGGTACAAAGTTGACTGGCAGAAGAGAAAGATGGGAAGATATCAGGTCCTGGATAATGTTTTTGAGAAACTGAATTAACAAATTGTGAAGGTGCCTCATTGCAGGCATTTTGATATCAGAGAAAATAAGCCCTTTTAGTGTTTAAGCCATTTTGAATGGGGGTTTCTGTTATTTGGAGTTGAAAGTGTGCTAACTGCTGTACTGGGCAATCATGAGATGCAATTAATACAGTGTATGTAAAACATTTTATGTATTGTCCAAGACAAAGTAATGTTAATAGAAAGTAAGAAGTCCAGCAACTTGGAATTTCTGTGTTTTTGCCGTGACATTTTTCTCTATCTGGTAGAGAATGATAAAATTTTAGACTGTGAAGAAGAAGGTAGGAGAATAGAGTGCAGAAAAGCCAAAGATTTTAACAGTCATGCAGGAATGGGGAATATGTGGTTGGGGGCTGTTATTGACCCTCTCTGAGCCCAGGACAGACATCGTTAATCAAACACAAAACCCTCTCCATGGTCTGGAAACTTGCAAAGCAGAAACTGGGGCAATTGTAGGCCTCTCCTCATTCGTTTCCCATCTCTTAAGGATTATTGTCCTTCTTTGCCTGAAGTCCAGGGCTTCATAGATTTTGTCTACTAAAAAAGTTATTACATTGTTATAGAATTATATGTTTTGTAACTGTATAATACATTATATAATATTATAGAAAATATATACATATTATATGTTATATAAGATACATATTATCTATATGAATTTATATACATAAATACAGTCATGAGATGCATAATGACGTTTCTGTCAATGATGGACTGCATATATGCTGATGGCCCAATAAGATTATAATACTGTATTTTTAGTGTAACTTTTCTGTATTGGATATGTTTAGATACACACATACCATTGTGTTAACAGTTGCCTACGGTATTTGGAACAGTAATATGCTCTACAGGTTTGTTGCCTACGAGCAATAGACTATACCATATAGCCTAGGTATGTAGTAGGCTCTACCATCTAGGTTTGTATAAGTACACTCTATAATGTTCACACAATGATGAAATCACCTAACGACACATTTCTCAGAACATATTCCCATCACTAAGCAATGCATGTCCATATTTATTTAATTTTTTAATTAATTTTTTTTTGAGACAGGGTCTCACTCTGTTGCCCAAGCTGGAGTGCAGTGCTGTGATCACAGCTCACTGCAGCTACAACCTCCTGGGCTAAAGAGATCCTCCTGCCTCAGCTTCCTGAGTAGCTGGGACCACAGGCATGTGCAACCACACCCTGCTAATTTTTAATTTTTTTGTAGAGATAGGGTCTCACTATGTTGCCCAGGCTGGTCTTGAACTCCTGGCCTCAAGCAATCCTCCTGTCTCAGCCTCCCAAAGTGCTGGGATTACCGGCGTGAGCCATCATGCCAGGCCTGCCTGTTTGTATTTAATTCTATAATATACTATAGAATTGTTAAAATAATAATTGATTTCCTGAGGGTTTACACTTTCAAACATTTCTCACTGTGGAAGGAATGGCTTGGTGTTCCATTAAGGGACTTTCATACAAGCAGGGTTTGGCAGGTGGGATGTAGGACTGTCTCCTTTCTGCCTCCTGAAATCAAGTCTCTTAGGTGACAAGTAATGGTGAACACAGCCGAGCGCGTTGGAGGATTCTGTGAGGTCTCAGCCCAAATTCAGGCTATTAATGTTGCCTCAGAGCCTGACGTGAAACAGTATTGCCAAGACCGGGGTAGGTGAAAATGGACTCATGACGCCTTCTGTTCTAATTTTACCCTCACCTCAACCCTTACAACTTATTCCCCACCTCAATACTTACAACTTATTTCTGAATAATGCAGTGTGGTTTAGAAATGAATGGCATTGGGGCTTTTATTATTGAAAGTAAGGAGATAAGAAACTTCCTTCATTATTAAGACATAGAGCAGGAGATGGCTAGGGAGTGAATGATTGACTCTACCTGCTTCCCCATCGGGTAAACTTCCTTGAGATTCATCTTCCATCTAAAAATTGAGGAGGGAGCCCTTTGTCCACCCAACCTGCCTAATGTGCTGGCACACAAAAACTTAGCCAAGGTAACACCATTTTAAATCTTTTAAATCTCTGAGGCACTACATACATAATTGAGGATAAATCATCTTCAAGTTTAAAATAGACAAGATTAAGTAATTCCACTTAGTAGATTCATTCTGCTAAGTGGTCACCGGCACTGTGGGAAATTGCAAAAGGGCTAAATTTTTATTCCTTCCTTTTCTGTATTCACACCCCATACAACATGGCTTTGTAGCTCCTCTATCTAAAAGGTGGAATCTTACCCCTTTGCCTTTGAATTTGGGCTGGCCTCGTGACATGGTTTGGCTGATAGAATGCAACAGAAGTGATGGTGTGCCAATTCTGAGCTCAGGCCTCAAGAGACCATGCATGCCTCCCCCATAGTTTTAAACCCTTCCAGATTCCACGTAAGCAAGCTTGGGCAAGCCTGCTGGAGGGTGATAAGCCATCCTCAGTTAGCCAGCCTCCCGCTGAGCCAGGAGCTGACCCTGGTAGCTGTCTGCATCTGCAGATATATGAGTAAGCTTGATCAAGATCAGATGAATTGCCTGACTGAACCCATGTTAAATATTATTGGCTTGGCTGGGTATAGAGGTTCGAGCCTGTAATCCCAGCACTTTGGGAGGCCAAGGCAGGTGGATCGCTTAAGTGCAGGAGTTTGAGACCAGCCTGGGCAACATGGTGAAACCTCATCTCTACTAAAAGTACACAAATTAGCTGGGCATGGTGGAACACACCTGTAGTCCCAGCTACTAAGGAGGCTGAGGTGGGAGGATCACTTGTACCCAGGAGGTCAAGGCTGTGGTGAGCCCTGATCACGCCATTGTACTCCAGCCAAGGGGACAGAGTGAGACCCTGTCTCAAAAAAAATTATTGACTTGTAGAATCATAAACTAAATAAATTGTTTAAACTCACTAAGTTTTGGGGCGGTTTATCACACAGCAATAGAGACACATAGACATTTTTTTTTAGAAAGCTCGCTGCTTTTGTTAAGATCCAAAGACTAGTTTTAAATATGTGCCTTTGCCAGCTGTGCATACAAGTTAAGATTAAACAAGAAGTCAGAAACTTGTGTTCTGTCAGCCTTTGTAAGTTCTGGGATAGCCCAGAAAATTCTAGAAAGGTCATGAAAGGCATCTATTTAGGAATTTGTCCTCTGGATCCACCCCCACTCCCATCTCAGTATATTCACTTATAATGATGAGGATGTAATGAAACAGGCATTCTTGTGCTGATGAACATGTGAATAGGCACGATCATTTTTATTCATTAAGTAAATATTTATTAAAGTGCACCCTATGGTCAGGCACTGTCATAGGGGATAGAGTTATAAGATGAAAAAATACAGCTTTGTCCTCAAGAGGCCCACAATTTAAAAAGAATAACAGACAAAAAAACTTAATTATAAATCCATCTCATACATAAAAATGAAATATTGGAAAGGAATTTGGCAATATGTATCAAAGGCTTTAAATTATTTTTACTCTTTGGTAGAATGATTTCTCTTCTGAAAATGTATTCTAAAGGAATGATCCAAAATGAGGAAAGGATCTTATTCACAAAATGTTCCTTTCTATATATAAATATAGGAGAAATATATTAATTCCCAACATCCAATTAGTTATGATATATCTATTAGCTAGAGCATTACACAGCCATGAAAGTTGTTTATAAAGAGTCTGTTAAAACAAAAATGATTATGATATATGCTAAGTAAAATACAGGATACAAAAATATCTTTGTAATGGCATTAAAACCATGTAACAAAATACTCCTAAATATTCATAGTGGTTTGGATAGATAGTGGGAAAGAAGAAAGGAAATATTTTTGATGATGTATTGTGTATTAAATATATATGTGTTATGCCTCTTAAACGCGTTTAAATCTTAATTGCCACAATGACTCTTGAAGGTAGTTACAATTATTATGTTTTTACAGACAAGGAAAACAAGGCTCAGAGAAGTTAAATAACTTCTCCATGCATGGTGAACTGGTAGGAGGTGGAAGTTGGAGCTGAGCTGAGGAGTATTTGACTCCAAAGAGAATGCTCTTTCTGTTAGAGCTGTCAGACACCTACTGAAGGGATTTTGATGGTTTTAATTTTCAAAATTTTCCCTTATTGGGATTTCCTAACTTTTCCATAAATTTCATACCATTAAAATTTAAATGTAACTTAAAAAACAAACACAGTATTCACCTGGCATGCCTGTTGCTCAGACTCATGAGCCTAGTCTATAATTGCCTATATCGGACCTTGAGGCTCTTTGGAAGGATGGCTCTACTCTCCTGAAATACCTCTTCTCCTAGCTGGAGGATGCCTAAAAATCTTTTAACAAGGGAAAAACCTTCCATTTCATAACTAGAAAGAGAATCTTAACATTCCTCAAGCCCAGTTCTGTTCTTGATGTTCCAAATCCTTGCCACAGCACTCCCATACACTTATCCATACTCCCCTCTCTAAAGGAGAATTCTCCCTATTGCATGAGGCAGCCATAGTCCATGGTTTGGTGAACTTTTCCTTGGATTGAGCTGAAACTTGTCTCCTAATTCTGTCCTTCTATGGAATGTACTTATCCTTCTTCTTCTGGACAGCCCTTGTAAGTAGGTCGAGATGGACACTATGTTCGCAGCCGCAGAGTCTCCTGGTTGCCTACCCAATATCTAGTCTATCTTTCGCCTTAAAAACAGTTCTCAAATTTTATTCAGGAGTTTGATGCTCCTAATTAAAGAACACATCTCCCAATCTCCCTAGCTAGCTGGGGCAATTTAAATTCTGGCCAAAGAGACGTAAACAAAAGCTGTTGGGTAAGAGTTCCAAGAACATTCCTCAAAAGGGGTTGATAGCTGATCCTTTCCCCTTCCCCTCACCCCTCCTGGTTTCTTTCCATTTTCTGACTAGAATGGAAAAGTGATAGCTGGAACTACAGCAGCCATACGAGGCAACCTTGAGGATAGAAGCCAGTGCCAAGGTTGGCAGAGCAGAAAGGTAGAAGGAACCTGAGTTTGTAATGTCTGGAGCAGCTATGTGCACATGCAGACTTTTTCCATTGAGATTTAAAAAACCAATTTATTTTTTGAAAGTAAAATAGTATTATTTCTGGTCATTTTTATAAGCAGGCAAAGGAAATTCTTAGTTGATGTATGCTGCCTCAGCATACACATCCCTAGTTATCTCAGGAGTCCTCCTGTGATAGAGCTCAAGTCCTCTCATCCTTTGGACATTCTCCTGGAGCTGTTCCAGTCTTCTGTGGGGTCTCTACAGAATGATGCTCTACACTAAACACAATAAGGCTTAAAGTGCAAGTAGCTCAGGATACAGAACTCACGTAATGCATCTAAGACTGGGCTGCCTGTCTTTTGTCTGTGCACCTTGGTCTTGTTCCCTTCCCTTTACATTGGTACTTATATTCATAGGAGCAAGAGCTGACCTCCACTGAGAGCTTTCTATGTGCCAGGCACCGAAGCAAGCATTTGACATACATTATCTAATTTAACTCAGATTTAACATTTCTTCTGGTGTGCCTGACATCCCCATTAGTCTGTGTGCCCTTGGGGAACAGCAACCGTACCTTGTTCTTTGCTGTTTTGCCAGTGCTTGGCATAAGGCAGTTGTGTGTTAAATGCGTGTTGAACAGAACTGAATTAATAGCAAGGTGAACTTGGAATCAGGCAGCCTGCTTTTAAATCCAGCTTTACCACTCACTGGCTTAACCCCTTAAGACACCTAATCTCTCTGAGCCTAATGTGAAGAGGGGATAATGAAACCGAACGTGCAGAGCTGTTATGCTGATCAGAGGAACCCATGTGTGAAAGGGCGAACATATGTCTGATGGAGAGCAGGCTTTTGGTATGGGGAGGAAGTGAAAACCCAGGCATATTTGTCCCAAAAAGTGAGAGGTAGCAGAGAGAAGAGTACCAGACAGAAGTTGGGAAAAACAGGAGAAGGCAGGAGGCCTGGCAGCAGATCTCAATCTATGTCACCTTTCTCCTTTCAGCTGGCCCCGCCTCTAGGTGTCTGTCCTGCAAGGCCAAGGGGTCCAGGGGAGGCCAGGAAGAGAGGCAATGCTTGTTGCCTACAACCATCCGGAGCTCTGACCTGGATGAGAAATGCCTTCACATGCATGAGTCCGTGTTCACAGAGATGATGAAGATAACATGTAAGAGCAGACTTTAGCAGAGATGACAAGGAGCAAATGAAAGGCTTATTTCTATCCTGTAATTCAGCAAGTCCTCCCTGACAGTCACTGCCAAGGTCTTCCCTTCCACACTGTAAGCTCCTCAAGGGCAATGGACTGTGTTTCGGTTTGTCAGATGTATATTGGGAGCCAGCACCCTGACTGGAACATAACTGGTACTTGATAAACACTTCTGAAAACACATAGTTGTATGACCCCAATCAGTCCATGGGGATGGATGGTGTAAATTCAACTCAACAACTTAATTGAATGTGAGGGGTCAATATAATTATGAGTAAACCACTGTTCTTCTTCAGATAGTAAGGTAAAGGGGTAAGTGGGTGGGGGAAAGAACTCATAGTCACTGAAATTTTACTATATGGCAGGCAGTTTGCTAGGTGTTTATTATTGATTATTTCACTTATATACCAATTTATATACAATACCATTATCTAATTTTTACAGATAAGGAAACTGATGCTTTGAAGGAGTAAGCAATTTGACCAAGCTCAAATAGAGTCATCTGATTCCAATGTCCATAACCATGTAATGGGTGTTTACTTCAACTATCCTGAACTAGCAAACTAGCTCCCTCCTGCCGTTTCTTCTCAGACCCAGTTCTGTTCTTCTCCCTATCAACTCAAATATTAGAGGTCCCAGCATAACTTGCACCTGAGCCTGACCAAATATTAACAAAAACATCAACTCCCAAAACTAATTGATTTATTTCAATTTTGTAAATATCTGTATAATAATGGTAATGACCATTAGCTGATTTTCTACTATATAGCAAGAACTTTACACACCAGCTAGCATGTTGGATTCTTTATAAAACCTTGTTATAAGAGTACTAGTCTCCCTATTTAACAGATAAGGAAATCGAAGCTCAGAGAGGTTAAGTCTTGACCAAGATCACATAGTCTCAACCTTGCACAAACTCCCACACCTATGCTTTTCCTACATTACCATTCTGCTTGTATTAAACCCTGCTGGTATAAAAAGGTAAGCAAGGTAGTCCCTGTCTCCATGGATCTTACTCTCACATTGGGACACAAGCTGAGCCCCTGCTTCTGTGTACTGCCTCTTCTACCTCATTCTCTTACAGCAACCTCGGGATGACTGGGGGTCTTCTCACCTCTACTCCCCAAACTTCCCATCCTCCAGGCCCCTCTCCCCCTAAATTCCAGCCCTGACGTTTATTCATCATATGGTCATGGGATAAGCCACTTCATTTTTGTTAGGCTCATTCTCTTCGTCTGTAATTAGGGGCGTTGATATCTACCTGACAGGTTTGAGGTGTGTCAGGTTGTATTTTTCAAAGATGCCAGCACCTACATATACCATGCCATGTGCTTGTCCTATGATGTGAATTTAACACTCCTTCATTGAAAGGTGAGGTCCATGTTTCCCTTCCTTGAACTTTACTGGACATATGGGACTTGTTGACCAATAGACTATGACAGAACTGATTGTGTGGCTTTTGAGGCTAGGTCATAAAAGACAATACAACTTCTGCCTGGGACTTTGTCCTGGGATATGCACCTTGCACCTCAGTAGCCCTGAGATCACCTGTAGGAAGTCCTGAAGCCACAAGTAAGAGACAGCATGAGGAGAAACCACATAGAAAGATGGACGGACGTGGGAGAAGTCCTTAGCTGTTTGAGTCTTCCCAGTCCAGGAGACAAGTGAGAAAAAGAGCTTTCAGAAGATTCCAGTCCCAGCCTTCAAGCTGTTCCAGCTGACACCAAACGGAACAGAGTGTTTCTGCTGAACCCTGCTCATTACTAAATATTCAGCCGCAAACTATTGTTGTTGTTTGAAGCCACTAAGTTTTCGGGTGGTACCTAGCACAGAGAGAGCATTAACTGATATGAAGCCAATTAATTCCTAAGCAATTCCTGCTGTGCTTAGGAAGTCGGTGCTAAGGTCATCTGAGTAAGTCAGGATTAGAACAGCCTCGGAATCATGAAACTCAGGCTTCTGGTTTTTAGAAATCAATATCAGAGTTTTTCAAGTTACTTAACTCCTAGGAGGTAGGTTTTAACCAACTTCAAGAGCTATGAGCTCACAGGAAGGTAAAACCCAGTTTAAAACACACTATAATTTTCATGAGACTATTAAAAAAAATTGAGCATATGCTTAATGTTTTAGGGCTTCCAAAAACAATAGGAAAGTCTTTCAAATGAATCCGTGTGTGTGTGTGTGTGTGTGTGTAAGAACTGTCTAGAATCCAAATCCTTCCCTAACTTAGTTAACCTAAGGAAAATTATTTTGTTCCATTGAACCCCGAGGCAAAGAAAATTGCTAGGCTAGAGAAATGGCCTCTGGTCACAGGCTTTGAAAAGTAATACCAGCCAGAGATTATTGAGTAAATTAGGGCAGTATTTTCCCCTCAATGACTTGCCTGTCTTTCCATCTAGGTCTTGGTTATATAGAATGTACAGTTGACTTCAGATTTGATGAGTCCTAAGTGTCATGGAGGGATGAGTATACACTGGAAGTCAAGAAGCTAAACAGTTGGATGTGCTCAGAGCATCGAGGAATTGTTAGAACTAGAAGGATATTTAGGGATCCTATAGTTAAAGCCTTTTGTTTCTAAAGGGGAGAAGTTGGAAGCCATGTGAATGAATGTGATATACAGAGCTGGTTACAGAGCAGAGAGGTGAACTGAGGAAGTCTGACTTTTCTGAGACACCTGGCAGCCTACCAGTTGCCATTACTCTTTTCCAACTTGCCTTCAAAGTATTTAAATCCCACCAGAAAGCTGTAAGCAGGTCTTAAATGTTCTCACCATCAAATGGAACCAAAAACAAACAAAAAACAGTGACTGGTCGGGTGAGGTGGCTCACGCCTGTAATCCCAACACTTTGGGAGGCTGACGTGGGTGAATCATGAGGTCAGGCGTTCGAGACCAGCCTGGCCAACAGAGTGAAACCCCATCTCTACTAAAAATACAAAAAATTAGCCGGGTGTGGTGTGGGTGCCTGTAATCCCAGCTACTTGGGAGGCTGAGGCAGGAGAATTGCTTGAACCTCGGAGGAGGAGGCAGTGAGCTGAGATCATGCTATTGCACTCCAGCCTGGGCGACAGTGCGAGACTCTGTCTCAAACAAAACAAAACAACAACAACAACAACAAAAACAAAAAACAGTGACGATGGGATGTGATAGATGTGTTAACTAACTACTTGATTGTGGTAATCATTTCACAATATATATCAAATCATCATGGTGTATACCTTAAACTTACACGATGTTATTTGTCCATTATCCTTTAACAAAACTGAGGAAGAAAAAGGACTAAGGTAAAGAGACAACAGCAGTCAATGAGGCAGAGAAATTTGCGCAATGTTTTCTGAAATTCAAAGTCATTCAGAATATCCATTTCACTTACTTAATTTTTTTGTGGTGATACATTTGAAATTTACTCTCTTAGGTTTGATCATTCTACACTGTACATCTATATCAAAACATCACATTGTACTCCACAAATGTAATACAATTATGATTTTTCAATTAAAAATAATATTTATACTTAAAAAGTCATCCTGCAGCCTGGAGGGGTTGATTTGTAAAGCCTAGGTTTCAAACACAGGAGGTGGATAGGGTGGAGTGTGAGTGTGTGTGTGGGGGTGGGTGGAAGGTAGACTGGATGGTCAGATGTGGATATGATCAATGTTAAAGCTGAAAACTGAAAGATGAGCTGTTGTTTGCCAAGCAGGGGAGTAGAATGGGGGTCTTCTTGGCACTGGTAGTTACTCATGACTTGCTGGAGTGGACAGCGTGGTAGAGGTCTCACTGAGAAAACAAGCAAGGGGCAGTTCTGTCCCCTGCTGATCTTTGCTGGCTCAGTTTCCATTTTGGTCACATCCTTCTATCAGAGATAAATATTGATTGATGAGCTCTTAA